>NC_056682.1:106449387-106762228 GCF_018350215.1 Panthera leo | reverse complement strand
TCTGATGGGGTTAGACAAGACATTAAACATTTTTAAATACATATTACTTTTAATAATTATCAAATTATAGAAAAAATATTTATTAGTTGTAGGTGAAGAACAAATTTTATTTTTTAGTGCTGATATTAATTAAAGTTTTCTGACAGTTCCTGAAATGATGCAGCTGATACTTGTTTGTGGAAGTATCACAATCTTTTGAGTTTCCATGTTCACAGTTATTGTTGTGGGCTTTATCTATTACAAGTCACTGTGGTTACTCTTGTTGTGTCTTCCCAATCTTTGACTCTGCTGCAAATATTGATCTGAAAATGAACTGTCCAAGGACAATGGCACCATAAATTACTAAGTGTTCTTCAAACAATTAGAGACTCTTTTAGTCTGGTACAAATGGATACTTAAATCTGTCAGCTAGATCAGATTTGAAGTATTACTTATAGACCAATTAGACTCCTCAGAAATGTCCTCCACATTCTATTTTCCATTCTCACAATAAGCACACATGGTATGTTTTATTTCTTCGTAGTCTTTTGTAAGAAATCTTCATTTATGGGAATATGTGAGCAAGTATAATATTAAATCATGGTACTATTTGGGTGAGTGCTCAATTAAAACACACGTTCCCAGCAAAAAAATCTAAAATTTGGGAGTTTATGAAAAGATTCAGCTCATAAATAAGTTGAAAGTTACACTGTAGTTATAAAAGGTAAAAAAAAAAAAATATATATATATATATATATATATATATATATATATTTATGTCATACTTCAATATAATTCATATATCTAATTTGTGATAAAAAATGGACCTATGCTAAAAGTCTACCAACCTACACACAGGCTCCCACTCCTTTGCAATATACAAAAATGTGTATATGATTCTGAAATTAACAGCATAAGTATTTAAGTAAGACTGAGTAATTGTAAAGCAATCTTATATACCTCTGTAAGTAATTCACAAAAATTCATTTAATTGATTTTTTAAGTGACAGCCTTTATAATCATGTCCTAATTATCTGTGACATAAATAAAATACTGGACAATATTAACAGCAAAATGATTTCATTCATGTATACAATTTAAAATTTTAAGTAGACTTGTGATTTGCAAGCCATAATTAGTTTAGAGATGTCTCCTTGGATTTAACCAGCCCACATTTTAACAAAATATAGTAACTGAGTTATTACCACTCTTTTTTTGGGGGGGGGGGGGCGGGGTGGGGATTTAAGTATTGTTCATGATAGGGGACTTTTTAAAATTTTATTGTTTTTAATTTTAATTCCAGTATAGTTAACATGCAGTGTTGTGTTAGTTTCAGATGTACAATTTAGTGATTCAGCACTATTATACATTACTCAGTGCTCATCATGATAAGTGTACTCTTAGTCCCCTTCATTTATTTCACCCATTTCTCCACTGATCTCCCCTCTGGTAGCCATCAGTTTGTTCTCTAGAGTTAAGAGTCTTTTTCTTACTTTGTCTCTCTCTTTCTTTTCTCTTTTGTTTGTTTTGTTTCTTAAATTCCACATATGAGTGAAATCATTTAGCATTTGTCTTTCTCTGACTGATTTATTTCACTTAGCATTACACCCTGTAGCTCTATCATGTCATTGCAAATGTCAAGACTTCATTCTTTTTTATGACTGTATAATATTCTTGTCTGTGTACATCTTCCTTCTCTATTTATTGATGGACATTTGTGCTGCTTCCATAATTTGGCTATTTTAAAATAATGCTGCAGTTAACATAGGGGTGTGAATATCCTTTTAAATTAGTGTTTTCATATACTTTGGATAAATACCCAGTAGTGCAATTACTGGATTTACGGTAGTTCTACTTTTTTTAAATGTTTATTTATTTTGAGAGACAGCATGAGAAGGGGGAGGGGCAGCAAAAGAGGGAGAGAAAGAATCCCAAGCAGGCTCCATGTTGAACACAGAGCCCAACAAGGAGCTCAATCCCATGACTGTTTAATCATGGCCTAAACCAAAATCAAGAGTCAGACTTAACTGACTGAGCCACCTGGGTGCCCTGGGTATTCCATCTTTAATTTTTAGAGGAATATCCATACTGTTTTCCATAGTGGATTCACTAGCTTACATTCCCATCAACAGTGCAAGAAAGGTTCCTTTTTCTCACATCCTAGCCAACACTTGTTTCTTGTGTTTTAATTTTAGTCATTTTGACAGGTGTGATGTGATATCTCATTGTAGTTTTGATCTGCATTTCCCTGGTGGCCAATCATGTTGAGCATCTTTTCATGTGTCTGTTGGTCATCTGAGTGTCTTCTTTGGAGAAATGTCTCTTCATGTCTTCCACACATTTTTAATGGAATTATTTGTTCTTTTGGTGGTGTTGTATAAGTTCATTATATATTTCAGATACTGACCATTGATTAGATATGTCATTTGCAAATATCTTCTCTCATTCTGTAGGTTGCATTTTAGTTTTCTTGATTTCTTCCCTCACTGTGTAGAAGCTTTTTATTTTGATATAGTCTCAATAGTTTATTTTTGTTTTTGTTTCCCTTGCATCAGGTGACATATGTAGAAAAAAATTGCTTTAGTGGATGTCAGAAAAATTACTGTCTGTATTCTTTTCTAGGATTTTTGTGGCTTCCTGTCTCACATGTAGGCCTTTAATCCCTACTGAGCTTATTTTTGTGAATGGAGTAAGAAAGTGGTCCAGTTTCTTTCTTTTGCATGAGACTGTCCAGATTTCCCAAAGCCATTTATTAAAGAAACTGTCTTTTTCCTATTGGATATTCTTTCCTGCTTTGTCAAAGATCAATTGACCGTATAATCATGGGTTTGTTTCTGGGTTTTCTATCCTGTTCTTTTGATCTATATATCTATTTTTGTGCCAGTACCATACTGTTTTGATTAATACAGCTTTGTAGTATAACTTGAAGTGTGAAATGGTGATATATCCAGCTTTCTTTTCCTTTTTCTTTCTTTCATTTTTTTTAGTCTTTTTAAATATTTATTTATTTATTTATTTAGATTACACATGAGGGGCAGAGAGAGGGGAAGAGGAAATGAGAGAAGGAGAGAGAGAATCCCAAGCAGGCTGTGCACTGTCAGTGCAGAGCCTGACATGGGGCTCTCGATCTCAAGAACTGTGAGATCATGACCTGAGCCAAAACCAAGAGCCAGATGCTAAACCAACTGAGCCACCCATGTGCCCCTGTTTTTCTTTTTCAAGATTGTTTGGGCTATTTGGAGTCTTTTGCAGTTTTATATGAATTTTAAGATTATTCTAGTTTTTTTTGAAAAATGCGGTTGGTATTTGATAAGGATTGCAGTACATCTGTAGATTGCTTTGGATGATATGGACATTTTAACAATATTTTTTTCGTCCAATCCATAAGCATGAAATATATCATTTGTTAGTGTCATTTCAATTTCTTTCATCAGTGTTTTACAGTTTTCAGAGAACAGTTTGTTCACCTTCTTAGTTAAGTTTATTTCTAGATATTTTGTTATTTTAGATGCAATTGTAAGTGGACTTGCTTTCTTAATCTTTTTGTTGTTTCATTATAATTGTATAAAATGCAGTGGATTTCTGTACACTGATTTTGTATCCTGCAACATTACTAAATTAATGTATCAATTCTAGTAGTTTTTTGGTGGAGGCTTTAGGGTTTCTCTATACTTAGTATCATGTCATCTCAACTTGCAAAATCTTACTTCTTTCTTACCAGTTTGGATGCCATTTATTTTTTACTATTTACTTATTTATTTATTTATTTATTTATTTATTTATTTATTTCTGATTACTGAGGCTAGGACTTCCAGTGCTGTGTTGAATAAAAGTTGTGAGCTAGATATCCTTGCTTTGTTCCTGATCTTGGAGGGGAAGCTTTCAGTTTTTCAACATTGAGCATGATGTTTGCTGTGGGTTTTTAATTTATGACCTTTATATGTTGAGTTATGTTGCCTCTAAACCTACTTTTTAAAGGATTTTTATCACAAATGGATGCTGTATTTAGTCAAATGCTTTTTCTACATCTATTAAAACGCTCATATGGTTTTTATCCTTTTTGTTATTGATATGATGTATCATGTTGATTGATAGGTAAATATTCAGCCACTTTTGTATCATTGGATTAAATCCCACTTGATCGTGTTGAATAATCATTTGATGTATTTTTGGAATCAGTTTACTAATATTTTGTTGACGAATTTCTCATCTATGTTTCTCAAGGATATTGGCCAATAGTTCTGTGTGTGTGTGTGTGTGTGTGTGTGTGTGTGCACGCGTGTGTGGTATATTTAACTGGTTTTGGTACCAGGGTGATACTGGTCTCATAGAATGAATTTGGAAGGCTTCCTTCTTTTTCTATTTTTTTGGACGAGTTTGAGAAGATTAAATATTAACTCTTTTTTAAATGTTTGGTACAATTCACCCATAAAGCCATTTGGTCCTGGAATTTGCTGGGAATTTTTTGATTACTGGTTCAATTTCATTGCTGGTAATTGGTTTATTCAAAATTTCTATTTCTTCTTGCTTCATTTTTGGTAGGTTATATGTCTGTAGGAATGTATACATTTCTTCTAGGTTGTCTAATTTGTTGGAATATAATTTTTTATAAGATTCTCATAATACTTTGTATTTCCGTTATTGGCTATTATTTCTCCTCTCTCATTTCTGATTTTGGTTGAGTCCTCTCTCTCTGTTTTTGGTTTTATTTATTTATTTATTTATTTAATGAATTTGGCTAAAGGTTTATAATTTTGTAGATCTTTTTAAAGAACCAGCTCCTGGTTGCAGCAGTCTGTTCTATTTTTTTGTTTGTTTGCTTCTATTTCATTTATTTCTGCTCTAATTTTTATTATTTCCTTCCTTCTATTGTTTTGGGGTTTTGTTTGTTCTTTTCCTAGCTCCTTTAGGTGTATGGTTAGGTTGTTTATTTGAGATTTTTCTTGCTTCTGGAGGTAAGCCTGTATTGCTATAAATTTCCCTCTTATTCTTAGAAGAATTCTCTCTCTCTCAAAAAGACTGAGGTCATTCCATGCTTTTTTTTCTGACTACAAGGCTATGAAATTAGAAATCAACCACAAAAAAAAATCTGGAAAGAGCACAAATACATGGAGGTTAAATGACATGCTACTGAATGGGTCAACCAAGAAATCAAAGAATAAATCAATAGCACATGGAGAAAAATGAAAATGAAAACACAATGGTCCAAAATCTTAGGGATACAGCAAAAGTGTCTGGGTCACTGATTCTTTCTTTGGCTTTGTCTAGTCTATTTATTCCATTTAGTGTATTTTTAGTATCATTTATTATGTTCTTCATCTCTGATTGGCTCTTTTTTTTTAATCTCCTGTTGGGGGTCTCACTGATGTTTTAAGTCCTGCTGGTTGTAAGAACTCATGAAATTTGGCTCATCTGGTTTTCAAAGTCAAATGTTAGGGGAATTTATCTTCCCTGTGCAGGATCCCCATTGTGGGAATCTTTTTCCTCTCCTCTCTCCATGCTCAAGACATGCCTCCCTCCCTGAATACAGTCCCACAAGTCCATTTTGTTCTTAACCACATGTCTGCCCTTCCTAGCCTCTTGGATGTGGCCTCTTCTCTACATTTAATTGTGGAGTTTATTCTGTCCTTCTTCGGGTCATTTTCTGGGTTACTTACACTGATGTTAGTGTTTTCTAGTTGTATCCATGGGACACAGTCAGCTTAGGATCTTCCTGCTCCTCCATCTTCCCCAAATGTCTATCACTATTCTTTTATACTCATCTTGATTCATTATTTGACTTTTTAATATTGTTTTATCTCATCAGACAGTGATCTACAAAGGAATTGTGTTTCTTTGTGTTATATACATGGTATATATTTTACCGCTGAGAGAAACTGAGACAGAAAAGCTGTGTACCTTGCTCAAGGTCAGAGTGCCAATACATGCTGGAGCCAAAATGCAAACATTGGCACTTTAGTTCCAAACTTGTTCCTTATAGCCATTACAATATACAGCCCCTCATAGAAACTATCCTATGTTATGTTTCTATTACTAAAATGTGTCTGATGAAAAAGGGACAGATAATGTAACTAATCAAAGCACGTCCTATTTTTATAAAACTCCTCTGCCCCCCAATGTAAAAAAAAATCTATATAGGAATTTCTTGATGTTAATTTTGATTATTCATGCATATGTAAGACATGGATATAGGTTTTTGATGACCCACGTATCAAGCTTATAAAATATTAAATTTAGGAAATCAATTTTAAGCTTGGTTTTTATTTTTAAGGTGAAATGATATATTTTGTGTACCTATAGTATTATTAAGTACAAAAATCAATGTTACCAAATTTTTGAGAAATATATATGACATGATTGATTGTTAATGTTACATTATCAAGCATAATAAAATACCTTTAAAATACATTTAAACCAAATAAATATAAGCATGAAATAGAAACATAGTTATGGTAACCAAAATGTAATATAGTTTATGTGAAATTAAATTTAACAAATCTATTAAATAATATCATTCCTGAAGATTAGATGATAAAGGGTATATATGCTTTCTGTGTATCTTACAACTAAAGTTTAGATCTTGCAAAGGTGGGCGTGCTAAAATCCCTAGTTAAGCCCTGTTATCAATTAACTGAACAGAGCACTAATTAAACTGTTAAAAAAAAAAAAGCAAAAACAGAAACAAAAACTTTTAACACTGGCACAATCTTTCTAGTTACAAATAACTTCTAAGAAGCCCACTTGCAATGTCAGCCTTGACTGATAAGAAATAGTAATTTCAACCCTTATCTTGATACTTCTACCTTTCCTACTCAAAGCTATTAAAACAATCATGATACAACTGCTGAGATTAGATTTGTGAAAAGTGTTCAAGTGTTCAGCAACTTCATGTTATTGGAATGTGCGAGAGTGGAAAACTATAATTTGAGGATAAATTAAATATGACAAGATGATTTAGGAATTGTGGGAAAGCATGATAAAATTTCATAAGAGTATCACATACATCTGATATCTTGGGAGTGAAAACTAATCCTGGGACAGGTCTATCTATAAGGCCTTGTGAAGAGAAAATGGAGACCACCGGCCAATAGTAGCAGATGGTGAGAAATAAGATGATTGATGCCTTGACCAAAAAGGAGAGAGAGCAAGGAAGGAATGCAGTGTACATAATAATTTTAAACAGTACATTGTGTGAAGTTCAGTAAGAGATTTTAGGCAAACCTAAGTGAAAATTGACTCCAAATTCAGGAATTTTATAAGTATCCCCATCATAAGCCTATATTTCACCTATACTTTCAAAATTTTGTCTGAAATAGATTTGGATTAAGTTAAGCCATACACAGCTACATTTTCCCCATAAAACTTCTACTAATAATTTTTGGAAAACATATTTTCTCTTGAGACTTCTATATTCTAAGATAGAACAGTTTGAAGCAGAAAACCTTCCTTCTAAAGCAACTGGAAAAGTGTGCAGGGGGGGTGAAGTGTGTGTGCGCGTGTGTGTGTGTGTGTGAGTGTGTGTTTAGAGTTCACTTAAGCTACTCCATGGTATTGCTGCCTTGGTGTGCATTTTCTTTGCCCACGGCCCCTTATGCAAGCACATGTGCTAGGTAACAGTCCATATTATCAGAAGCAAATGGAAATTTCTTTATGACTTCCCCAGTAGGCTTTGTGATCACCAGTCTACTCTTCCTCCTGGGCCTTCACCTTAACTGTCCCTTAGATAAGAAGATAGGCCACAAAGAAATAAGCAAATGTGGCTATACTCACACTAAAAATTCTTCATATAGGAAAAAAAAACACGCAAAAACAGAAATGCAGAAAGAAATGAAGAGTAGGGAAAAATATTACTTTCTATCCCAATCCATCTATTTCTCCTGTCCTCTTATATATAGTGATCTTATGGTTTATATAACTTCATGTATTAAGTGAAGTTATCCTGAGAATCAGAGACCTTTTACCAACTGCCAATGATATATTTCCACCTGAACATCCTGAGCATTTCAGAGTCATCCTGCCCAAATTAGATTCATAATCTTTCCTCTGCAATCTTCTTCTTCACCTGAGGCTCCATATAACTTAAAGACAGCATCATTCATGAAGTCACTTCCAGACTTAGTTTTTATTCGTCCTAACCCTAATGATAAATAAGACTTGTGGGTTTTGCTTTCTAATTATTTTTGAGACGATCTCACCCTCTCCATTTCTACTCTCCCAGGGTAATGATCATTTATCACCATAGCTATTTTGATAGTCTGCAGCTCTCCTTGCTCCAGTTTCTTTCCTAGTAACTGTAGTCTTCAAATTGCTGCCAGTTACTTTCCCAGCACAGATCTGATTGTGCCTTTCATATAATTAAAGCTTAATTTTCCCTCCTCCCATATTATAATATAATTTTAGAATGTAAGACCATTGCAGTGTGGACCACCAAACTTCCCCAGCTTCCTTGACAGTTATTTCCTTCAACCATCCTATGTCCCAGCCATACCAGATGACCCCCGATCACTACCATCCCCACATCTGGGAGTACACAATCTGTATGCTAAATGATATCTCTTTACTATTCTTTGCTTATGAAAGTTTATTCATTCTTTATCCAAGACTCAGTAAAAAAAAAAAAAAAAAGCTAACAATTTTTCTGAAAAATTTTCCCCAAATGCTGCTCACCTCCTATATATTAATTTTCTCATCTAAAATTATTTTGGGATAGTTTCAAAAGCTGTAAGTATACTGAAAAGATCATTAGGATATCTGACTTTTCCTAAGAACTTTCAATCCCACTCCCTTACTTTATAGTGATATGACATTGGTGAAAGCGTTTATCCACTTGGAAACAGGTATCTTCTTCTGTATACAAGAAAATTATATCTTTTAGAGGTAGTTAGATTCAATTTATTATAGAACAGGGGCACCTGGGCGGCTCAGTTGGTTAAGTGTCCAACTCTTGATTTTGGCTATGGGCATGATCTCACGGTTCATGAGTTTGGGCCTCACATCAGGCTCTGCGCTGACAGAGTCAGTCCCTCTTCTTGGGATTCTCTCTCTCTCCATTTCTCTCTGCCCCTTCTACCCCTGCTAGTGCTCTCTCTCTCTGTCAAATTAATGAATAAACGTAAAAACAATCTAGCATAGAACATAAAACATAAGTTAAGATTTTTTGTCATGTATTTAATAATAAGAAAAATAATTATATTAAAAACTAAAATACACTGAAAGCTGGTGAATGCATCAGACCTTCTCAAAAAGTATTGAAACCTACATGAATGTTCCATGCATTATTCTAAGCATTTTATCATTAATGATTTTTCTAGTCCTCACAGCAGCCTTATAACATTGGTAATACTGTGACCCTCAATTTACATATGAGAAAGTATAGATATGCAAGGGTTAACCTGCCAGATACCAAAGAGCTTGCAAATGGTTCAGCCAGGATTCAAATGCAGGCACTCTCACCACAGGACTCTATCTGGCAATTAAATTCAAACTTAAAACATCTTTGGTATTTATGTAATTTCCCTAAAACTTTCCCTCTTCTTTACAATCTGCTCAGGTTTTGGCTTTTATGTCAGATGTTTTCCTTTTCTGCTTTGACCCCAGCTTTTGAAATTCAGATTTGATCTAAACCCCACCACCCTCCCGAACACTAAAACCACTACAAATGGCATGAAGTGCTACAACTACAATGTTTCATTCACCCCACTCCATTTCTGCTGATTCCAACTTTCACTTGACCAGTAGTTTTACCAGGAGCTTCCATAGGGAGAGTCATTATCCTTATTTTTCTAAGGAACAAGACAGGGAGTACTACTGTCATGTTTTTAAAGAATTCAACTATAAGAAATAGCTATTTAGTTTAATTCAGGTCTTCAAATTACTACCAAGTTTCATGAAGAAAATGATTAATGCTTTGCCTAATAAAGCAAAAAGTTTTATTATTGATTACCCATAAAAGCAATTCACATATGCAAACACCCCCAATTAAGTTTTTCCTTATGCCCAAACCCTACTCTCCTACCTACCACACCCATGGAATCTATACTTGTTTCTTCATACACTTTCTTCCAGACAAAAATATCCAAAGAACCCAGAGAGATAAACTTAGTCCTGGAGTAATGATTTCAATTTTTTGTTTTATTTTTGAGAGTTTGATGTGGTAAATCTAAATGCAAGATTGAATTTTAGTTTTATTTTTAAAAATCAAGTTTTTCTGATTTTAAAAACTATTCTTCATATCAAGATTCCTAGTAATTCACTGAGAATATAAAAAATAAAATCAAATATATGTCTGAGACATAAAATATTACATTTTTGCTTATTTTTGGCTAAGGATAAATGTGTAGTACAAATAATTAACTGACAATTCAAATACAAATTTGCAGCACCTGGGTGGCTCAGTCCGTTGAGTGTCCGACTTTGGCTCAGGTCATGATCTCACGGCTCATGGGTTCAAGCCCTGTGTCAGGCTCTGTGTTGATAGTTGAGAGCCTGGAGCCTGCTTCAGTTTCTGTGTCTCCCTCTCTCTCTCTGCTACTCTCCTGCAAGCGCTCTCTCTCTCTCTCTCTCTCTCTCAAAATAAATAAAAACATTGAAACATGAATTTGGAGAGGTCACAAAGAAAGCTATTTATTAAGTCTTATTAAGGACACAAAAAAGCAATATGTCTGTTGATAGGCAGAAAAACAATGTAAAGGTGGAAATTCAAACATTCCTTGCTAGCTTTTCCTTTGGTACCTACATCCTCAGCTGCAATACTTGAGAGATTAAACACCCTCAGGCCAACCAAACCAAGAAGGATAATCTGATCCCTTAGAGAGCAGAAGTATCTGTATTACCTGATATTCTGCTTCAATCTTCTAGTAACAAAGAAAAGGTATGGCATTTGTGACTCTAATTTAAAATTGATTCTGCATGTAAAATGATCCTAAAGTCCAAGGACAGACACAGGGCAGTGAATGCCACACGGTGTACTGAGCATCAGCATTTGATGCTTTAGAGGAACTGATTGTAGGGAGGAAGAAGTTAAAGTCATTCTATTTATCTGTGTCATAGAATAAAATAACTTTTCAGTAATATGTTATTAATCCTGGAAAGATTCTTCCAAAAATAGATTTTAGAGAATTTAACAGAATTTCCTATGATCTTCCAGTGAGCACAAAACTAGGAAACCCGTATGCATGGCCACTATGCTCCTGGCATTAACTGTTCATAGTAGCATAGTTTCTATCATCTATTGTTGAAATCTGTGCAACAGTAAGGCTGTCGACCTATAGAGAAAATTGATAGCTTATTCTGAGCTGGGGAGAAAATAGATGCTCATAACTAAGCCAAAATAGTCCCATAAACTCTCTTGGTCTAAATTTAACCACTTGGCAGCATAATGAAATCATTATCCTTATTTACAGCTACTACCCTAGTGAGCAGAATGTGCATGATCTGTTCTGCTTGGACAGAATTCAAACTGCATTTTTAGACAAAGAAGCTTCAACATTTTTCCTACAACAAGAAAGACAGTCTTCCTCTAATAATAAATCATCTTCCCAGAAGGCCCACTAAAGTAGAACCATCTAAGTAAACTGTAAGTGAGCATTCCAAAATAAAGAAACTCCACTCCTGCCAGGTATATAGAGAAAATCTATATGTCTCCTCTATTCCACCCATCCACTGATGAAGATCCATTTATTAGACTCATTTATTAGATTAGATCATTGCTGCTCTGAAACATTCACTTATTAGATTACATCCTTGCTGCTCTGAAAAGCATGAGGAGTGTGGCCTTGGACAAATAAGGACAGGTGATTATAATTTCAGTGAAGATCGGGGATGGGGAAGTGAGTAAAGTTGCAGGACACAAAGGGAGCTTGGAGAACGTTAGTTCTCCATTCTTAGTAATGTAGCAATTTTATAATAGTTTGTGACTTGTATCATTAAAACAATGTGAATTACTCAGTTGCCTCAATTATTTAGTGGAGATTTTATAGAGAAAGGTAAGCTTAAATGAGGAATTCCTTTTTAGAATTATAAGGTACAAAGATTTATATAGGAGTGAGGTGTTAGTTCAAGGATGCAAAGCTTCCGTTTTGCAAGATGAATCAGTCCTAAGGATTTGCTATACAGCATAGTGCCTCAAGTTAATACTATCGTATTGTTACTTAAAAACATGTTAAGAGGGTAGATCATAAGTGTTCCTATCATAAAATTAATAATAATAATAACAAAGAAGGTGAGGGAAACTTTTGGAGGTGAGGACTCTTTATGGTGCAGATTATGGTGATATTTCATGGCTTACTTCCAAACTCACCAACTTGTGTACAGGAAATGTGTACAGATATTTATGTGTCAATCAAACCTCAATAAAGGGTTTTGTTTATTTTAAAAATTTTTTAACGTTTATTTTTGAGACAGAGAGACACAGAGCATGAGCGAGGCAGGGGCAGAGAGAAGAGACACAGAATCCAAAGCATCCTCCGGGCTCTGAGCTGTTAGCACAGCTCGAACCAATGAACGGTGAGATCATGACCTGAACCGAAGTTGGACACTTCACAGACTGAGCCATCCAGGTGCCCCAAGGGTTTAATTTTTTAAAATATATAACCCTTTAAAAGTTGTGTTCAAAGTAATTGTTGATTATAAAATAATTTGATTTTTAAAGATTTTCTTGTATATATTTTTTTAAGTGGAAAATTCCTCCATATGTGCCTGCACAGTTTGTGTTTTATTTCTAAACTCTTGATGCTCCAACTTGTCTAGAATGGAGGTCCTTAGTAAGAAACTGTAATGAATTTATACATAGTCACTACCAACAGATTGGAATACAAAATGAAGTCAATTTTGCAATAACTACTTCAGTCCCTCTTTACTGAATGGTTAATACTGTCAACTCTGAGGGAATTCAGAAAACACCAAAATCTGCCTCTCTGGCATATTGACTGTTTTGAGTTATAGGTGCTTGAAAATAACAAATATAAGAAACATCTTCCTTCTTTTCTTCTGACTTTCTGACCTTTTTTTTTCTAAAATCAGGAGATGCTCCTCTCATATGAAAGATGTCCTCTGTATGCCAGAAGGAGAGTAACATTCTCATCATCAGGGCAAGATACTGAGTGAGACCTAGAGAATTCCATACAAACAGACATTGTTAAAATAAGTCTTATTTTCCTTTCACTTCCTCACATGGCTTACTTTTCCAAATTGCCTCTCTTTGTTCAACCTAATATAAAAGCAAGTAAGTTTTGCCATTTCTTTGGATTTTCATTTATTACGAGGGCTCCTGTGTCATGTATTACTTTATATCAAATATATTTGTATGTTTTTCTCCTTTTATCTGTCTAATACCAATTTAATTCTCAGGCCCAGCCAAAAAAAAATAATATAAAGATAAAATTCTTCCTACTCATCAACTCCAATTTAGGCCAATTTCTAAACTAGGTGAAGGAAAATGTATAAGCATTTACGTATACAAACAAAACAAGAAAAATTTAAATGAAGGCAATTAGAACCAAGGACACAAATCAAGTGACCGAAAGTAAATACACACAAGTATTAAGCAAGAAAGGCATTTTTATAGATTGTGATTTACATGCAGTAAACGGAAATACTAATAGCATGTAGATAAATAAGATCATTGGGGAACTTTTCAAGTATGATTAGAGACATGGTTACTTGTTTCATATTCTGAAGTATGACGGTAAGCTCCTTAAAAGGGTATAAAGGACGAATAATTTAAAAAAAAAGAAAAGAGGGGAACCTGAGTGGCTCAATCAGTTAAGCATCCAACTCTTGATTTTGTCTCAGGTCATGATCTCACAGTTGTGAGATCAAGCCCTGCATGGGGCTCCATGCTGAGCATGAAGCCTGCATGAGATCCTCTCTCCCTCTCTGAAAAATGAATAAAATTAAAAAAGAAAAAAGAAAATACAGAAAACTTATGTTCCCCAAACCATACTGGTTCTATAGAGAAACATAGAGGAGTTGATATTATTAGATTATAAATAGAGTGGGATCTCTTAAGGGTCTGATGTCATAACTGGCCAGGTCTGGCCATCCCCAAGCTCACAGAAACTCTGCCCTTGTCCCTCTCATCCCCACCCCCTTCACTCACAAGGCTCTGTTCAACAAGAATTTCATATTACATAATTTGATTTTATATTCCCTTTGATAAAATATTTTGTGCTATATTCTGCCATGTTGCTAACAGTCAATAGACATTCAAATAGGTATAAATACTACAAAAAGCCATTTAGTGAGTGCCTGAGTAGCTCAGTTGGTTGGGCGTCCGACTTTGGCTCAGGTCATGATCTCGCGGTATGTGAGTTCTAGCCCCACGTCGGGCTCTGTGCTGCCAGCTCAGAGCCTGGAACCTGTTTCAGATTCTGTGTCTCCCTCTCTCTCTGACCCTCATTCATGCTCTGTCTCTCTCTGTCTCAAGAATAAATGTTAAAAAAAATTAAAGAAAAAAAAAGCCATTTAGTCGATGACAATACTCCCAGATATAGTATATTTAGGATTCTTAAAATGTTTTTCAGAAGTCCAAAGTCCTTTAATCTTAGATGCTAGAGATTCTATAAATATGTACATTTCATATAAATGGGAAAATATTCTCTTTTTTTCCTCCATTTAGAGGGCTTGTTATGCAATGTGGATTTTCATGCCACTCTCAGAGGTTTTAATTTCATAAATATGGTTCTAGGTGAAGAATAAACATCTTTATTTTTAATCTTTGACATATTAATTAGTGTATGTCTTAGTGTGGACTTCCTTGGATTCATCTTGTCTGGAACTCTATGCGCCTCCTGAACCTGGGTGTCTATTTCTTTCCCCAGGTTAGGGAAATTCTTAACTATTATTTTTTTAGCTATTTTTCTTCAAATAATTTTCTGCCCCTTTGTCTCTTTCTTCTCCTTCTGGAACCCCTACAGTGCAAATGTTTGTTTACTTAATGTGGTCCAAGAGATTCTTTAACCTATCCTCATTTGTTTTTATTGTTCTTTTAAATTTAATTACTTACTTAATTAATTTTTGCTGTTCAGTTTGGATGCTCTCTATGACCCCATCTTCCCGATCACTGATCCATTATTCTGTATCTTCTAATCTGCTGTTGACCCCTCTAGTGTATTTTTCATTCTGGTTACTAGATTCTTCAACTCTGATTCACTCTTTTTTTATAGTTTCACTGTTTAAAGTTCACACTGAGTTTATCAACTCTTCTCTCCAGTCTGGTGAGCATCTTTATGACTATTACTTTGAACTCTGTGTCAAATAAATTAGTTATCTTTGTTTCATTGAATTCTTTTTTGGTAGTTTTCTCTTGTTCTTTTCGATTAGAGCATATTCTTCTATCTTTTCATTTTGCTTGACTTTCTGTGTTTGTTTCTATGAATAAGGTGGAATAGCCACTAATAAACTTGTAGCAATAGTCTTGTGTATGGTTGTCCCCTATGTAGACTACATGGGCATGGCTGGCTAGAGCTGTGGCTGGCATAGACTAGGGGTCCTATGGCACTCTGTGCTGGGACCTCCCAGGTGGCATGGCCAGAACTGAAGTGGATGAAGGCCTGGGTAGTCCTGGGGCTCTCTCTGTGCAGAGGGTGCCCTGGTAGAAAGCTAAAGCTGAAGTGGGTAAAGCTCGGGGGTGGGGTATCCCATGGCTCTCTGCATTGAGGATACCCTGAGAAGACAGAGGAAGCTGAAGTGTTCTGGGGTGTTCCACGCAGAGCATGTCCTGGTGAGAGAGCTGGAGTTGAGACTATCATGGGCTGAGGTGGGTGGGGGGTGGTGGTCCCCAGGATGCAATGGGAAACTATTCTTTATAGGAAAATTATCATGATGCTAATGATAATGGTTGAAAATATGGTCAGGTAATGTTGATGATACTAAGAGAAGTTCTGTTTTACAGAATGGAAAGCTCAGACAGCATGGCATTATATGTCAGGATAAAGGCAACATCATATGAAGATCTAAACTCTTGGCAGATGTGTCATTTCAAGCTGCCAATTTTGGAACAGGTGCACATAAATAAGGTACAATATAGAAATGGCTTCCAATCAAGTTCCTGAAGCACGGCTATTGTAGCCATTTAACTTTCCCACAGTTTTGTCTCAGAGGCTGTCAGGAAAAATTGATTGGTTTTTGTCCCTTGTAACTGAAGAGAAGCATCTATACTGAAGCATCCAAAAGATGAGGACTTGATATTCACCTTCAGTTTGGAAAGGAAATCCAAGTGAGACCAAAATATGATCATCATGAGAGAAAAAGAGGCAATAATAAAAATTCCTATTTTATCACATGTTTACTATCTGCTGGCCTACAGCACTAAGCTAAGTACTTTGTGTATTACCTCAGTGAACCTTCAGAAAAATGCTTTGAAGTCGGTAATATTACTATCATCATCATCCCCATTTTTAGGATAATAACCCAAAGCAGAAGCAACTTAATAGCTCGCTCAAGGTCATACAGCTGGTGAGTGACAGAGCCAGAAAATGACAAAAGAGGCCATTTGACTCCAGATGTCATGCTCTAACCAGCCAGACTATATTGCATGTGTTTAATGACATTTATGCAAACAGTCTCTTCTCATTTTCCCCCCTATTATTAGCTTCAGGAGAAAAAGAGAAAACTCATTTTCAGCATTCTCTTTTCCCATAATTATTTTCAAAAGTATTGAGGATCCCCCTTCAATGACTCTTGGTTGGATAAAACTCTAATCTTTACATTTCATTCTTTTCACATATAGCTAATATATAATACAAATTACTTAGAGCTTATAATTATAGAGCCTGCTCATCTCTCCTGAACAAAGTAAAATCCTGATAAAAGAAATATAATCTTTACTGGAAACTTTTCTCAATACTTAAAATTGATGTTAAAGAGACAATGGCAATTTTGACATAGAAGGCACACAGAATATATTACATTTAATTGATGGTTGGATTCAGTGTGACTAAAGAATGAATTTCATATATCTCCTATTTGTGGAATAGCCTGGGGCAGAGATCAAACTTGCAAGTAACAGTGTTCTGTTACCAAACACTTAATTGTAACAATTTAATGATACAATTGCACTCATAAACTCTCTGTTAGGAGTTTTTAAATTTCTGGATTTAATTTAATTCATGAAGAAGATATTCCCTGAGCACATGGTAAGGTGAAAAATCATGCCCCTGGTTGTAGAAAAAAAGAAAGATAAGTTTTTAAAGGGATTGCAGCTTGCAAGAGAAAATGAGCAGTATTTTGTGAATGAATAAATGGGCATAAGGGAAGTTTTAGCAGACTGGTGCAGTATTTACTCTGAAGATGGCTAGCAGGCCAGTATATAGGGTCATAGATTTCCACAGTCAGGACTTCACAAATTTCAAATACCTTTAATCCGCAATTCCATGGAGACAGATTTTCATGTTCTTAAAATTTCAAACACATTTTTTGTAAGACGTCGGAAAGTTCAAAGAAAAATGAAAGAATCTAATGCCTGTTAATCAAATTCTATCTTTTAAAATATCTTCACCATAAAGTATGTATTGCAAGTCAGGCTCCCCAGGAAGTGGACCCTAAAATAAAGGTTAGTGTGCCAGATAGTAATGAATATTCTCAGGATTCACACCTGTGGGTTAATTGTAAAATAAGCATAGTGAATGTATATTGATTCTTATGGAAACATTCTTGTGCAACATGAACTGCAGTTTGTCTCTAAATTTATTACTTAATAAATCTATCTACTTTTCCAATAAGGGCATTTGGGTTCTTGCTGAATTCTTTTTCCACCAAAGTTCAGTGTTAAAGAACTGAATGTCTGTCTCACTTCACATTTACTGGAAGAACAACTTGGAAGAAGCTGCCAGGTCATAGTCTGTGAAGCCAAGGGATGAGCAGGGTTCTCCTTCCCCGGAGGCAGGGCCAGTCTGGGGAGGCGAGGCTGCCTGGCCCAAGACTGGGCCAGGTGGGACTTGAGTGTTTGATGTCCTGATGGCACAAATGTTTCCAAATACTTACTTGCAATAAACTTTCCTAATCTTGGATAGTTAAAATTAAAATGAAAATTCCCCATTAAGATTCTTTTTTTTTTTTTTTTAAACATTTTTTTTTTTTTTCAACGTTTTTTTATTTATTTTTGGGACAGAGAGAGACAGAGCATGAACGGGGGAGGGGCAGAGAGAGAGGGAGACACAGAATCGGAAACAGGCTCCAGGCTCCGAGCCATCAGCCCAGAGCCTGACGCGGGGCTCGAACTCACGGACCGCGAGATCGTGACCTGGCTGAAGTCGGACGCTTAACCGACTGCGCCACCCAGGCGCCCCCCCATTAAGATTCTTTATGAGAGGAATTTATCAAAAATGTTACCAAATTAAAAGACAAATAGTCTCTATACAGCTTGATTAAAGTATTGTGATTATTATAAAGTATAGAAATTTCAAATTTCAGTTAATAAAATTAACTGAAAATAATTTTAGATTATCATAGATTTCAAAAAAATGCAGGAAGTGGCCATAATCGTTATCATATTTTCTAAGTACCTTTCATTCCGAGGGATAACAGTGATCAGATTTGGGCAACATGCACATTCATTGTCTGGCCTATACTGGCAGAGTTGTCAAATGAGAGAAGCAGAGAAAATGTCTATCAGAAGCCAGCAACTATTTTCTTCTTCACTGGACAGAGTGTCTGGGTCGTTTATTTAGAAAGCACACTATTGCTTTTGACACCATATGCTCCGTAGACATCCTGTGCCCCTTAATTTCTAAGAGTGAAACTGGGAAGACAGTAGGAGCATTCAACCAATTCTTCCAGGAAAAAAAAAAAAGAAAGAAAGAAAGAAAGGTCATTTACCATTCATACACCATTGATTGGTGTATATGCATCTTTTATAAAATGAGTCATTGTTAAGAAATTGAAACTAGAACTGAGTCCATGACTCAGCAAATTATTTTGATGTAATAGACATTACAAATCTGTTACACTTGCAGTAAATCCTTTTTTAGAATGATTTTTCCTGTAGGATAATTACTACATAATGCTTTTTTCATATTATAATACTGGTTCTAATCTTAGAGGAACCTTAGACACTCAGTCTTGGGATAATACATTTCTTATCATTCCTTTCCTATTAACTTTCATCTCACTGAATGCTATTTCTCTTTCCTTTGAATATATACATATATTCTTGTGTGTGTGTGTGTGTTTTATTTTTATTTATTTTTAATATGTATTAAATAAATATATATTTATTTTTAATATATATTTTTAATGTATAATTTATTGTCCCTTGGCTTTGGGAGTAGATTCCTGTGATTCATCACTTACATAAAACACCCAGTGCTCATCCCAACAAATTCCAGTGCTTCCTCAATGCCTGTCATGAATTTTCCCTGTCCCACCCCCTTCCACCCTCAGTTTGTTTTCTGCATTTAAAAGTCTCTTATATACATATATTCCTAAATATTTATATAAAATTTCTTTTATAAGTGTAAACACAAAAAGTACAAAAAACAAAAAGCTAATCTTAAATCTCTATCTTTAAAAGTTCAAGGCCAATCAACTATGCCATATTGATATTGCAGTAACAGGTATCTGATGTTTTACTGCTATGAAAATGACATAAAATTTTATTTTATAGTGCACTACATTTATTCTCTTGTAAAGTTCTCAAATTGTACTTTTTAAAAATTTCTCACTAGTAACAAAAATACCAAAAGTATGGGATCTACTTTGTGTGAATGGAGTTCTCCGTCAGGGATCGGCGCTCCAATAAAGACAGCCAGAAGGAAAGCAGCGAGCACAAAGCACTTTACTAAAGTGAAAGTGCTCTCTCAATGTAGGAGAGAAGGCAGGTTCTGAGAGGTGGAACCAGAGCTGGGTTGTTTTGGGACTGGGTATTATAGGGTCTCTCTGGCCTGGGAGAAGCTGTGAGGCACAGTGGGGTTGTTTCTCATGGAGGCTGTTTCCTATCACTTGGAAAGTTCTTCCCACAGGCCAACATGGGGAGTTTTTGACCCTACAAGGTTTGCACCAGAACCCTCTTGGCAGCCTTTCTCCTTGAAGGTGGAGGAGGCTCTACCCACAATACAAAGGTATTATAAGGAGTCTAGGGGTCAGTCTTAGCCCAGGGGCAGAGGTTGAAGAAGAAAACTCAAGCTCTGCACCTGTGGCTCTTGATCTGTCCACCCCAAGATCTTAGAAGCCACAATGTCAAGAGTTGTGCCCCTGGGGTTTTAATGTTTAGCTTATTTATCACCATCCTTGCCTCTAGCTAATGTCTCTATAGTTCCCCTTCAAGGACTTGGGACTCTGCCTCAGGTGTTCTTCCACTGCTCAGGTCTAGCTTCTCCCTAACATTTTTATAGGGACCAAGAGAAGAAAGACCTAACAGTTTGGGGAATTAGGCAACACAACAAATATAGTTGTAGAGCTTCCTGACTCAAGTTTATATCAAGTTTCCTTTATTTTTTCCACAATAGGTTCTAGAAACTCTGTGGGGAAGAATTTGAAATTAGACTCTGTATTAGTTTCCTGATGATACCATAACGAATGACCAAAAATCTAGAGGCCTAAAACAACGCAAATTTCTTATTTTAGAGTTCTGATTATTAGGTCAAAAGTTTGGCATAGGACTCACTGGATTAAAATCAAGGTGTCTGCAGGGTTGATTGCCTTTCTGGAGGCTCTAAGGGAGAATGCTTCCTTCCTTGTCTGGCTTCCAGAGGCCACCTGCATTCCTCAGCTCAGGGGTGCCTCTGCAAAACCAGATTCACATCATAACTTTCTTCTGCATCCCCCTTCTACTTTTGAGGATTCTTGTGATTTCAGTGGACCCAAATGAATAATCCAGGAGAACTTCCCTATTTTAAAATCAACTCGTTAGCAATTTTAATTCCATCTGTAATCTTAATTCCTCTTTTGTCATGTAAGGTAAAATATTTACAGATTCCAGACTCCTGGACATGGACATCTTGGAAGGGAGGTGGGGAGGAGCATTATTTGTCTACTACCATCTTAATTAAGTTTCAAACTTGTCTTTGTTTGAAAAACTGGGAAGCTTTAAGGAAAGCTACATTAGAATGGGAATATTACATTTCTGGAAAACCACCATCAGTAGGGAAAAGGTTTTATTTATTTTATTTTATTATTGTTTTTAATCTTTATTTTTGAGAGAGAGAGAGAGAGAGAGAGAGAGAGAGAGAGAGAGAATGAGTGGGGGAGGGGCACAGAGAGAGGGAGACACAGAATCCTAAGGAGGCTCCAAGCTCTGAGCTGTCAGCACAGAGCCCGATGCGGGGCTCAAACTCACAAACTATGGGATCATGACCTGAGCTGAAGTCCGATGCCCAACTGACTGTACCACCCAGGCGCCCTGGGAAAATGTTTATGAAAAGGCTGAGTGAGGTTGTCTCCTATAGAGGAGAAAAAGGCTACATTTAAAAGAATCCGATCAGTAATGGTTTTAGGATGTAGAGAGCCTTTGTATCATACATACACATGCACATTTATTTAAAAATAAATTTATTCTAGGGCACCTGGGTGACTCAGTCAGTTGAGCATCTGGCTCTTGATTTCAGCTCAGGTGGAGATCTCACAGTTGTGAGATCAAACCCCATGTCAGGCCAATCAACTATGCCATGTTAATACGGCAGGCGTGGAGCCTGCCTAAGATTCTCTCTCTCTGCCCCTCAGCCTCTCATGGTGTCTCACGGTCTCTTTCTCTCCATAAATACATAAGTAAACATTAAAAAAAGAAAAGTAGGGGCGCCTGAGTGGCTCAGTCGGTTAAGCGGCCGACTTCAGCTCAGGTCATGATCTCACGGTCCGTGAGTTCGAGCCCCATGTCAGGCTCTGTGCTGACAGCTCAGAGCCTGGAGCCTGTTTCAGATTCTGTGTCTCCCTCTCTCTGACCCTCCCCCGTTCATGCTCTGTCTCTCTCTGTCTCAAAAACAAATAAATGTTAGAAAAAAAAAAAGAAAAGTAAATTTATTCTAAAACTTGCATATGCCACCTCTGTCACTCAGGGTCTGGCCTTCAGTGCTGGCACATTGTGAGGGCCTCGCTTGAAAACTATTCTATTTGGGAGTCAGGACACATCTCTTGTAGGATAGCCTTTAAATAAAAGTTAGCTGTGTTCAAATGTGAAGTTGGTTTTGGGTTTATGCCACTGTCAGTATTCACAAATAGATACTTTTCTGGAGTAGAAGAAGGACTTGGGAATCAGATTCTTAAGGGAATAAAAAAGCAAATTACTAGCATGTGAAATTCCTCCGCCTAACACAAATGCAAAAGATAGTGTTATGCTGACGCATCACATCTGAGAAGTGCTGAAGATCTATTCCCTGTTTCCTTTTGTGTTCAGATGCAGCTTTCATTCTGACTCATATTCTAGAGATATTCACAAATTAGCAAACTCTTTGTAACAGTTGCACAAGTGGCTAAGGATTACAGCTTAAATGAAAATTTCGTTTAAGTTGGCTGGCCGAGTCTTAACTGTTAAATATTTAGGCATATGGTCTATAGAGTCCATTTGTAATAATGACCCTGCAAATATCAGAAACAGGTTTGCAATACTGCTCCAAAAGATCAGCTTTTGAAAAACCTTTTAATCAGAAGTGGGGGTGAATTTTCCTATTTCATCAAGAAAAGAAATAGAATCCAAAATCAGAAATCAGAGGAAACAGAAGAGCAATGAGGTCAAAGACATAGAAGTTGAGGTTTTTCAGAGCTTTGTGCGGCAACATTAATTTTATATGAGAAAATCTTATCTACTTGCAATTGTTAAAAAAAAAAGTGACTTTGCTGACTTAGGACTATAGCATTTGTAAGTGGTGAAGAAGAAAAGAATTTACCTAAGCAACTTTGGAAGACAATATTTTGACTATCAGATACATGACTATCAGACTGTCATATTGACTACCTGATGCTTAAGAGCTACCACTAATCAGATTTACCACCTAGTCTAAATTTTTATTCTATTTTTTATCACATTTATTTATCTGAGACACATTTATTATTTCTATTAAGGAGGGAAAAGAAAAAGTGACATTTGCTGAACACTTGTTTGGGGCCAGGTGTTGTGCAAATGACTAGGGACATTATCTCATTTAATGTGTTTTTTTTTTAATGTTTGTTCATTTTTGAGAGAGGGAGAGAGAGAGCAAGCAGGGGAGGGGCAGAGAGGGGGTGACACAGAATCTGAAGCAGGCTCCAGGTTCTGAGCTGTCAGCACAGAGCCTGATGAGGGGCTTTAACCCATGAACCATGAGATCATGACCTGAGCTGAATCGACTGAGCCACCCAGGGGCCCCTCATTTAATATTTTAACATTACTCTAAAAGATCTGCCAGTATTCTGGATCCTATTAGTGGGGATACTGAGGCTGGTAAGGAAACCAGATTATGTGAGTCAATAG
The DNA here is from genome assembly GCF_018350215.1 of Panthera leo. NCBI lineage: Eukaryota > Metazoa > Chordata > Mammalia > Carnivora > Felidae > Panthera > Panthera leo. The sequence continues at coordinate 106,738,869 of NC_056682.1, read as the reverse complement.
TGTGTGTGCTTAAGCACTGCTCAGCCTCCCTCCCAGTCCTTGTTTTCTGTAACCTCTGAGGAGCCTTACTTCCCTTATTCAGTCAGGGCACTCTCCTTGGCTAGGATGATTGCACATCTCTCTAAAAATAGTTCCAGTGCACACTTGTCTGCCATAGGGCTTAATTTTCAATATTGTCTCCACCTTTCCTCTCAACAGTGTAAGCTTTGGATGACAAATCATATGGCTACTCTAAATTATCTTCAGCAACATCTATATTTTACACCTTGATATTGTGGGGACATTGTCTACCCAACATCAATGAGAAGCCCTCCTTCTCTTTACCAAGTTAATTTATTTGTCTTTTTCAGGAGAGAGCTTGGCCAAAGATTTTCATGGGAAGTCATTGATTAATAATAATAATATGTGTAAATCCACACAGATATATCTAGCATATGGAGAAGAGAAACATTTTTGATACAAATATACAACTTATTCTAAAATTCTAATAAAACCAAAAGAGAATTTTATTTATTAAATGTACATGAATAACAGAAATGACATTGCCTCTGCAAATTTACATATACATAAAAAAATGCACCATCTCAGAAAGGGTTGAGATACATTATCAACAGAAGAAAATAGCCCAAAAATATTCTGAAAAATAAAAATAATATTGAGTACTACCAGGTATTAAAATATAATATAATTAATTAAAACATACAGAATCTGGATTTTATCAATACATCAGAAAAAAATAACCTCACTTGTAATGAAAATTGAACAAGGTACTGTGTTTTGCTGATCACAATGTCAAATATTTAAATGAATTATGTTTAACGTAGAAGGGAGGAACTACAGTATCAGATTCTACAGATTTTCATAAAGTTAATTTGATAATAAGGATAACAATTACTAAAAATGCACATACTGTCTAGTTGCATCGGGGTGGCTCAGTCAGTTAAGCATCTGACTCTTGGTTTCGGCTCAGGTCATGATCTCATGGTTGTGGGTTTGAGCCCCGCATCAGGCCCTGCGCTGACAGTGCAGAGCCTGCTTGGGATTCTCTCTCCCTTCCTCTCTGCCCCTCCCCTATATGTGCTGTCTCTCTCTCAAAATAGATAAACAAACTTTAAAAAAAATGCACATACTCTCTGACCCAAGAATTACATTCCTAATAATTTATCCTCTACAAATGTACATACACATAAAGGTGTGTATACAAAAATCTCTATCACCATATGTTTACAATAAAAAAATTGAGAATAACTTAATACTCAGTATTAGATAATTTATTAAATAAATTTGATTTATTCAATGAAACATATGCTACAGTTAAAAGTGATTTTTTACTATACAATATATAATAATGAACATTCTTTATACTGTGAATTGATCTTATAATGTGTAAGTTTGTACATCATATAGAATTACATACTGTATACATATACTATTATACATTCACATATATTAATACAGTACATATTACACATATATACTATATGTAAAGTTACATAGAAAGTTACATACCAAACTTTAATATTATCCATAAGTGATCAAAATGTATAAGAATTTTATTTATTTTTAAAATTAAAAAAAATTGTATTTATTTTTAAAGATAGTATGTGGGGGGAAGGACAGAGAGAGGGGGGGCACAGAATCCAAAGCAGGTTCCAGGCTCTGCGCTGTCAGCACAGAGCCCCATGTGAGCTTGAACTCAAGAACTGACAGATCATGACCTGAGCCGAAATCAGATGCTCAACCGAGCCACCTCGTCACCCCTAAGAATTTTATTTTCATTGTAATTCTTTTTGTAATATGATTTATTTCCTCCTAGTGAGCATATGTTACTTTATAATCGTAAAACATAATTTTATAAAAATTCTTTGAATTACTAAATTATTAGCTTATAATGAAATGATAGGTAACCTATAAATATAAAGATATATCAAATAAAACATAATATTTACATAGTGTAAGGCTGCAAACACCATATAACCCAATATTTTTCATAATTTTAATGTGTAGCTATGAATTAATTTCTCCAAAAATAGCTATAGACATGGTACATTTATAAAAAACATTTAATTAAATCTCTATAATAGAAAAGCTACAGAAATGAATTACCTATATGAGTTGTTGTACATATTAATAAACATTAAAAAATAACAGAAAGATAATGGAGAAATTGTTCCATTTCATATAATTAAATACCATTTTACTCATAATTGTTCAATATTTAGAAATCTTTTTTGATCAAGGTTATTATAATTTATCATTTCATACCAGCTAATCTCTGGTTCCATTTAGTACACTATAGAAATCTTATTAAGAAATAACTCTTATCCTAATGTGACAAACATGATGTGGTAATGAAAAGCAAAAAGATGTAGTAACTCCTCAAGTAATTGCAGATGTTTAAGGGGCAGCAGTCATGTTTAAGGGGCGGTTTAAGGGGCAGATGTTTAAGGGGCAGCTCATACCAGAGCTCACCATTTCAAAGCCTTTAGTTATTCTTAAGGATTTACTAATATGCAGCATATTTGGGGAAACCTGCTAATATGCAGCTAGCATCCAAGTAGCTAGGCATGGTAACAAAAAAATCAATAAATGTAAGCTGTATTCAAAATATATTTTGTTAGTGTCTTGTGTATGTGTGTGCTTAAAGATTATTAATAGAACATGTCAATCACTTTACTAATTCACTTATAACACTTTTCCTTGATAACGAGTGCATATATGTGAATGACAGCCAAAAGTAAATAGACTTTACATTAAATCAAACATGTATTCATTCTTACATACAGATCAAACTTCTACAATTCTACAAAATGATAAGTATTTACAGCTTATATATAATAAGTACGGTTGTGGCTTCAAAAATGACTGTAACTCACAGTAAAAAAATAATTATTAACTGATCAAAAACTTTTCAAACTTCCCATACACTCAATTAGGCATGCAACAGCGTATAATAGTATATAAGTTATTAAGATCTGTTAGCAAGGTATAACACACATACTTCTAACTAGTGAGGCTTCTGTAACCACAGCTTTCTCAAGCCCCATTATGTTCCGGGCCACAGACCATATTAAGAAAAGCATGTTTATGCAGCTGCTGTTTGGTCATATCCATATCTGGTCTCTTACACAATATTTTTTTGGAGTTGTTCTATTAATTATGGGCACCAAAGGGGAAAAAAAAGCCACGCAAAGTTACAGCCATGGGAAGTCACTAATTAGAGCTGACAATTATGCTACAGGACATAATAAATAAATTCATCCCAACTCTGTAGACAGTTTTAATTTCATAAGCTATTTGTTTACTCTTAAATGGTATGCAGCAAGAACTAGAGATGATGGTCCATATGTCAATCAGTGTTTAAATGCTGACTATGACACTGATAACATTTCCAATTCTTGGTTTTGAAAAGGAGATCTGTACGTGTCAAAGGAATTCATAGGACAAATCATGGTTGAAAAGAATTGGCACTCCCTTCCCCTCAAAAATCTAAATAAGATGGTTTAGATGATATATCAGCAAGACAATAGACAGCTCATACCTTGGGAGGCCAGTGAGACCAAAGGTTTAGGAACTTCAGCTCTTTTGCTTTGATTCGGTAGGAATATTTTATCTGAATTTTCTAGAAATTCTCACTTCTAAATTTTCAACTGTCACAAAGGTGTCAAAAGTAACCAGGGAAGCCCCAGAAGTAAACTGTCTCCAATTTATGGAAGTTCAACTTTTATTTTTTATTATTATTTTTTTTTACTTTACCACGGTATGAAAGCATTCAGTTAAGTAAGCATTCAGTAAAAACTGTACTTTGAATTTTGGATTTTTATCTTTTTCCAGGCTAGCAATGTGTAGTATGTACTATCCAGTGATCAGTGATTCTGGGCAGCAGCAATGAGCCTCACATCCCAATCAATCACATGATCACAAAGGTAGACAAAGTTTGGGCACCTGGGTAGTTTAGTCAGTTAAGATTCTGACTCTTGATTTTGGTCTTGATCAGGTCATGATCTCATGGTCATGAGATAGAGCCCCATGTGAGGCTCTATGCTGAACATGGAGACTTCTTGGGATTCTCTCTCTCTCCCTCTGTCCCAGGCTCCTTGATCCCCCAGAATCAGTAACTCTGAGGGAAGGTGCAGCAGCCATAATACATTGGATGGCGAACAATGGTGCTAATAAATACTTATCAAATGGAATTTGATTTCTGCTTTGGTGTTCCAGGGTATAGTGTCAAGTTTATGCTGTCAGCATGTATAAAACTGAAACTTCAGTCTGCTTATGAGATTTATATCTATAACTTTAAGGCAACCAAGGACCCCTTGAGTTGTCTGAGCTATTATGTTAAGCAGAAATATGACCCTTACAGATGTCTAAGTCCTCATCCCAGAACCTGTCTTAACTGGCTAAGGGGATTCTGAGAGTATAATTAAGGTTAAGGACTATAAGACAGGGGTCATCCTGGATTGTATGTGGGGCTGATATAATCACATTGAGAGAGGCAGGAGGATAGAGGTAAGAGAAGATGTGATGACACTGGCAGAGGTAGGAGTGATGTGGCTACAAGCCAAGAAATGTGGGCAATCTGAAGCTGGAAAAGGCAAGGAGCAGATTTGTTCCCCAGAGCCTCTAAAAAGAACACACCTCTGCTGACACTGGGATTTAGCCCCTTATGACTCATTTAAGACTTCTGACCTCCAGAACCATAAGATAATCAGTGTCATTTGAATCACTATTTTTGTGGTAATTTGTTCTAGCAGAAACATTAAGGAATGTTAGGAACATTAGGAAAGAATGCCGCTATGATCCAGAATGTGTATTAGTACTATATACAAACGTAGATGTACAAATACTTTGCTCATTGTATGTATGTTTCTAGTAATACATTCCTGAAAATTAAGCCATGTTGGACGATTAAAATCAACAAAATATCTAGAAAGGAGAAACAAACTGCAATATTAATAAAACCATAAGTGCGAGGTAAATGTTTTTAATTTTTTTTTTAACGTTTATTTTTTATTTTTGAGACAGAGAGAGACAGAGCATGAATGGGGGAGGGCCAGAAAGAGAGGGAGACACAGAATCTGAAGCAGGCTCCAGGCTCTGAGCTGTCAGCACAGAGACCGACGCGGGGCTCGAACCCACTAACCGTGAGATCATGACCTGAGCCGAAGTCGGATGCCCAACCGACTGAGCCACCCAGGTGCCCCCGAGGTAAATGTTTTTAAAGAAATTATATGAATAGAATTTGACTAAAAGGATTATATATAAAAATTTATTGATACATAAATGTTTAGGTCAAGAATATCTCTCAAAATATTCAATTGGATCTCAGGTACCAATCCCTCTAGCAAAAAAAAAAAAAAAAAAAAAAAGGCAAAGATAAATACAGGCTTGGGAGCCAATTCTATACCCAATTCTTAATAGTATTTATATGACAGTTTGTTAACTTTCTCTCCTTTCCATCTTCATCCTATACCCTCTCTCTCTCTCTCATTCTCTTTTTTTTTCCAAATTTAATAGCAGATGCCAAGGAAAATATATATATTCCTTTAGATTGCTTTCATAGTAAACTCCAATTATAAAATAAATGCCTAAATGGAAGTGTGTGTGTGTGTGTGTGTGTGTGTGTGTGTAAACGAGTGAACTTATAAACATAGAACCCCATGCAAATTATGTCCATATTCATTCAGTCAAGGATGAGATGGCAAAGACTGACAAGAGAAGCAGACTAAGCCCTGGGGTAGTAGTGATGGATGCATCTTCCTTGGAAGAAGTGTCTTTCCCACTACATATTAGTTCTTCTCTGCCCTTTTGATTTGAATCAGCCCCATCTTGGTCCATGACAAATGACCCAGGGTTCCTCTGACTCAAATCAGAGTATTTCAAGTAATTCAGTCCCTTGCCTGATACATGATTAAAGGCAGCAAGTCAAGTTCTTCCCTGGAAATTTTGGGAGAGCTACTGAAAACGACTATCTTTCCTTGGAATAATAGTCACCTTGCCCAACACATAGATGAGTCCATCTTAGAATAAAATTAGATAAGTAAGTGAATAAATGGAGAGAAAGGGGAGTGAGGGACTGAGGGATCAAGACAGAGCATGGCAGTGCACAAAAGCTGATGTCATCATTTAAAATTTTCCATCTAGATTTGCCCAACCTCCTCCAACCCACCTCACCAGTGTGAGACAACAGCTTAGGCTGGGTGTGTTTTATTTGCACAATAATAATCCTCAGCAACACAGAGACGCTTTATTTTATGCCATGTCTCATCAGTGTTAAAGGCTATAGAATTGGGAAAAAAACTGTAGTTCTGCTGTGATAAAATGAAACCATTGATAGGTTCAATGATGAGCATTTGATAGAAATAAAAAGTTTGAGATTAAAACTGGGTGACAAAGAACTAAGTCTAATGTAATGCAAAATCAATGGAGAATAACAATTTTGCATGAAAAGCAATAATAGAATAATAAATTATTTCAGGGAAATTCATATCATTGGAGGTATGAAAATCAAGAATCACTACTAAATACATCATTATAATAATTTAAATTACTTAAAATTTACAATAAAAGCTTTTGACTCATTTTTGGGCTGTATTTAATGTAATTTTATAGACTGTAAATGAATGGAAACATTTAGTGTATGACAGTATTTCAATAGTGCTCAGTATGAGTAATCAGAAGAATAACATTTTCCAGCCCTAAGGACTGTGCATGTATGAATATCCTTATTCCCTACATATACACAGAGAAGAGGAAACCTTCCCTTATTGAGGCAAATGAGTTTTCAAAATGACTTCCATTTCTGCCTTTTCATAGAGAAAACAACAGTGGCTCATTAAATACTATTTTAAAATGTATTCCCTAAGCACATTTCTCTGTCACTTTCCCAGAAGCTTCACTGCATTCAGCTTTCACTGCCTCTTTTAAGGGGGTAAGAATGTAAACAATACCTCACATGAGATTTACAGTTTCTACAAAATTAATCCATTTTCAGCTTCCTATTAAGCTTCACATAAAAAGTACAATTGCTTAGGGGAAGCAGTGCATAGATTTACTTAGATTTTAATTTAAGCCAAAAACAGAGTTATGCATTAACAATAGTAATATCATTGATTAGAACCAAAAAGTGACAGTGTTTTCCTAAGATTTCTATTCTCATAAAGTAGTTAAAATTCCATTATCAAAAACTACATGAGGGGAATGACATTTAAATACCATCCATAATAGAGGGAAACTTTCTTGACTTGAAAAATAATGTCTTCAAAAAACTATATATAATTAATATCATATGTAATGGCACGAAACTCAAAGCTTACCCTGTAAAATCAGGAGTAAGACAGGACATCCTCTGTCCCTGTTCCTATTCAATATGATATTGTAAGTCCTAGGTAATGCCATGACACAGGGAAAGGAAGTAAAAGGTATGAAGACTGGGATGGGAGAAATAAAACTATTTCTGCCTCCAGATGACATAACTGTCTGTGTAGGAAACCTCAAGAGCATATTGCAAAGCAAAGCAATCCTGATTCAAAATTTGGCCCAGTATTGCAAGGTTATTTTAGCTTTGTTTTATGCCCACTCCCCACTGATTTCTCAATTTGCTGACTATGAAAAGTACTGAGAGGATGAATTTTTAAGGCGAATGCCACCAAACATTTTTCAATGAAGCACCAGGCAAAGTTGTTTAGGTAACCAAATTCTTTAATATTTCTCAGTGCACTTTTTCCAGTTATTGTACTATTCTTGTGATATTGTAATAGACTTGATTTTCTCTTTCTAGGTCAGGGCAGCTCTAAAATTTTGCTCTTATGAAGGAGAATGGGAAGACTTATTCGGTCTTTTTTTTTTTTTATTTCCTAGTTTGGATCATACTGAAATGGAAAATTTCCTCACTGTCAGCAACATTACAAATGAGATATGGCTATTTTAGAATCAAAGAAATGAGAGAACTATAGAAAAAATATTATGAAAGTTCTCTTTATGTTTTATCTGGCAGAGTCTGGGCAACAATGCATTTGGAGCAAGAATCTCTTCCCTTCTATGACTGGGCTGCTATTGAAGGATAGCAGTGCAAAACCTCGTGGAGTTTTACAGAAGTAACATAGCATAGGAATGCTGGGATTACAAATATTCTGAATTCTCCCCTTCCCTGTCCTGTCACATTTCAGATGTAATCAGAAAAACAGAGGCATGAAGGAGTCTAAAATATTATAGAGATGTTTGAGAGAAACTTGGAGAATAGAGTCATAGAAACTAAGGGATAAAAGAATTTCAGTAAAGAGATGAATGAAAAGTTTTTTTAAATGTGATTAGATCAAGAAGAAATAAGCTTACAGAGGATTGTTAGATTTGGTTATTGATACTGATTATGTGACAGAATGAAAGGGGATTTTACCAAGGCAAAGGTCAAGAGTTGAAGAATATCTTTAGCACAAAGATTTGAACATGTGTGCTTTTCTCTAGCTCCTCCTGAAATTTGAAATGACAGTAAAGAAAGTAAAGAAAATGTTTGAACCCATTAACTATATAATAGAGTACTAGGAAGGAGATGACAGCAGGTAAGAGGTATCAATACTTTCTCTGGAGATGGGAAGTGGAACAATCAATAAGAGGTAAATGACAGCAAGATAAAGCCAAGAGCTAAGAGCCTGCATGGAAGGGTGGCCACAAAGAAGCAAATTATGCTATGGAACTACCACTGTAGTTTCCTGTAATGGAGGCACATGGTATCTCAATGCGGTAGGCCTAAGAGTTTCTCATAGTTGACCAAAGAGGAGTTAGAATGTCCAAGACCCTCCCCAACCCAGTACAGGCATCTGAACAGCCCTTCCTGAACACAGCCACAGATGCATGCTTCTTCTTAGGAAAAACTGAGATGATGTGATCCCAGTCTCAGAAAAACCAGGGATAGCTGGTGGTGAGGATGAGGGTGAAAAAGTGCCCTGACAATGAGGAAAATAAATGAAATTGTTAATTAAACTTTACAGTTCCCATCCTGTTCCTCCAATCAGTTACCAGTATGGAAACAGCCAGGTCTGTAGCACCAGGTGAAAGATTTGAAGACTCATCTCTGAAGAAATTAGCCTAAAAAGATTCAAATAAGCAAGCAAACGAACATTAATCACAACAAAACTACAGACATAAGCAATTTGAGATTCCATGGTAGAACTTTATTCTGAAGTCCTTCGTTCAAAAGCACCCTCATCAAACACATATGTAGAGTCTCAATAAGCTTTTTAGTATCTCACTTTAAATCATGATTCAATAGCCAAAGATCACTAGACATTTCATGAAAGCTTATAATAATGTTGAGATTCTCTCACAGAAAATAGGGAAAAAGGCATAGATAGAAAGTAGAAAAGCAAAATGGGATATTATAGTAGGGGGTCCAGTTTTTAGTGCTTCTGTAGCAATGTTTCTTCAACTGTCTCTCTATATTTTTATATGTGCATGTGTTTGTGTGTATGTATAGACACATATTTTAAAGGTTCTGAAATGACCTTTAAAAAACAAAACTAGAGCCAGCTCTCTCTCAAAATAAATAAATAAACTTAAAAAAAGAGTGGGTCACCTGGGTGGCTCAGTCAGTTGGGCATCTGACTCGATTTCAGCTCAGGTCATGAGCTCATGGCTTGTGGGCTGGAGCCCCACATCAGCCTCTGTGCGGAGCCTGCTCGGGATTCTCTCTCTCTCCTTCTCTGCCCACGCTCTCTTTCTCTCTCTCTCTCAAAATAAATAAACTTTAAAATGTACACATATTAACCAAACTCTTAAATAATTATGATCCTAATTAATTATGCAAGATTATCTGATATCTAAATATCTAAATGTATAGTAAATATATGCTACCTGACAGAACCTTAGATAAAATAATGTAATTATTTGAAAAAGTAGGTTGTCCTTAGTCTTTGTCAAAAGTGCAATTTGTCAAATTGGAACTTCACATTTGTTTTCTCTGCTGCATTAAATTTTAGTTTGAAAATTGTACTGAAGTGAATATTTCTTTAATACAGTTAAAGTTTACTTGTACAGAATATTGGCCTAAGACTAAGGAATTTGGGCTAAATTTCTAGAACTTTATAATTTAATATTTTATAGTTATATATTCTTCAATTTTTTCATTGTCATTTAAAGATTGCATCGTTTTTGATGTTAAGAGCATTACTGCTATCAGTTCTATCATTTATAACTTTTCCTAGTGTCATGATGCAGCCTGAATTTTCAAAGAATATCCTCATATTGAGATTATTCACTACAAAATGTATAGGTTACTTTGTGATCTGCATTTTGACCTGATAAAAGCTTATCATATTTTCTCTAAAGTGATGGTAAAGAAAGGCCCTGGAGTCAAACAACTTATGGTATGAACCAATTCTTCTACCTAATAGCTGTGTGAATTACGGAATTGATATACTCTATTTGTGCCTAATTTTCCTCATTTATAAACTGGGGAACCATTTTTAGTAGTGTGAGAATTAAATGACATAATGATTATAAATCATGGACTAAGTAAAGGTTAACTGTTATTACTATCTATTTTAATCAACATTCTCCATTATTTTATGTGAATATAAAACATATAACTCAATTTATTAACTTACATAATATTTATTGAATGTGTATTATTCCAGGTACTGTGCAATGCACCATACTGCATCGCTTTCACAGTCCAGTGGATCACTGGTCAGATGCTATGTTGCCTGGGATTTTGTGCTTATGGATTGGGCACTTCATAAACCCATAGATTATACGTGAGCCTTTGTGGACTAAAATGCAAATCTAGATTCAGAATAGGTATCTGTCCTTGTGAGAACAAAATACTGGATCTTCCATGATGAAAACTTTCCAATGTATTCCTTTTGTCACCAAGTGGATTTTTTGTCTATCCAAGTAGTAGTGTCATATCAGTTTCTTGGCATTGATCTTTGTTGGAGACTTTTTGGATATTCAGAAGTGTCCATGGCTAGATTGAACTTCATTCGTGGGAATCTATGCTTTTGGGACCATATATCATCTATATATAGTAGTATATATAGTAGTGTCTCTGCTACTTTGGCCACTCTATTAATATGCTCATGTGCTAGTTCTGCTGACCAATGGTAAAGACCAAGTAGATTTAGACAGGCAATCTAAAGTGGAGGGTAAAAAATAGGAAGTAGGAGTGTGCAGAATGAATCTTCAGATAGCAGTGCATATCTGCCAACTGTGAAATTAGTGAGGTAGTAAAGGACAACCGGATAGGACACGTCTTACACCTCCAAGAAAATTTTGGCCAGGCTAAAAGAGAGCCTTTGTGGTATGCTGAGAATACCCCTTCCTCCCCAAATATCAGGCCCTAGATCCTGGAACTTATGGATGCCACATTATATGGTAAAAGATATGATAAAATTAAGGATCTTGAGCTGTGGACGTTATCTCGAAAAATGCAATCAGATGTGTCTTCATAAGAGTGACAGAGGGAGATTTCACATAGAAAAGAAGACACACACACACACACACACACACACACACACACACAGAAGAGGAGTTGGCAGTGTGACCACAAAGACAGATTGGAGTGATGTAGCTGTAGTGCCAAAATGCCAACAAGTCACCAGAAGCTGGAAGAAGCAAAGAATGGACTCCTTTCTAGAACATCCAGAGAAAACACTCAACTGAAGATTACTTGATTTCAGTCCAGTGCTACTGATTTCAGAATTCTGACATCTAGAACTGATTGAGAAAGAATTTTGGTTGTTTATAGCCACAAGTGTCTGGCCATTATTATAGACTTGGCAACAAATACAGTTCTCAAGCCAGGGTTTTACAGTTGAGAAGGTCCATATAATACAGGAATGGATCTGCACTAGTATGCTACTGTGCTCAGTCATTGCCTACAAGCATCTTGGGGGAAGTGTGGCCTTGGCAGGAATGCAGCAGTGGATCAAGGAGGGCAGCAGAGGGGCAGTCAGTCAATGGCTGTCAATCAACGCCCTTCCCAGAGTAAGAAAAGAGAAAGGCACATTTCCATTGCAACCAAAAAAAAAAAAAGTTAGACTTTCCTTTTTTTATTGAACTATAGTTGACATACTTTATTTTTCAGGTGTACAGCAAAGTGATTCGACATTTATATACATTACAAAATGACCACAACAATAAATCTAGTTCTCATTTGTCATCATACATAATTAGTCTAATATCACTGACTACATTCCCTATGCTGTACTTCATATTCCTGTGGCTTATTTATTATGTTTTGTACATATTGCTTCCCTTCACCTATAATGCCTATCTACACACCTTTCACACCTTCTGACAACCATCATTGCTCCCTGTATGTATTAGTCTATTTCTGAATTGTTTCCTTTGTTTAGTTTTTAGATTCCACATATGGGTGAAATCATATGCTATTTGTATTTCTATGTCTGACACTTAGCATAACACCCTCTAGGTCCAAGAAAGAAAGATTTTCTTCATTTTTATGCCTATATTCTACCATTACAGATAGATAGATGATAGATAGATAGATAGATATAGAGATGATATAGATATAGATAATAAAATATTATTTTATTATATATATTAATATATATTTATATATATATATTATATATATATAAAATGCTCTTTTTAAATGAGCATTTTCTATTTCTTCAAATACCCAGAAATGGAATTGCTAGATAGTATGGCAGTTCTATTTTCAATCGTTTGAGGAGCCTCCATACTATTTTTCCTAATGACTATACCAATTTACATTTCTACCAATAGTGCATGAGGGTTCCTTTTTATCCACATCCTCTAAGCACTTGTCATTTGTTGTCTTTTTGATACTGGCCATTCTGACTGGTGTAAGGTGATATCTTGCTATAGTTTTGATCTTCTTTTCCCTGATGATTAATGATATAGAACATATCATCTGCATGTCTTCCTTGGAAAATTGCCTGTTCGGGTCCTCTGCCCAATTTTTAATTGGATCATGTATGCGGTTTTTTTTGTTTTGTTTTGTTTTGTTTTGTTTTTGATGTTGAGTTGTAGGAGTTCTTTATATATTTTGGATATTAATCCCCTATTGGGTACATTATTTGCAAATATCTTCTCCCATTCAGTAGATTGTATTTTTGGTTTGTTGATGGTTTGCTTTGCTATGCAGAAGACTTTTAGTTTGATGTAGTCTCAATTGTTTAGTTTTGCTTGTGTTTCCCTTGCCTGAAGAGACAGATTTATGAATGTGTTGCTAAGGTTGATGTCCAAGAGATTAGTGCCAATGTTCTTTCAGGAGTTTCATGGTTTCAGGCCTCACGTTTAAGTTTTTAATATATCTTGGGTCTATTTTTGTAGGGGGATGTAACAAACTGGCCCAGTTTTATTATTTTGCATGTAGCTATCCAATTTTCCTATTACCATTTATTGAAGAGACTATTCTTCCCCCTAGTATATTCTTCCCTCCTTTGTCATATATTCATTGACCATTTAAGTGTGGGTTTATTTGTGGGCTCACTATTCTATTCCAGTGATCTTTCTGTGACCTCTTTCTGTGCCAGTACCATACTCTTTTGATTACTAGTACTTTGTAGTGTAGTTTTGAATCTAGGATCATGATACCTTCAGTTTTGTTTTTCTTTCTCAAGACTGTTTGGGTTATCTGAGGTCTTTTTTGGTCTCATACAAATTTTAGGATTGTTCTAGTTCTGTGAAAAATGATTTTGGTATTATAATCCAAATACACTATAATAATAGTGTGGACATTTAAAAATATCCTTCCATTTCATAAGTAAGGTATACCTTTCCCTTTATTTGTTACATCTTCAATTTGTATTAAAGTCTCACAGTTTCCAGAGTCCATGTTTTACACCTTCTTGATTGTTTTTGATACAATTGTAAATGGGGTTTTCTTAATTTCTCTTTCTGCTACTTTGTTATTGGTGTATAGATGTATAAGAAATTTATGTATTTTAATTTTGTATCCTGCAACTTTACTAAATTCATTTATTAATTTTAATAGTTTTTTTTTCATGGAATTTAGTGTTTTCCACATATAGCATCATGTCATCTGCAGTGAGATTTTTATTTTGTCCTTACCAACTTGTGTGCCTTTTACTACTTTTTCTTTTATGATTATATAGCCTAGGACTTCTAGTACAATGTTAAATGAATATAGCCAGAGGAGGCATCCTTGTCTTGTTTCTGGTCTTAGCTTTCACCATCAAGTATGATGTTAGCTATGGGCTTGTCACATAGAGCATTTATTAAGTTGAGGTATATTTCCTCTATATTTTCTTTGTTGAGAGTGTCTATCATAATGGATGGTGATTTTAGACAAATGCTTTTTCTGTGTCTATTGAAATGATAATATGATTTTTATTCTTTATTTTGTTAATGTGGTATATTACATTGATAAAAAGTAGGTTTAAAGTTTTGTGTGCACAGATGCTTTTATTCCAAAATAGAAAAATGCCTATTGTTTTCTAGATAAATATCACATTTATGAAATTTGGCCATCTTCAAGGTCAAACATCAAGATTCCATCAAAGTGAAAAGTATTAGTAAACCTAATCCTTTCTCTGAGCACAAATAATGTACAGAATATTTATAAATATATTGAATACCCATTATATCAAAATAAAAGAAATCCTACAACTAAAAAAAAAAAAGGAAGAAGACATAATGTATGATACCTGATGAGAATACTTAATATCAAAAATTATGGGTTAAGAGGTGCCTGGCTGGCTTAATCAGTAAAGGATGTGATTCTTGAGTTGGGGTTCATGAAACCAAGTTCCCTGTTGGGCATAGAGCTTACTTAAAAAAATTATAGGTTGAAACTAAAGTGAGTGGAAACTAGAGGATAATATGTATATTTAAAGAATGGCTACTATATAATAATCTAAACATCCAATTTTAGAGTTAAGGTAATTTAATGGAAGGAAAGAAGGAAGGAAGGAAGGAAGGAAGAAGGAAAATATAAAAATAATGAGTGAGAAACATAAGCTAGATAAATTTTTTTTTGTCTTTTTAGCTAATAAAAGAGCAAGCACCTGGAAATATGAATTAATAAAATATAAAACTGGAAATGTTAAGGATAAGAAAAAGAACAGAGCCGCTGATGCTGGTGAGCTTAAGCAGGTGATTAAAAATCTTATGGATAACATTATGCTAATAATATTTTACGTTGCAGAAAATACCACTTACCTAACCTGATTCTAGAGACAATAGGATAAAAGGATAATACAGTGTGACCAAGTTGAATTTATGTAAGGAATAGTTTTAGTTCCATTAATATAAGATGAATCAGTATAATTTAATATAATAATAAATGAAAGGTAAAGAGAGGAGACAAAAGTTTTCTTTGTCAAAGAAGAGAAGTCTCTTTATCAGAAAAACAAAGGTTCCCACTAAGTGATCACTCTTTTCTTCATTGGCCTGGAGATAATAGCTAGAATAACAAAAAAGAAAAAAAATAAATAAAAGTTGTTAACATTGCAAAGAAAACACAACTCTGACATTATTTTAAAATTATACTTAAAATGAAACCAGCTTAACTTTCCTGTATAAATATGATCTCAAAGCAAATTTATGGTAACTAAAATTTTATGTAAACTATTAGTATCTTCGATAGAGAAATAAATTCAAAGTACGTAGAGAGTGAGAACTATGCAAATCAAATTTTTCCTGATTTTCATTGAGACTAGGAAGCTTAAAATCAAATTGTTTTCTGAATTCCATTCTTTTTTTAAGGAGGAAAAACTTAATTTAGTATTCTTTTGTTCCCATAACATTTCTTAGGCCTCTACCTCTGTCTTAAGTTTTGTCTTTTGCTGTATTAATTTCAATCTCACTGAATACGACATATATTGATTTTAATTATGATATTATATTAAAGTTTGTACAGAGGCAGAAGTTTGAAAATGAGAATTCCATGTTTAAAGAAGTAAATATTTAATTTAGGATGTGAACAACAGAAAATAAAATAGCAGTATAGGTGTATATCACGTGTAAAAAATGTTCACAATGGAAGACAGAGTTTTGAAGTGGCAATTGGATGTGCAGTTTGCAAATGAAATATTATAAACCAAACATATCAAATTATCCGTTGTGGCCAATTTATAAATCATCATGTTCTGTTAATTATATAATCTGTAAGTATACTTGATGTGTTCCCTTTATGACTTTTGGTTAAATTGCAGGTATGTATACATTCATGAATTCCATGTATAATCTAATTTTTTATCAGGTCTTATTTATCCAAAGGTAGAAAAAATACAGCTTTTATACATCTAGTTGAGTTTGGCTGTTAAAGGCCAAATGCTAATTTTTCCCAAACAATTATGAATTAATGTCAGAGACTTGTCATGAACAGCAAGTGAGCAGGTGACAGAGCAATTGTGACAAGCTTGTCAAACTAAACAATTGTGAGGAAATGTTAATAAGCTCTTCTTAACATTATTTTATAATGTATTAAAGAAATGTGACATGTTATTCTTATAACAACACTGATAGAATTCTGGTATGTTGTTGTTATTGTTGTTATAAACGTGTTTACATAATGTCTCTTGAAGGTTAATGAGAGCATCTTCATTAACTGAGCTCAAATTAGACAAAGAATATATCCCAAGGAAGACTTATAATACAAGAAGTTTTAAAATAGTTGTTAAAATGATTGTTATTCACAATCACAAAGGCCAAAATTTTTTTCACTGTTTATTTTCATAGAGAGAGATAGGGTAATCACAGAATGAATTATAATAACAATATATAACACAATACATATAATTACATATGCTATTTTGTATAAAATAATGTTTAAGCATTTCTTCATAAAACTAGTCTATTTATGCTCATGTAATAAAAGGGTATTCATATTAGTCAAGCTATTATGATAACAATGCTTTAAGAGCTTTGAATAAATAGAATATAATTATAATATCATTAAAGTGATCCTTTTTTAGAGAATGATATATATATGTATATATATTTATATATAACTGGAAATTTATAAATGACTTTTCTTTTTAAATAATGTTCAAAGTGAGCACAGAGAGTCCCAATATGGCAATAGAAATAACAAGCAAAAGTAAGAAATGATAAAAATGTGTTTACTGTAGTACAGATATATTAATAAATATCTGACACATGGCTAGATAATAGATGTGCTGTCATAAACCTTGCCCCCTTGCCAAATCTTTTTGTTGATGGCTACAAAATCCTGGCATTAACAAACCAGTTTATGAAAATATGAATACATACAATATGCTTCCTATTCTAGAAAAAAATATAAATGTCTAAGTCATTTCTAATATTCTATTTCATCTTTTAAAGATCTAGTAAATTGTATGTACAGTGTGTTACATAAAATTATTCTATATAATGTAGTTTTAGGGGCATGTTATATAAAACTTCATCCTTATTGGATGATACAATATATAAAAACACCATGAGTAAAAACCCTCTTCACTGAATTCTGAATACATATTTCTTTTAACCAAGTTATGGCTTGTTTATCTAAGAGCACTAACATATTACATCACTTCATGCCACATATAAACGTAAATAATAAATATCACATGAATCCTCTATATTTAGCTATATCTGAATCTGAGAGAATGATCAGGATTTGATGAAAGGAAGTGGACAAATGAACACCCAGGCTAACATGTCCCCAGAGAAGGAAGATGAGGTAAAAAGGTGTCCTGATGCCAGAAATAAATCAAATAAATTTTTTAAAAGCTGGAGAGAATGGTCACAACAAACAGGCAAGTACAGGGCATTTGCGGGTTGCATTTGTGTGTTTTACGTAATAAACACAGAGAAAAATGTTTTATCTTGAGTGCCTATACATGCACAGTAATGATCTATTTGCCATTAATATTGATCTAATTTTAAACATCAAAAACAATTTGAAGTCATAAAGGGTTTATACCTCCTCCACAATAGATGCTAAATCTGCTTTTAAAATTAATCCTTTGCATCTGTTTCTCTGTACTGTGAAAATCAAAACGGGGAACACCTGGGTGGCTCAGTCTGTTAAGCGTCAGACTTCAGCTCAGGTCATGATCTCACGGTTAGTGAGTTCGAGCCCCGCGTGGGTCTGTGTGCTGATAGCTCAGAGCCTGGAGCCTGCTTCCGATTCTGGGTGTGTCTCTTTCTCTGCTCCTCCCCAGGTTGCACTCTCTCAGAAATAAACATTAAAAAAAATTTAAAAAAAGAAAATCAAAATATATTTACTCATTAAAATATGTAAACAGTCTGATGCATCTATGCTCCAGAAAAAACCTTTAATATTTTACACATATTTCAAAAATGATAGGAAAAGTGTTTTGTTCTGTCTTTACATTAATATCTTCCTTTATTGATATCAAGGGATCTCACTGAAGCTGATAGAAATGTTCCAGTTTGGTGTATAATCCTTTTCCCTGATTTTCTTAGAAAATGCAAACTCCAGTCACTGCAGCATAAGGCCATCTTGTTTAAAGAACAGTTTCTGGATATTATTTTCTGGTTTTATTAATCCCTTCCTCTTCTTTGGTGTTTACTTTTGGGGCCAGGCTTATATTAAGCAATATATTTTAATATTTCTGAACAATAATGTCAGAAGAGGTTTTGCCCAGTCTTAAGCTACTAATGAAAGTCAGTAAGCCTTTGTGTTTTCTAGTTTGCTTTATATTCTCTTTGCAGGGCTGACATATTTTGATAACAGGGTTATAGTTTCACAAAAAAGTGGAAGTTTTCCCTTTTTTGCAGCCTGTGAAAAAGTTTATTTAGCATGTAAAATATGCAGTTATGAAAAATTTATAATTTATCTGTAATAAACTCTTGACCTGGAAACTTGCTTTAGGCAACATACACAAACATTCCTGATTAGCATATTCACCAGTGCTTGTTGAAAATACTGGTCCAAGATCCCAATGTCCTTCATGGGTCAGAATCTCCAGGAGAAGATTTGCAACAAGTATCCCTGAAGATTCCTGTGTTCAGGATAATTTGGGAAATACTTGGGGAGGCATAAAAAAATACTTTTTGGTGTTGGTGTATATTAGCACTTGTGTTTTCATAGAGAATTATTCATTTTTAAATTTTCAACTTTTTAACATATAATTTTATATTTTCCATGGTTTAGTTTTCTCAGATATATAACTGTATCTCTTTTTTCATTTGTTACATTCATAAACTATAGTATATTTAAACTACTTGAAATAATTTTCAGTACTGTTCTTTTTATAATACAGTTTTGTTTACTACTGTGTATAAGGTCCTTCTTATAGCTTTCCAAAGATTTTGTTGTTCTTATTTTCATGAATTAGATGCAGGTTTCTTTTTTTTTTTTTTTTCATTTTATATACTGTAAGTATTTAATATTCTTTATAAATCTCATAAATAACAATAAGTTTATTTCTCATTATCATGTTAAAACATTATAGCATTGCTCTTTTGATTTAATATGAACTTAAGTTGTTCATGAGCACCTCACCATATTTAAATAGTTAAGATTTTTAGTTTATGTTTTATTAATTTTTAATTTTATTAAACCATGGGTTAAAATACTTAAACATTTATACCTGTGGGATTTACTTGGATGTCACTTGTAGCCTCAGTTGTTCATCAGATACATACATATACATGTACAAATATATATGCATAAGCATATATACATTATTTATTTACTGCATATATAAACTGCCATTAATACATTTTCTCATTTCGTTACTGCTATATTCTACACTGATGCAATAAAATTAGATCCTCTTGTTTTATTCTATTCATTTTTTAATTCAGAATTCAACTTTTTCACTTGTGGTTCTTTCCCAGCAATTAATTATCAGCTCTTATCCTCTTGAAATGATTTTATGTGCTTCAAAAATAGGGATCATTGTGTCTGTGGAAAATTCTCTAATCACTATTCTGATTTTAGGTATAGATCTTTTTCCTGTTGCCAAAAACATTTCCTGAGAGTGTGTGTTAATTTGCCTTTACTTATCTTCAGCTGATAGACTATGGTTGTTATAAAGCTGATTGTCTTTTATGTTTTCCCCTTTTCCAGTCATACCAAAAGCTGTTACTTGAAAAAAAAATGAGTATTCTGTGTCTTCACTAGAAACATATACACTACCACTTTGCCATGTGTATATACATATATCTTCTTTTAGTGCCATATGTGCTGTCATTTGCAATGGCAGATAGTTTCAGGAAAACTCCTGTAGCCAGCCCAAACACTCTGCTTACATTATACCAAACAGGGAGCATTTATTTTTCCCGAGTATGCAGTCTATTCAATAAAACTCATGTCTTCGTTAACTTCTCCTAGATCACTAATAATCAGCACTCTCTTTCCTTAATAGCCAAATTGCAATGGTCTTAGAAACCTTTATATATGTTGTTTACATTTTACATAATATTTTATCAGATATATGGGATTTTATTTTCTCGTTCTCCTTGTTTGTAGTTTCAGAATGTTCAACTGATTGAGAATTTTTTTAATGTTATTTATTTATTTATTTATTGAAAGAGAAAGCAGGCAAGGGACAGAGAGAAGAGACAGAATCCCAAGCAGGATCCATGCTCAGCACAGAGCCTGAAGTCGGACTGGATCCCACAAACCCTGAAATCATGACCTGACCTGAAATCAAGAGTCAGACACTTTAACCCACTGAGCCACCCAGGTGCCCCAATTGAGACTTCTTTGTTGTACTTCTTTGAAGTTGAAGTCTAGCATCCTTATTACAGGACAAAAATTCAGGTTTACTAGCTCCAAGATTAAAATATATTTTCTAATGAGATAGATACTATGCTTCTTTTAAAGATAGTACCTGTGACCCTTTCCAGTTTTATAATAATCTATGCATTTTCTGTTTATATTCATTAGTTATGCATATAGTTTTTACTATAGTAATACCCATCAAAGCACTTGCAACTCATCACTGAGTTTCTAGGAATAATTCTAAGTCAAAAAATGTTGATGTTTCAAAACATATTCTGATAACTCATCAATGATTTTAATTTTTGAATTTATAAAAGACACTTCCACTGCCTGCAAAGTGTCCAGTTCCCATTTCAATGATAGTTTCTCATTTTCCATTCTGTTACATACTTTCTGGCCACACACTCCATGTCCTTCTAAAAAGCAGGTTTCTGCACCATATCCAGAGACAGAACTAATTATTAAGGATTATCCTTTTCCTTTGCTAGTGATTAATTTAAGGACCCAGAATTAAGAGTTGGAGCATGGCATCACACTCAACAGGGACTATTTCAGAAGATTATGTGCTCCAATCAGGCCAATTAGATAGAAGTATTCTAGGGAGATCTCAGATTCTTCATTTATTTTCTGTTAAGAGATTGTTGCTGAATACTCAAAGAGAGAGCTTGTTCTCTGTATGTCATATATTTGTGTGAAAAATGGCAAACATTTTACTACTGGCCAAGACTGAAACTGCAAAGGAACCAAGGACAGAGCTGAGAGATTTGCAGAAAAAGGAGCTGAAGCCTTAACTGACTGAACACTGGTAGGCCACCTCTTCAAGATGTGGACTTTTTCTTTTTTTTCTTTTTTTTTAATGTTTTTATTGATTTTTGAGAGAGAGGGAGAGGGGGAGCACAGGTGGGGAAGGGGCATAGAGAGAGGGAGACGAAAAATCTGAAGCAGGCTCCAGGCTCTGAGCTGTCAGCATAGAGTCTGACACGGGGCTTGAATTTGTGCACTGCGAGATCATGACCTGAGCTGAAATAGGATGCTTAATCGACTGAGCCACCAAGGCGCCCAAACATGTGGACTTTTTCAATTAAATATGCCAGTTTTCCCTCTTTATTGATGAGCCAGGGTAGTTTTCTGCCACATGCAATCAAGAACATATTAACTTAAAGGTAAATGTATATGCCTTCACTTTTAGTCTGTACGGGTCCTTAGTAGTAAGTGAATGTCTTGTAGGCAGCACAGAGATTGTTTTGTTTTGTTTTGTTTTGTTTTGTTTTGTTTTGTTTTGTTTTGTCCATGCAGTCACCATATGTCTTTTGAAAGGATCAATTAGAACATTTTGTTTATAATTTTGATAATTAAGTATTTATTGCATCTTGTCGTTTTCTGGTTGTTTTTATAGCTCTTTGTTCTTCTTCCCTTGCTCTCTTCCCTTGTTACCTGATGACTTACTTTTTATTGAAGTATAATTAACATACAGTGTTATTAGTTTCAGGTGTACTACATGATACAACAGTTCTATATGTTACTCAGTGCTCATAATGATAAGCATAGTGAACATCTGACTCCAAACTATGTTACTTTTTATCTTTGTGACTTACTTATTTTATAACTGGAAGTTTGTACTTCATTCCCTTTATCAGTTTCACCCATCCCACCACACCCCATCCTCCTTCTGACAACCACAAGTATTCTGTATTAAAGAGTTTGTTTTTGTTTGTTTCTTTGTTTTGTTTTTTTATATTCCCTATATAAGTGAAATCATATGATATTTGTGTTTGTCTTATTTCACTTAGCATTATAGCTGCTAGGCCCACTGATGTTGCTGCAAATGGCAAGATCTCGTTCTTTATGACTAATATGCCAGTGTGTGTGTGTGTGTGTGTGTGTGTGTGTGTGTGTGTGTGTGTTACACTTCTTTATCCATCCATCTATCCATTCATCCATCCAACACTTGGGTTGCTTCCATGTCTTGGGTATTGTAAATTAACAATATTTGTTCTTCCAATCCATGAGCATGGACTTTCTTTCCATTGTGTTGTTTACAATATCTTTCATTAATATTTTGTAGTTTTTAGAATACATATCTTACACCTCTTCTGTTAAGCTTACTCCTGGGCATTTTTATTGATTGTGCAATTTAAATGTAATTATTTAAAAAATTACTTCTTCTAGTTTGTTGTTAGTATATAGAAATGCAACCAGTTTTTGTGTATTGATTTTGTATCCTGCATTTTACTGAATTTATTTGTCAATTAGAATAGTTTTTTGGTGGCATATTTAAGGTTTTCTGTATGTAGTATCATGTCATTTGCAAATAGTGACACTTTCACTTGTACTTTACCAATTTGGATGCCCTTTCTTTTTTCCTCCCTTCCCTTCCTTCTCTTCCTTCCTCCTTTCCCTTCCTTTTCCCTTTCTTTTCTTTCCTTCCTTCCTTCCTTCTTCCCTCCCTCCCTCCCTTTTGTCTGATTGCTACAGCCAGGACTTCCAGTACTATGTTGAATGAAAATGAAAAAAGTGGACATCCTTGTCTTATTTTTGAACTTATAGAAGAATCTCTCAGTTTTTCACCATTGAGTATGGTGTTAGTTGTGGATTTCTTGTATATGACCTCGATTATATTGAGGTATGTTTCATCCAAACCTACTTTGTTGAGAGTTTTTGAACAGATGTTGGAGTTTGTCAAAGCTTTTTTTTGTATATATTGAGATGGTCATATGATTTTTATCCTTTGTTAATGAGATGTATCACATTGATTGAATCACTATTCATTCCTGTGATAAATCCTACTTGAACATGGTGAATGATTTTTTAAAACTGTATTGTTTAATTAGGTTTTCTAATATTTTGTTGCAAATTTGTGCATGTATGTTTATCAGAACTTTTGGACTGTAGATTTTTTGACTTTGTTGTTTTTGTTTTTTGTAGTTTTTCTGTCTGGTTTTGGTATCAGAGTAATAATGGTCTCTTGGAATGAATTTGGAAGTTTTCCTTCCTCTTCTATTAACCATTTTTTAAATGTTTGGTACAATTTACTTGTGAAGCCATTTGGTCCTGGACTTTTGTTTGTTGGGAGTATTTGATTACTGATTCAGTTTCATTGCTGGTAATCAATCTGTTCAAGTTCTCTATTTCTTTTGGATTCAGTTTTAGAAAGTTGTATGTGTTTAGGTATTTAGTTTTTAAAGTTTGTCTAATTTGTTGGCATATAATTTTTCATAATATTCTCTTTTCACCTGAACTTTGTATTTCCATAGCATTTTTGTTTTTCCTTCATTTTTTATTTTATTTATTTTAGTCTTCTCTTTTTATCTTGATAAATCTGGCTAAAAGTTTATCAATTTGGTTTATCTTTTCAAAGAACCAGCTCCCAGGTTCATTGATCTTTTCCTTTTATTTTGTTTTTTGTTGTTTTTTGTTTAGTCTCTATTTTTACTCTGATCTTTATTATTTCCTTCCTTCTACTAGCTCTGGACATTTTTTCTTTTCCTTTGGGTATAAGGTTAAATTGTTTGAGATTTTATTCTTTCTTGAGGTAGACCTATATTGCTATAAACTTCCCTCTTAAAACTGCTTTTCCTTTATCCTAAAGATTTTAGACCATTGTGTTTTCTTCTTCTTTTTTCCTCATAAAGAAGTTAGAAAAAGGAATTAAATTTGGGGCACCTGAGTGGCTCAGTTAGTTAAGCATCTGACTTCAGCTCACGTCATGATCTCACAGTTCATGGGTTCGTGCCTTGTGTTGGGCTCTGTGCTGACAGCTCAGAGCCTGGAGCCTGCTTTAGATTCTGTGACTCCCTCTCTTTCTGCCCCTCCCCTGCTCGTGCTCTTCTCTCTTTCTCTAAAAAAATAAATAACCATTAAAAGTATCTAAAAAAAATAATTAAATTTAAAACACATATTAAATGGTAGATAGAACAAAATTTTTTTTTTTTAGTTTTTATTTACATTCCAGTTAGTTAATATACAGTGTGATATTAGTTTCAGGTGTACAATATATTCAACAATTCCATACATCACACGTGTTCATCACAACAATTGCACTCCTTAATTCCCATCACCTATTTAACCTATCCCCTCAGCCACCTCCCTTCTCATAATCATCAGTTTGCTCTGTATCATTAAGATATTGTCTTCTACAAATGGTGTTGGAAAACTGGACAGCAACCTATAAAAGAATGAAACTGGACCACTTTCTTCTACCATACACAAAACTAAATTTAAAATGGATAAAAGACCTAAGTGTGAGCTCTGAAACCATAAAAATCCTAGAAGAGAACAGGCAGTAACTTCTTTGATATCAGCAATACCAACTTCTTTCTCTTGTTCCTCTTATAATTATGTAGTATTCTTTTTCTCTTGCTAGAGTCCTTTTGTAAAATGTATTTTGTATGACATTAATATTGCTTTTTTTTTTTCTGTTGCTCCTTTTGCACGGTAGATTTTTTTTCATTCCTTCACTTTCAATCTGCAGGTGTTTTTAGGTCTGAATGAATCCTTTATAAAGAGCATATAGATGTTTCTTGCTTTTTTATCAACTTGGTCACATTATGAGTTTTGATTAGAGCATTTAGTCCATTTACATTTAGGGAATTATTGATAGATATGTAATTGTTGCCATTTTATTATTTGCTTCCTGTTTGTTTTTGTACTTCCTCTCTGTTCCTTTCTTCTCTTGCTTTCTTCACTTGTGAAATGATTGCTTTGTTAGGTATTATGCTTGGATTCCTTTTTCTTTCTGTGTATATCTCTCATAGGTTTTTTTATTTGTAGTACCATTAGCTTCATATGTAACATCTCCTGCGGGTAGTAATTTATATTAAGTTGTTGGTAATTTATGTGTGAACACATTTTAAATGCACTAAAAATTTTACTCCCCCCAGTATATTTCAGTATATGTCTTATTTTACATATTTTCATTTTGTGAGTCCCTTGACTATTTTTGTAGATATAATTGATTTTGCTATATTTTTAAGTTTTAACCTGTATAAAAGGTTTAAAAGTAATTGGTTTACTATCTTTATTATATGTTTGTATTTAACCGTAAAATTTTTTTCTTTCAAAATCTTATTACTTTTACCTATGGCCTGTTATTTCCTTTTCTTTAAATAATTCCCTTTAACATTTCTTGAAAGGGTGGGTTAGATGTGATGAACTCCTCTAGCTTTTGTTTGGGAATGTAGCTCACATACTATTCTGAATGATAAACTTGCTATGTAGAATATTCTTGGTTGCAGAGTTTTGTGGGTATTTTATCCTTTCAGAACTGAATATATCATGCTATTCCCTTCTAGTCTACAAAATTTCTGACAAATCAGCTGATAACTTTATGGAGTTGCCCTTATTTATAACTGTTGCTGCTTTTAAAATTCTCCATTATTGTATTTTGCCATTTTAATTAGTATCTGTCTTGGTATGGACTTCTTTGAGTTCATCTTATTAGGAGTTTTCTGTACTTCCTGGATATGGATGTCTATTTTCTTTCCCAGAACAGGGAAGTTTTCAGCAATCTCATCAAATATGTTTTCCGTCTCTTTCTTATTCTGGGATCTCTATAATGCAAATTCTGTTCTGCTTGATATCACTTAGTTTCCTTAACCTATTTTCACTTTTTATTTTCTTTTTTGCAGACAGGCTTGGTTGCTTTCCATTACGCTGTCTTCCAGTTCACCCATCTGTTCTTCTGTATCTTCTAATCTTCTAGTGTATTTTTCGTTTCAGTCATTGAGTTCTTAATCTTTTTTTTAAATTTGTATCTGTTGAAGTTCTCATTGAGATCCTCCCCTCTTTCCTCAAGTCCAGTGAGTATCTTTATGCCTATTGTTTGAATTCTTAAGCATATTGCTTATCACTGTCTTCTTTACCTCTTTTTCTGTGATATTTTCTTATTCTTCCATTTGGGACATATTCCTCTGTCCCCTCATTTTGTCTAAATCTCTGTGTTTGTTTCTATGTATTAGGAAGATCAATTTTGTCTCCTGTTTTTGAAAGTAGCCACCTTTTGAATAGGTCCTATGGTGCCCTATAGCACAATGTCCCCTAGTTACAGAATCAGGTACTTAGTGGTGTCTCCTATGTGGGATGTGCATCCCACTGTTGTGACTAAGGCACATTTGCCATAAGTTCAGTCAGCTTCAATGATCTTCTCTGCTATGGGCTCATCAGGAAGAATTTTGTCCATGTACTGTTAAGAGGCCTATCTGACTTTTCCAGCAGCTAATAGGTTGGTGGTATCAGTAGTCAGTTTAGCAGTCTTCACTGTCTGCTGAATGGTGGGGCTTTCTTCTTGCACAGGCTCCTGAGGTGCTTTCTTGGTGGATGCAGCCGACCTTCAGACTTGATGTTTTCACTCAGCTGTAGTTACATGCACATCAAAGGACAGGGCCCTAAGATGCACAGTCCCCCAGGTAGCTTTTGTTAGTGTGTAGGCATGGCAGTCACAGTACATGTCCTCCCAGTATCTGCCATAGCTGAAAATTCACCAAAAGTCATGGTTCTTTCCCCGCACAGCCAGCTGAAAGTCTCAGCTGCTATATCTGTGAGCCCACTGGTGTGTGAGGTTATCTTCCCATAGCAGGAGTCATTATGAAGTTACACCAGTCTTTGCAGGGGCTGCTTGTAGGGTGTTAGGTAGAAGTTGTTTTGGAGGGATACTTGCCAAGGTAGATAGGTTAGATGATGTCAGCCTAAAGGGAATGTGTGGATGCAGCACACGGTGCTGACAAGATAGGTAGAAGGTCTTTGTACTTTTCCCATAAATCTCTGGCTATCTAAGCTGGGGGAACAGGAAAAGAAATGGTGCCCACCAGCACTTTTTTTCTCCTAAAGATCACTATACCTCCAATACACTTTCTGAGATTAGTAAATAAACTCTCCTTCATGTATACCCCAGGCACTTTTCAAACTGAACCTTCTATGCTATGTTTTGTCCTGGTTATTTATCATCCTGGCTCTTTACAGGCAGGGACTCCATTTCCTATCACCCTCTTGGTCTCCCACAGCTAAGCCCACTGATTTTTGAACTATCTGGAGTTAAACCTCCCTGATCCCAAAAGTTTGCAAAATTAAACCCTGCTGGTTTTCAAAGTCAAACATTAGGGGCTTTGTTTTCCCAGTGTGAATCCCCATGCCTGGGGTACCTAGTGGAGGTCTGATTTTCTTGCTTCTCTGTGCTTCCATTTCTGGTTAATCTCACAAGGGTTTGATACCCAAGTGTATCTCTGCCCTTCCTACCTATTTGGGTTTATCTTGTTTGGGGCTCTCTTTGCTTTTTGGAAATGGATGTCTGTTTTCTTCTCCAGATTAAGAAAGTTTTTAACAATTATTTCTTTACTTTTCTACTGCTTTTTCTCTCTCCACATTCTGGGATCCAGATAATACAAATTTGTCCCATATATCCCTTAAGCCATCCTTACTTTTAATTTTTTTTTTTTTTTTTTTTTTTTTTGCTATTCAGCTTGGATGATTTCCATACCCCCTTTCTCAGATTGCTGATCTGTTCTTCCACGTCATCAGTTATTAGTTCCCTGTAGTGTATTTTTCATTTTATTCATTTTATTTATTAGTTCTGATTCATTATTTTTTCAGATATTCTATTTCTTTGATGAAGTTCTCAATGTATTCATTTATTCCTTGGAGTTTGGTGAGCATCTTTATCACCATTACTTTGAACTTTACCTGGTAGAGCATTTTCTGTTTTATTTTTCATTTATTTTCTTTTTTTTTTGTTTGTTTTTTTTTTCTCCATTGAGAATGTATTCCTCTGTCCCTCATTTTGCGTGGCTCTCTGTGTTTATTCCTATATATTAGGTGGGTTAGCTATATCTTTTGGTCTTTAAAGAATGGCTTTATGTAGAAAGTGTCCTGTAGGGCCCATAAGTATAATACTCCTGTTTATCAGAACAAGGTGCTTCAGCGGTGTCTCCCCACCATGTGTGGCATTTCCCTGTTATGGCTGCACCATGACTGCTTTGGGCACACTGGTGGGTAGAGCTGAACCCCTGTTTGGTTGGCTGGGATTCCTGGCCACAGCTGTCTAGCACACTGGGAAGTGGGATTGGCCTCCAGTTTAGAAGTTTGAGAGGCTTAGCTACAGGCATGTTGGAGGATAAGGATACCCCTGTTGTGACTGGCTGTGAGGCCCAGGCAGGACTATTTACCTGTGCATTATTCTTGTCCAAGTCTACCCAGTGGGTATGAGGGGAAGGAGCTGCTTTAGATGGATGCTTGCTGGGGTGGATAGGTTCAGACTTCAGGGGAATGCTAGGATGTGTGGTGCTAGAAAGGCATATGGAGAGCAGAGTCTCAGTTCCTATAGTCCCCCAGCTTTCCTGGATTCCTGCTTATTTTCAAAGCCTGGTGTTATGAAATTATAAGAATGTTGACAACACTGACTCCATCTTTGGCCCTCCATCTTGTTCATGCCCATACAGTGAACTTCCTTGGGGATGAGTTCCAGGCCCAATGGAGGTTAATGTATGCTCTTACCAGAATGTGAGAAGGCTTGCTGTGATCTTCCCTAGTTATTAAGATAACTAGTAGAGATAACATATAGTTTATTACCCTCTGGCACACAGTGCAGGTACGCTGGGAGGGCATTCCCTGATCTGGGGCTAGAACCCCGCATTTCTCAGGGAGGGCCTCATTGCCTATGATAACCCTTCTGCTTGCAGGACCAGGGCCTTTCCTACTCCTCTCCATATGGCTTTTTCCTTATATCTTTAGCTGTGCAAGAACTGTTCTGCTAGTCTCAGGTACTTCTCAGAGACAATTTCTAAGTAGTTGTAGACTTGGTGTGTCCATGGGAGGAGGTGATCTCAGGATCATCCTACTCAGCAATCTCACTCAAGTTCTGGGATATTTTTTTTTTAGTTCTGGGGTAAATATAGTCAATGTGTAACTTAATCGTCTCTCAATTGCAACATTAAAATGCTGGACATTTTTTTATCAGTCAGACGTTACCTAGAATTTAATCGTTTTCAGTAAAACTTTCTATAATTCCTAGACATTATATATTTTAGACTGTTTTTATAAAAGTAAACTTTATGATTATAAATGTTGCCTCAAAGCAATTCTAACATTGTGGTGAATTTAAACTTCACAGCATGTTTCCTCTTTGTTTTGGTATTAATCCTCATCTCCTTGACAACACATACCTATAAGCAAAGGTAAAAGGAATGGAAGCAGGAAATTGACTTTACTAGCTAGATGACTGACGATGTGCACGTAAAGGCAGAAATGGAGTTCCAAATAAAAAAAATCCCCTGCAACCTCGTTTTACTATGAAATATCAAAATGTAATCAACCAAGGGTGAAGATTATTCAGCCTAGATTCAAACTAAGTTAACTTGGAGTATGAAACAATTTGAAGCCAAACTACATTTTATATTTTTAAAATTTGAAAATGTGTTGAGACAGCTTGTTTTTTTATAAATGACTTTATTTAGTTTTAGAGATAACTCTAAGTTCCTCATTTTTTACTTTTCAAGTTGTTGTTTAGTTGGAAAAAAACACTGAATTTTAATTTATTCAGTTGTTTTGGATATTCCCCCTTGAGGTAGCTGAATTTAGAGCTTTTACATTTTATATGAAATCATACAGTTTTAGTTAACTTAGACACATAAATTATAGATTTACATTAAATTATGTATGAGAACACTATAATTTTTATATATACATGTAAATAATGTAGATAATGATTCTCCATTGCTTATAAAGTTTAACCCTAGTTACTTATTTAATAATTAAATTAGTATTCATATTTTCTTTTGGAAAATGTTCTGTCCAATTGCTTAATTAATCAAAAATTCATCCCTGGTAAAGCAAAAGTTGAAAAATAAGGTCAATATAGTAGAAAATTCCTGTGAGTTCAGGAGGCATATGTTCTAAATGAAAATGAACAGGATTTATGGTATTAAGAATTTTAAGTAGCATGAGACTTCAGTAAACTGGAAACTCCCATTACCTAGAAAATAGGTTCGGGGCGCCTGGGTGGCTCAGTCGGTTAAGTGGCCGACTTTGGCTCAGGTCATGATCTCGCGGTCTGTGAGAGTTCAAGCCCTGCGTCGGGCTCCGTGCTGACAGCTCAGAGCCTGGAGCCTGTTTCGGATTCTGTGTCTCCCTCTCTCTCTGACCCTCCCCCGTTCATGCTTTGTCTCTCTCTGTCTCAAAAATAAATAAACGTAAAAAAAAAAAAAAGAAAAAAATAGGTTAAATAAGGTTATTATAAATATTTCTGTTCAATAGTATAACTAGTAGCTTCTAGTAAAGTTTATAGAAACATTCTAGTCTGTTCAATATGATAGCTACTAGCCAAATGTGGCTACTGAGTATTTGAAATACAGATACTGTGGCTGAAGAAGTGAACTTTGGACTTCATTTAACTTATGAACAAAATTGCATTTTGAGATAATGTATATAGACATGGAGTTGTAAGAAACACTAATATCACATTTCTCTTTTACCCAGTTTCTCCCAATAGGCAGATACTGCAAAACAATATTACAAGGAGAATGTTGACTTTGATATAGTCAAGATACTGAATATTCTATCACCTTAAGGACCACTCTTGTCCTTTCATGATGTATATGCACAACAGTTTAACCATTTACTCAGTAAAATGAAATCTGGGTTGTTTGGAGGTTACGAATATTGCTAATGAAGCTGCTATACACATTCGTGTGAATATATTCCATTTTTTTTCCTCTGGAATAAATGCCCAGGTGCTTAGTTCCTCAGTTTTATAATGCTGTTTTTAGGTGTTTTGCTTTGTTTTGTTTTAAAGAAATGGGCAATCTATTTTTCAGAGTGTATACACCACTTTCCTCTCCAACCTGCAATATGTGAGTGATCTAGTTTCTTCACATCCCGTCCCCCATCTTTGTTGTTATCACCTTTCTTTAGCCATTATGATAGGTAGGTAGTGAGATTGTGGTTTTCACTTGTGATTGTGAACCACAATCATCACAATTGTGATGAGTGACATAGATTATCTTTTTATGGGCCTATTTGCCATCTGTATATTTTCTTTACTGAAAAAACTATCTATGTCTTTCACTCAATTCTCTAAATGGACTGCTGGGTTTTTCTTTTACTATGTTTTGAATGTTTTTTGTATATTCTTGATACCAGTCCTTTAGTAGACATGTGGTTTGAAAGTATTTTCTCCAGTCTTAAGCTTGTACATATGGATATTTGTACATTTATAGAAAAGTATTTACATATGGACATTTATAGAAAAGTATTTTCATTTTGATGAAATAAAATTTGCCAATTTTCATCTTTATAGATTGTGCTTTTGATTGAGCTCTAAGAACACTGTGCATACACCTGGATCTCAGAGATTTTCCATTTGTTGTGTAAATTTTATAGTTGTATATGTACATGTAAGTCTATTCATCTTGAGTTAATATTCCAAAAACTTGAGTTTAGATAAAATTTAATTTTTTGGTTTACATCTTATTGGTTCAAGTGGAGAAGCTATTTTTCTTCTTTTGAATTGCCTGTTCATCATTATAAAAAACATTAATTGATTATAGTTGTGTGGGTCTATTTGTTAATATCTCATTGATCTTTGTCTATGTCTTTACTAATATCAAACATTTGTGATTACTGTAGCTATATAGAAAGCCTTGATAATAAATTGATGTTTTTGTCAAGATGAATTTAGCTCTTCTATGCCCAAAATATCTTGGTGATATTTTCGTGAGAATCTCAGTAAATCTAAAGATCAAGTCAGGGGGCACCTGGGTGGCTCAGTCTGTTAAGCGTCTGACTTCAGCTCAGGTCATGATCTTACAGTTTGTGAGTTCAAGCCCTGCATTGAGGTCTGTGCTGACAGCTCAGAGCCTGGAGCCTACTTCAGATTCTGAGTCTCCCTCTCTCTCTCTGCTCCTCCCCTGCTTGTGCTCTCTCTCAAAAAAAAAAAAAAAAAAAAAACATTATTATTTTTTTAATTGAAAGATCATGTTAGGAAGAATTGACATCTTTATAATGTTGTTTTCTCATCAATGTATACAGTTTGTCCTTCCATTTGTTTGTCTTATTTGATTTCTTTTATCAGCATTTTGCAGTCATACCACATAAGTCCTATGCATAGTTTAAGTATATGTCTAAGCATTTCTTATTCTTTGAAACAATTGTAAATGGTATTCAAAAATTTTATTTCTGCAGATGCAATTTTAATATACAAAACTTTGCTCTTAAATCTTTTTCCATTAATATTTATCCTGAAAATTTCTTGAACTCACTTTGTTTTAGTTTTAGATTCTATTATAGAGAAAATCATGACTTCTGGAAATAGATATATTGTACACCTTCCTTCCAATCGGTATGCCTTTTATTTCTTTTCCTTACCTGTTTTACTAGCTAGATCTTCCAGGACTATACTAAATAAGAGTAATAAGATCAGATGCCCTTCGTGTTTTCTTACTTTTAGTGGAATATCATGCATTCTAGCACTATTATTTTATTCAAAAATTTATCTTTTATCATTAATGGACATTGAATTATCTCCAATGATGTTTTATATTACATGTATCATGTAATCATATGAATTTTCTTCAGTATCTTGTTGATATGGTATGTTGCTTTTTAAAAATGTTCTAGTAGCTTTACATACCTAGAATAAATCGCTCTTGGTTGTGGTGTACAAATTAATATATTGCTAAATTCGACTTGATAACAGTTTGCTAAAATATTTGTTTCTATATGAGTGATATTCTGCAGTTTGTTTTGTGCTGTGGTTTTGCATGGTTTTGGTATTAGGGAATGTACTCATAAAATGGATCAGAATTCATCCTTTCATCTTCAATATTTGGAAGAAACTGTGTACAATTGCTATGAATTACTTTGTATATACTACAGATTTTTCTATTTCATCTTAGTTGAGTCACATCCTTTTTTTAAGAAATTATTCCATTTTTGAAATTGTCTATTTTTAAAGTATGATTCATAGTATTCCCTTATGTCTTTTTAAGAACTGCAGGATCTATTGTGATATAGGTTCTTTTATTCATGAAATTGGAGATTTGTGTCTTCTATTTTTGACAGCCATGCTAATGGTTAATCAGCTTTGATTTTTTTAAAGAGCTTTACACATCATTGTTTTCCATTTCACTGATTTATGCTCTGTTATTTTAATGATTATTTCCATCTTGCTTTTTTTTTTTTTTTCTTTTTCCATTTTGATTCTCTTTTCCTGGATAACCTGGTGAGGAAATCTGATTTGTATTTGAGAACTTCCTCCTTTTCCAACATAAGAGCAGAAATTTTTCTAATTACTTCTTTAGTTGTATTGACATATTTTACATTTTATATTTTAATTTTTGTTATTTTATATATTTTTATTTATTTTTGAGATGTCCTATTTAACACATGGGTTATTTAGAAGTGTATTCTTTACTTTCATCTATTTAGACCTTTTCCATGTATGCATGGACAAAAGTATGTCCATGATACATGGACAAAAATCACATCATCTCAATATGTGCAGAAAAAGCATTTGACAGAATTCAACATTTACTTATGATAAAAACTCACAACAAAGTCAGCATACAGGGAACATACTTCAACATAATAAAGACCATATATAACATACCCACAACTAACATCATACTCAATGGTGAAAAACTGAAAGTATTTTCTCTAAGATCAGGAATAAGAAAAAAGTTACTTACTCTCACCATTTTTACTTAACATAGTATTGAAAGCTCTAGGTAGAGCAATAAAAAGAAGTGAAAGGGAAAAGTAAAACTGTTAATATTTGCAGATTATGTGATAATATAGAGAAAACACTAAAGACTCTACCAAAAATATTAGAATAAAAAAATTCAGTTAAGTTGAAAGATACAAAATCAGCATACAGATATATATTGCATTTCTGCACTGTAGTAACAAAATTTCAGGAAGAGAAATTAAGAAAATAATCTTATTTACCATTGCATCAAAAAAGTAAAATATCTAGGAATAAATTTAACCAAAAATATGAAATACCTATATTATGAAAAAGGAGATATTAAGAAATTGAGGATGAAACAAACAAATGGAAAATAATACCATGCTCATGATTTGGAAAAATATTGCTAAAATGTCCACACTACCCAATGCAATCTACAGATTCAAGGCAATCCTTATCAAAATAGCAATAGAATCTCTCAAAGAATTTAAATCAAATTAAAATTTATATGGAACCACAAAAGACTGAATTGCCAAAGCACTCTTGAGAAAGAAAAATAAAGCTGGAGGCATCATGCTCCCTGATTTCAAACTATACTACAAGGCTATGGTTATCAAAACACTATGGTACTGGAACATAAAAAGACAAATAGATCAATGGAACAGATAGCCCAGACATAAATCCATACTTATATGGTTAATCTACAACAAAGGAGACAAGAACATCCAATGGGGAAAGGACAGTCTCTTCAGTAAATGATTCTGGGTAAATTGGACCACTTTCTTATACCATATACAAAACTTACCTCAAATGTATTAAATACCTAATACTTGAAACCATACAACTTCTAGATGAAAATATAGGCAGTAAATTCTTTAACATCAGTCTTATGTAAGATATGTTATCTTGGTATATATATTGCTATATCTCCTCAGGCAAGGGCAACAAAAGTAAAAATAAACAAAAACCTTTTAGCACAACAAAAGAAACCAAAATAAAAAGGCAACCTACTGTATGAGAGAAGATACTTGCAATGATATCTTCAATAAGGGGTTGATATCTAAAATATATAAAGAACTCATACAGCTCAACAACAACAATCCAATTAATAAATGGGAAGAAGACCTGAATATACATTTTTTCCCCAAAGAAGACATACAGATGGTCAACAGACATATGAAAGATCACTATCAGGAAGTCCAAATAAAAACCACAATGAGATACCATGTAGTGTGTCACCTCACCTGTCATGACCGTTATCAAATAAATGACAAATGTTGAGAAGGATGTGTGGAAAAAGGAACACTTATGAACTCCTAGTGGGAATGTTAATTAGTGCAGCCACCAAAGAAAACAATATCAAGGTTTCTCTTGTTCTAGATCTCGTTGTTATAATTGTTTTTGCATTGCTGTGGGTTACTTAAACTTAACATTTCATGTTGAGTAATTAATAATATTTTCGATGTATCTCTTCAAAGCACATAGAAAAGGGTATATAGATATGTGCCCAAATGTTTAAAAGTATATATAAATAAAGCAGACAGATAAGTAGTAATGCAAAAGTAGAAAAATTAAAAATCTGTGGATCTGTGTGGAAGGTGCAGAATTTTTTGTACTGCTCTTGTAACATTTTTGTAGTTTAAAAGATAGTTCCAATAACATTTAATATTTAAGTATTGAATTAGGCAATTTAATGATAACTTAAAATCAGTGCCTCATTTTTAGGAATACTTCTAATTCAATTAGAATACAGGAAATAGGTGAGTTTTCACTTCTCTCTTCTCAGTTATATTCCTTATAAAGCGTGTGCTTAAATGTCTATCTTTACTGTGATTAAGTTGTTATTTAGCTTACTAATTCATAACCATGAAATTCTTATTTAGCCTTTTAGTCCCTAAATTTTATGCAAAGAACTTAATACTTTACACTTCACATTAAGATTCTGTAATTAGTAACAATATGCTGTATGCAATTCAGAAAATATACTTTTTCCTCTATTGAATTTAAAGTGCTGCCTATGGGACAATGCAACATTTAACAGAGAAAAGGACCCCTATTTAAACTAATTAAGCAATTTGTGTCACTTATGAATCAAAAATGTAACCTACTTTTAGAGGGATATCAAATTAGGCTATAAACTTTAATGAATTTTAGTGTTATTTTCTTGAATTATATGTATTATTAAAAAAAAATAATGTTTATTTATTTTTGAGAGACAGAACATCAATGGGGGAGGAGCAGAGAGAGAGGGAGACACAGAACCCAAAGCAGGCTCCAGGCTCTGAACTATCAGCACAGATCCTGATACGGGGCTCGAACTCATGAACTGTGAAATCATGACCGGAGCCAAAGTTGGATGCTTAACTGACTGAGCCACCCAGGAGCCCCTGTGTTGAATTATATTTAAAATATAGAAATACTTGTCATTTATATTTTCATGACAAAAGAATTATCAGTATCATTTAACTGGCTGTTGAGCACATAGCCCTGTGTTTGTACTCTTTTCATCCCTTCTAGTGTGTACCTGAAAAATCCAGAAAATGAAAAGTCTCTGTTTTGAGACTGGTTGGAACTTTTATTCTTCTATATTGACTCTAGTTAATATCATTAGTAAAACAGTCATTTAATATCACAAAAATTAAAGTTATTATATAAATGAAAATGAGTAAACTTTTAGTAGTTTTCATTTTCAATTACATGTATTAATATGATTTAATTAGATTTCAACATGTCTACTGTTCTGGGCTTATGTATGCTTATAAACTATCTCTGAATCTTCTACCACATAAAATCAATGTCAAAAACGTCCATTGCAGATTCACTTCAACTGACTAAAATTAACTTTATAGTCTACAAAGTTTCTCTTAATTTGCTTTATTTAGAAATTCTGAGAATTGAACAAATATTTGTATACATTTAATATATCCTTATATTGGATTGATATCAGGAATATTTCAAGCTCCTGTGGACATGAGTCTTGTATTGTAATTTGTAGAACAAAATTTTCATGTTAAAATGAAATAGTACATGCATATTTTGTAGCCTTAATGTTATATTGTTTCTTTAGTTTTCAAAAGGAGAAAGTTGCTTCTAAGCATAAGAGCTCTTTAAACTGCTGGCTTAGTATTTAAAAATTAGGATAATATAAGAGTGCACTTTGAACTATCAAAAAAATTTCTGGTTTTGGTACATTACCATTTATTAGTAGTATGATCTTGGTTTAAAATTCTTTGAGCTGTAGGAATAAAAAAAGGTTGATAACCCTTTCACATGGTTAAGTAAAGACTGAACAAGATGATTTAATAAGAAACTGCGGATATCATAACATATTATAGATATAAAAATCTTATTTCCAAATTGATAGAAGTTAAAGGGTAAGGTGGGAAAATGCTAGATATTCAAATGATATGGAGAAAAAAATAGAAAGGATTCATTTTTGATGGGCACTCATCTGGTAACGAAAGTTTATTTTTCAAACAAGTATTGCCATAACTTTTTATCTTTGAACTTCCAATATGAATTTTTTCATTTGACAGATAATAGCACAGCCTTGAAATTAAGAAGTAGGTTTCATTCTGCATGAGTGTGAGTAAGTTAAAGTTTGTAAAATAATATTTCTAATAAGATTAAGAAGAATAATATCTTCTCATTGTGCTGTAATAAAATTTAATGGTATAATAAATGTAAACATCATAGATTGGTACCTTGAATAAGGGAGTGCCCAAAGATATTAGTTATTAGCAATACATATTATAAATAACTAAAAATCTATTTTACTGAGGAGAAAAATTTTCATGCTTCATCTTTCCTTGAAGGAGCATCTCTAGAAAAACTATACTAGCTGTTAGCTACACAATAACATCTTCTAATTGAAGGAGTAATTGCCAAGTTGTTTTTTTTTTTTTATTGGTGCACTTTTATTCTTATTTTTTAATATACTTTATTGTCAAATTGGCTTACATACAACACCTAGTGCTCATCCCAACAAGTGCCTTCCTCAATGCCCATCACCCATTTTCCCTCTCCCCCACCCCACTATCCACCTTCAGTTTGTTCTCCGTATCTATTTTTTACCCCTCCCTTACCCCATGGTCTTCTATTAAGTTTATCAAGATCCACATATGAGTGAAACATATGATATCTGTCCTTCTCTGACTGACTTATTTCACTTAGCATAGTACCTTCCAGTTCCATCTACATTACTGGAAATGGCATGATTTCATTCTTTCTCACTGCCAAGTAGTATTCCGTTGTATATATAAACCACATCTTCTTTATCCATTCATCAGTCGATGGACATGTAGGCTCTCTCCATGATTTGGCTATTGTTGAAAGTGCTGCTATCAACATTGGGGTACATATGCCCCTATGAATCAGCACTCCTGTATCCCTTGGGTAAATTCCTAGTAGTGCTATTGCTGGGTCGTAGGGTAGTACTATTTTTAATTTTTTGAGGAACCTCCACACTGGTTTCCAGAGTGGCTGCACCAGTTTGTATTCCCACCAAAAGTGCAAGAGGGTTCCAGTTTCTCCACATCCTTGCCAGCATCTGTAGTTTCCTGAGTTGTTCATTTTAGCCACTCTGACCAGTGTGAGGTGATATCTGAGTGTGGTTTTGATTTGTATTTCCCTGATGAGGAGTGACACTGAGCATCTTTTAATGTGTCTGTTGGCCATCTGAATGTCTTCTTTGGAAAAGTGTCTATTCATGTCTTCTGCCCATTTCTTCCCTGGATTATTTGTTTTTCAGGTGTTGAGTTTAGTAAGTGTTTTTATAAATTTTGGATACTAACCCTTTATTCAATATCTCATTTGCAAATATATTCTCCCATTCCATTAGTTGCATTTTAGTTTTGTTGATTATTTCCTTTGCAGCACAGAAGCATTTTATCTTGATGAGGTCCCAATAGTTCATTTTTTCTTTTAATTCACGTGCCTTTGGAAATGTGTCAAGTAAGAAATTGCTGTGGCTGAGGTCAAAGAGGTTGTTACCTACTTTCTCCTGTAGGGTTTTGATGGTTTTCTGTCTCACATTTTGGTCTTTCATTCATTTTGAGATTACTTTGTGTATGGTGTAAGAAAGTGGTCTAGTTTCATTCTGCTGAATTTTGCTGTCCAGTTCTTCCAGAACCATTTGCTAAAGAGACTGTCTTTTTTTCTATTGGATGCTCTTTCCTGCTGTGTCAGAGATTAGTTGGCCCTACATTTGTGGGTCCAATTCTGGGTTCTCTATTCTATTCCATTGGTCTATGTGTCTGTTTCTGTGCCAGTACCATACCGTCTTGATGATTACAGCTTTGTAGTAGAGGCTAAAGTCTGGGGTTGTGATGCCTCCCGCTTTGGTTTTCTTGTTCAATATCACTTTGACTATTTGGGGTCTTTTATAGTTCCATACAAATTTTAGGATTGTTTGTTCTAGCTTTGAGAAGAGTATCGGTACAATTTTGATTGGTATTGCACTGAATGTGTAGATTGCTTTGGGTAGTATTGACATTTTAACAATATTTACTCTTCCAATCCTTGAGCATGGAATGTTTTCCCATTTCTTTGTTTCTTCTTCAATTTCCTTCATAAGTTTTTTATAGTTTTCAGCATACAGATCTCTTACAACTTTGGTTAGGTTTATTCCTAGGTATTTTATGGTTCTTGGTGCAATTGTAAATGGGATCATTTTATTTAATTCTCTTTCTGTTGCTTTATTATTGCTGTATAAAAATGTAACTGATTTCTGTACATTGATTTTGTACCTTGTGACTTCGCTGAATTCATGTATCAGTTTTAGCAGTCTCTTGGTGGAGTCTTTCAGGTTTTCCATGTAGAATATTATGCTATCTGCAAAAAAGTGAAAGTTTGACTTCTTCTTTGACAATTTGGATGCATTTTACCTCATTTTGTTGTCTGATTTCTGAGACAAGGATTTCCAGCACTATGTTAAACAGCAGTGGTAAGAGTGGGCATCCCTGTTGAGTTCCTGATCTTAGAGGCAATGCTCAGTTTTTCCCCATTGAGGATGATATTCTGTGGGCTTTTCATATATGGCTTTTATGATGTTTAAGTATGTTCTTTCTATCCTGACTTTCTAGAGGGATTTTATTAAGAAAGGATGATGTATTTTGTCTAATGCTTTTTCTTCATCTATTGACAGGATCATATGGTTCTTATATTTTATTTTATTAATGTGATTTATCACATTGATTGATTTCCAAATATTGAATCAGCCCTGCAGTCCAGGAATGAATCCCACTTGATCATGGTGAATAATTTATTTTATATGCTGTTGAATTCAATTTGCTAATTCTTGTTGAGAATTTTTGCATCCATGTTCATCAGGGATATTGGCCTGTAATTCTCCTTTTTACAGGGGTCTCTATCTGGTTTGGTAATTAAGGTAATGCTGGCTTCATAGAAGGAGTCCAGAAGTTTTCCTTCCATTTATGCTTTTTGGAATAGCTTGAGAAATATAGGTATTAACTCTGCTTTAAATGTCTGGTAGAATTACCCAGGGAAGTCATCTGGTTCAGGACTCTTATTTGTTGGGAGATTTTTGATAACTGATTCAATTACTTCATCAGTTATGAGTCTGTTCAAATTTTCTGTTTCTTCCTGTTTGGGTTTCAGTAGAGTGTGGGTGTGTAGGAATTTGTCCATTTCTTCCAGGTTGTCCAGTATGTTGGCATATAATTTTTCATAGTATTCTCTGATAATTGCTTGTATTTCTAAGGGATTGGTTGTGTTGTGATAAATCCATTTTCATTTGTGATTTTATCAATTTGGGTACCCTCTCTTTTCTTTTTGAGAAGTCTGTTTTTTAATTTTGTTTATTTTTTTTCAAAAAACCAACTCTCCATTTCATTGATCTGTTTTTTTTGTGTGTTTTTTTTTTATTCTATATTGTTTATTTCTTCTTTGATCTTTATTAAATTTATCTTGTTCTGTTGGGTTTGGGGTTTCTTTGCTGGTCTGCTTCTAGTTCCTTTAGGTGTGCTGTTAACTTTTGTATTTGGGATTTTTCTAGTTTCTTGAGACAGGCCTGGATTGCATTGTATTTTCCTCTTAGGACTGCCTTTGCTACATCTGAAAGGGTTGCGATTGTTGTGTTTTCTTTTTCATTTGTTGCCATATAGTTTTTTAAATTTCTTCTTTAATTGTTTGGTTGACCCATTCATTCTTTAGTAAGATGTTCTTTAACCTCCATGCATTTGCAGGCTTTCCAAACTTTTTTCCTGTGGTTGATTTCAAGTTTTATAGCATCATGATCTGAAAGTGTACATGGTATGATCTCAATTCCTTTATGTTTATTGAGGACTGTTTTGTGACCCAGTATATGATCTATCTTGGAGAATGTTCCATGTGCACTTGAGAAGAATGTATAATCTGCTGCTTTAGGATGAAAAGTTGTAAATATAGCTGTCACGTCCATTTGGTCCAGTGTATCATTCAGGGTCTTTGTTTCTTTATTGATTTTCTGCCTAGATGATCTGTCCATTGTTGAAGTGGAGTATTAAAGTCCTCTGCAATTACCACATTCTTACCAACAGGATTGTTTGTTTGTGATTGTTTTATATATTTGGGTGCTACCAAATTTTGTGCATAGACATTTACAATTGTTAGTTCTTCTTGATGGATAGACGCCATAATTATTTTGTAATGCCCTTCTTCATCTCTTGTTATAGTTTTTAAAATCTAGTTTGTCTGATATAAGTATGGCTACTCCAGCTTTCTTTTGACCTCCAATAGCATGATAGATGGTTCTCCTTCCCTCACTTTCAATCTGAAGGTTTTCTCAGGTCCAAAATGGGTCTCTTGTATACAGTGACTAGATGGGTCTTATTTTTTTATCCATTCTGATACCCTATGTCTTTTGATTGGTGCATTTAGTCCATTTACATTCAGTGTTATTACTGAAGGATATGGGTTTAGAATCATTGTGTTATCTGTAGGTTTCATGCTTGTAGTGTTGTCTCTGATCCTTTGTGGTCCTTGCAACCTTTCACTCACAGAGGCCCTCTTAGGCTCTTGTAGGGCTGATTTAGTAGTGATTAGTTCCTTCACTTTTTGTTTGTTTGGGAAAACCTTTATCTCTCCTATTCTGAATAACAAGTTTGCTGGATAAAGGATTCTTGGCTGCATATTTTTCCTGTTCTTCATCATGTTGAAAATTTCCTGCCACTCCTTTCTGGCCTGCCAAGTTTCAGTATATAGGTCTGCTACTACCCTAATGTGTCTATTCTTGTAGGTTAAGTCCTGTTTATCCCTGCATGCTT
Organism: Panthera leo; assembly: GCF_018350215.1. Classification (NCBI taxonomy): domain Eukaryota; kingdom Metazoa; phylum Chordata; class Mammalia; order Carnivora; family Felidae; genus Panthera; species Panthera leo. Next base: position 106,696,262 of record NC_056682.1, on the reverse strand, counting down.
TCAGAATTCTCTCTTTGTATTTTGCCAGTTTCACTATGATATGTCATGCAGATCAATTCAAGTTACATCTGAAGGGAGTTCTCTGTGCCTCCTAAATTTCAATGCCTGTTTGCTTCCCCAGATTGGGAAAGTTCTCAGCTATGATTTGTTCAAGTACACCTTCAGCCCCTTTCTCTTTCTTTTTCTGGAATTCCTATGATACAGATATTGTTCCATTTCATTGTATCACTTAGTTGTCTAATTCTCCCCTTGTGATCTAGAATTTTATCTCTATTATTCTCAGTTTCATCTTTTTCCATAATTTTATATTCTATTTCACCAATCTCCCCTTTCTCTTCAATCTTGCTGTCACTGTCTTTATTTTGCACCTCATTTACAACATTTTTTAATTCATCATGACTATTTTTCAGTTCCTTGATGTCTGCAGCAATAGAATCTCTGCTATCTTCTTTGCTTTTTTCAAGCCCAGCGATCACTCTTATGACTATTATTCTAAATTCTTGTTCAGTTACATTGTTTATATCTGTTTTGAACAATTCTTTAGCTGTCATTTCTTCCTGGAATCTCTTTGGAGAAGAATTCTTCCATTTCATCATTTTGGCTACTCTTCTGTCCCTTATGTCCCAAAGCTTGTTATGTACCCTGTTTCTGTGAACACTACTATATTAAAGATGGGTCATACACTTTCCAGGGCCTGGCCCTTCAGGAGGTGTTAGGTGGAGAGTGTTACTTGCTCTCTGTTGTTGTGACTTTGGTTACTTTATCTCCCTACTCGTAGTGATATTTTGGACCCTCCACCAGGTGTGCTTTGATTTGTTCATTGAAGTAGTCCTGGAAAGGAAAACATACAAACAAAAAACAAACATAAAACAAAAAACAGGCAAACACACACAAAAAAAACAAAACCAAAAACTAGAAACACCAGCTAGAAATAAACAACAGGGAGAGGCAGTGCTGATGGAAGAGGCCTTATCCCATACAAAGAGAGAAATGACAGGGCAGGGAAAAAGAAAAAAAATAAAAACTGACCAGGCAGAAAAACTATAGGCTTAACCCAGAGAGAGAGAGAAAGGAAAATAAAGAAGGAAACAGGGAAAAAGAAAAGAAGATAAATTTTCCCAGAGAAACTACACAGCTTAATCCAGAGAGAGAGAAATGAAAATAAAGAATGGGACAGGGAAAAGGAAGAGAAAAATAAAATTGATCAAAGAAACTATATGGCTTAATCCAGAGAGAGAGAAAGGAAAATAAGGAAGGAGGTGTAGAACATGTGTCAAGAGAATGGATTAAATATGTGTGTTTAAACAGACCAACAACCAGACTAACCAGACCAGAGGAGGGAAGAGATAAGAAGAAAAGGAAGAATATATATGTATGGTAAGAATTGTCCAAGAATTAAACCAGGCAATGCAACAGAGCCGGTCTGGATGAGGGCTGTCTGGTTCATCATTGTCAATCCTGCTCTAGTAGATACATAGTTACCGGGCGGGGAGGGGCATGGTTTGGTGTAGGCAAGTCCCACCTCCACTCTGGGCATGCTGTCTGTTCCCTGAAGCGCCCCACCTATGGCCTGTCAGGTTGTCCTGGTGGGTCTCTGGAAGCTTTTCTGCCTTTCTCCTGGACTCGTGGGGTTCAAAGTCCTTTGGCCTCAACACCGCTTTGTTTGAGAGAGGAGGGAACTTTGGACCCCTCTACTTTGCCATGTTGGCCCCCCCTCCAGCCCTTCCCTTCCAAGCAACTGTGGTTTGACTCGCTCGGATCCTCTGTGGGAGGATCTCACTGAGCAATGGCCAGGTGCTGGCCCATCCTCAGAATGTTCACGAGACCATGCTGCTACCAGTGCACAGAGACTGTGGCTGGGTGCCAGCCTGCCCCAGAAAAAGTTTGAACGATCTTGTAGCAGCAGCATTTCAGGGTTTATGGAAAATCACAACACACATCTAGCACCAGTCTTCCCCCTTCACATCCTTGTTCCAACACCAGTGAATGTGGTTGTTCTCTGGGGTCTGCGGGGACCTTTGCCTGTGGGGTGGCCTCATGGCCTCTACCAAATGTCCTCTCTGCAGAGGAACTGCCACTCCCCGTGTGGCCCATGGACCTCACTCTCCACTCTTGGGGATTTGCCCTTCCCACCAGAGCACCACCAGGTATGGAGCTGTGGAGTTTCAGACTCTGTGCTCCCCCTGCTTATAGAGTCTTGATGGAATTTAAACCCTCTCCTTTCTCCTTTCTCCCTTTTTTTGTTCAGTCCTTGCAGCTGTTTCCACTTTCCCAATTTCTCTCCAGCTGCTTATGGGGGAGTGCTTTTCCTGGACTCTCCTCCACCTCTGTCCTGTCTCCACAAGCAAAAATAGCTCCCTGCCCTCCCTGATGTCTCTCTCTCCCCCAGTTCACCTCTCTGCACTGCATACCTGCCAATTTCTGTGTTTCAGGTTGTGCAGATTGTTGTGTTAATCCTCAGATCAGTTTTCTAGGCATGCAAGATGGTTTAGTGTTGATCTGGCTGCATTTCAGGGATGAGAGACGCAAAATAACTTCCATGCTGTTCCACCATCTTGACCCCTTCCAGTATTTGCCAGTTTTATGCAAGCCTACTGTTCTGGTTTGTTTAACCCCTCATTTTCTACTATCAAAAGTGCTTCCTTTGAACTAAATAAGGGCACTCTTGCTTATTTTATTACTTGTCACCTGAAGCATGAACCATATTTTCCTTTAACGTTTTCCCATTCATTGAACTTAATTTTGCTTTGAACATATCACTATCACCCTAGCACAAAGGTGAATATCTCCATTAATATTTCCTCAAGTACTTTAGTGAGACTTTTCTGGGCTATATATTCAATAGCAGATTGTGGCGTGAGAGTGTATAAATTTGAGAACATATTAAATTATCTTCCATGACAGTTGTATTGATCTAAACTCTGACGAGCGTGAGTTTTCATGTCTATATGTGAATAATTAGCTTTCATTTTTCATTTTTCCCTTTTTAATTATAATGGGATTGACTATTAACTCCTATTAGTTAGCCTTTCAGAATTTTCTTTCTGCAAATTGTCTGCTTATGTGAGGTATTTTGACATAATATCTATCTATATATAATTTTACACATGTAATATATTTTTATAAACATATATGTAAAAAATGTTGATAGAATTATAAGATCCTGCCATGTATTGTCTATGTCAGACTAGTTTTAACTATCTATATATATATATATATATATATATATATATTCCTTCAGGATATCATTTTCATACACACATATACATACCTACCTATATACACACACATATGTACACCTACATACAACTTTAGAATCATATTTGTTTACCTGACCATAATGCCACTGTTTGAGATTAACTCTGCATATAAAACTAGTTTTCTAATATCAGCTTCTATTAAATTACCTATATTTGTTATTTTCATAATATTTTATAGACATTAGGATTAGACTAAATTCATTTTGTACCGTATTGGCAAAATTGGTCATGCATTTACTTATATTCTTAAATATGTTATCAAATAATTGGATATAATTATAATAGCTACCATTTAACTCCCAAACCAGAGTATTGCCAATACCAAACTTTACTTCTCTTCCTATCAATCTCATCCAAACATCACCCTTAGATTGAACATTATCCTGATATTTCGAAAAATAATTTTTTAAACCTATATCGTACATATATGTATAGCTACACAATATGTTGAGGTTTTTGTTTTGAAACAAAGGAGCCAATTATGGAGTATGTTATCATCTAAGAATTCTTTTTTTTTTCAATCAACATTATGTTAGTGAACAATACAGAGAGGTACAGATTAAATCTTAGTTCATTGAGTTCACTGTTCTATAAAAACCCCACATTCTGTTCAACTAGTTTTCCATAGGTAGGAATTAGCTTTTAAAATTTCACCCTTTTTTTTCTAATGCAGCAGAATGTCATGGTTGTAGTAAATAAGACTAAGAATTCTAAGGTAATTAAGTATCAGTCTGTAACTAACTCTCAAGTAGCTTCAGGGAACAGTTAAGTGGGAAAGTTCCTTTGGACTGTCCTTCCAACATTATATGATTACTTAATATTTTTGCATTATTAAAATTAAAAGTTTCTTTTTAGTGCCATGGTGCACAATGCTGTGATGCACATTCTTATAATATTTCAATGTTAACACAGAGGTTTTTTGGGATTTCTTTCTAGGATTGAGGTGTTTGATACATAGTATATTCAAATATTCACCTATGTAAGTGAATGCCAAACTGCTTTCCAATTGCCTAATTGTACAATGTTTTTACAATTTGCACATATACCCAGAACTCCAGTGTATGTTTATATTATATTGTATTTTATTAAGTATACAATAGCATCTTGTCTAAAAAAAGTATGTACCTTAATTTAAAATATTACTAATAAATGCTAATAATCATCTGAGCTTTTAGCAAATCATACAGATCACGATAACAAATGGAATGAAACATTTTTAAATATTGCAAAAATTACTAGAATGTGATGAAATGACAAATGCTGTTCGAAAATGACACCAAGCAACTTGCTTGATGCAGGATTGTCAAAGACCTTCAATTTGTCAGAAATGCACTATTGGGAAAATACAATAAAATGAGGTATGCTTGTATTCCACTTATATAAATTCTGGAACATGAAAGCTAATATGACAAAACAGGTCAGTAGTTGTCTGGAGAGATAGAAAGAAAGCAGGAAAATATATTTAAAATGGAACAAGAAACTTTACTCAAATTCCAGTTAACAGTGTAATATTAGTTTCAGGTGAACAATACAGTGATTCAACCCTTCTAAACATTACTTGGTACACTTCACAAGTGCCCTCCTTAATCCCTATCACCAATTTAACCCATTTCCCCACCCACTCCCCTCTGATAACCATCAGTTTGTTTTCTATAACTGAATCTGTTTCTTGACTCTTGTTTCTCTTTTTCCCTATGTTCATCTGTTTTGTTTCTTAAATTCCACATATGAGTGAAATCATACAGTATTTGTCTTTCTTTGACTTACTTTAGTAGGCATTATACTGTCTAGCTCCATATATGTTGTTGAAAATGGCAGTGCTGCAATCTTCCTTATGGCTGAGTAATATTCCAGTGTGTGTGTGTGTGTGTGTGTGTGTGTGTGTGTGTATGTATATCACTTATATATACACCACATCTTCTTCATCCATTCGTAAATTGATGGGCACTTGGACTACTTACATAGTTTGGCTATTATAAATAACAATGCAATAAACAGGGTGGATAGATACTTTCAAATTAGTGTTCTCATATTCTTTGGGTAAATACCCAGTAGTGGTATTCCTGGATCATATGGTAGTTCTATTTTTAATCGTTTTAGGAACCTCAGTACTGTTTTCCAGAATGGCTGCACCAGTTTGCATTCCCTTTGCATTGCACAAGGATTCCTTTTTCTATGTAATCCTCGCCAACATCTATTGTTTCTTATGTGTTGATTTTAGCCATTCTGACAGGTGTGAGGTCATTTCTAATTGTAGTTTTAATTTGCATTTCCCGGATGATGAGTGATCTTGAACATCTTTACATTTATCCTTTGGCCATCTGGCTATCTTCTCTGGAGAAATGTCTGCTCACTTCTGCTCATCTATTAATTTGATATTCATTTTGGGGTGTTGAGTTTTATAAGTGATTTACATATTTTGGATACTAACCCCTTACTGGATATGTCATTTGCAAATGTCTTCTATTCAGTAGGTTGCCTTTTAGTTTTTTTTTTTTAACCTTTATTTATTTTTGAGAGAGAGAGAGACAGAGGTAGAGAGGGAGAGGGAGGGAGGAAGAGAGAGAGAAAGAGTGAGCTGGGGAGGGGCAGAGAGAGGGAGACACAGAATCTGAAGCAGGCTCTAGTTTCTGAGCTGTCAGCACAGAACCCGATGTGGGGCTTGAACTCACGAGCTATGAGATTATGACCTAAGCCTAAGTCAGACGCTTAACCAGCTGAGCCACCCAGGTGTCCCAGTTGCCTTTTAGTTTGTTGATTGTTTTCCTTCACTGTGCATAAGCTACTTGATGTAGTCCAAGTAATTTATTTTTGCTTTTGTTTCTCTTGCCTCAGGAGACATATCTAGTAAGAAGTTGCTATAGCTCGTGTCAAAGAAGTTTTTGCCTGTGATCTTTTCTAGGATTTTTAGCGTTTCAAGTCTCACATTTAGGTCTTTCATCCATTTTGAGTTTATTTTTTTGTATGGTATAAGAGAGTGGTTCAGCTTCATTATTTTGCATATTGCTGTCCAGTTTTCCCAGCACCATTTGTTGAAGAGACTGTCTTTTTCCCACTGGATATTCTTTCCTGTATTATCAAAGATTAATTGACCATATAATTGTGGGTTTATTTCTGGGTTTTCTATTTTGTTCCACTGATCTGTTTTTGTGCCAGTATCATACTGTTTTGATTACTACACCTTTGTAACATAACTTGAAGTCCAGAATTGTGATGCCTCTAGCTTTGCTTTTCTTTTTAAAGGTTGCTTTGGTTATTTGGTATCTTTTGTAGTTCCATACAAATTTTAGAATTGTTTGTTCTAGGTCTGTGAAAAATGCTGTTGGTATTTTGATAGGGATTGCATTAAATGTGCAGATTGCTTTGGGTAGTACAGACATTTTAACAATATTTTTTCTTCCAATTCATGAACATGGAATGTCTTTCCATTCCTTTGTATCTTTGATTTCTTTCATCAGTGTTTTATAGTTTTAGAATATACTTCTTTCACCTCTTTGATTAGGTTTATTCCTAGGTATCATTACTTTTGGTGAAGTTTTAAATGTGATTATTTTCTTAATTCCTCTTCCTGTTGCCTCATTATGGTGTATAACTGCAACATATTTTTGTACATTGATTTTGGTAACCTGCAACTTTGTAAAATCAGTTCTAGTAGTTTTTTGATAGAGTCTTTTGGGTTTTATATACATCATCATGTCCTTTGCAAATAGTGAAAATTTTACTAGTTTCTTGCTGATTTGGATGCTTTTTCTTTCTTTTGTTTTCTGATTGCTGTGGCTAGGATTTCCAGTACAATGTTGAAAAATGTTGTGAGAGTGGCCATCCTTGTCTTGTTCCTGACCTTAGGGGAAAAGCCCATTTTCCCCCTACTTAGGATGATGTCAGCTATGGGTTTTTCATATATGGTCTTTATTATGTTATGCTCCCTCTTAACCTACTTTGTTGAGGGCTTTTATCATGAATGGGTTTTGTGCTTTGTCAGATCCTTCTTTCTGCATATATTGAAATGATCACATGTTTTTTTATCCTTTATCTAAATTATGTGATTTATCATGTTGATTTGTGAATATTGAACAACCTTTGCAACCCAGGAATCAATCTCGATTGTGGTGAATGATTTTTTTTTAATGTATTGTTGAATTTTGTTTACTAGTATTTTGTTGAGAATTTCTGTATCTATGTTCATTAAGGATATTGGCCTGTGGTTCTCTTTTTTAGTGGTGTCTTTATCTGGTTTTGGTATCAGTGTAAAACAGGCTTCATAGAATGAATTTGGAAGTCTTCCTTCTTCTTCCATTATTTGGAATATTTTTAGAAGAACAGGTGTTAAGTTCTACCAAATATATAAAGAAGAGTTATCTGTAAAGTTATCTGGTTCTGGAGTTTGCTGAGGGTTTTTTGATTACTGAGTAAATTTCTTTGTTGGTTATCAGTTTGCTGAAATTTCCCATTTCTTCCTGTTTCAGTTTTGGTAGTTTACATGTTTCTAAGAGTTCATTTCTTCTAGATAGTTCAATTTGTTGGCATAATTTTTCATAATATTCTAGTTATTTGGTGGTATTGGTTGTTATTTATCCTCTCTCATTTATGATTTTGATTCTTGTCTCTTTTTTGTTCATATGTCTGCCTAGAGGTTTATTAGTTTTATTTTATTTTTTCAAAGAATCAACTCAGTTTCATTCATCTGTTCTATTAATTTTTTAGTTCCTGTATCATTTATTTCTGCTTTAATCTTTATAATTTCCTTCTTTCTGAAGTTTTTGGGCTTTGTTGTTATTTTTTAGCTCCTTTAGTTGTAGGGTTAGGCTGTTTGAGATTTTTCATTCTTTTTGAGTTAGGCCTATATTACTCTAAACTTCTTAGAACTGTTTTTGCTGCATCCCAAAGGTTTGGACTGTTTTCATTTGTTTCCATGTACTTTTTAATATTCTGGTTGAGCCATTTATTGTTTAGTAACATGTTATTTAACCTCCAAGTATTTTTTTCTCTCCTAATTTTTTATTGTTGTCGACTTCTAGTTTCATAATGTTGTCATCAGAAGAGATGCATGGTATGTTTCCATCTTCTTGAATTCACTGAGGTTTACTTTGTGGCTAATATGTGACCTACTCTGGAGAATGTCTCATGTGCACTTGAAAAGAATGTGTATTCTAATTTTTTAGGATAGAATATTCTGAATATATGTTATATACATCTTTTCCAGTGTGTTATTCAAAGCCACTGTTTCCTAGATTTGTCCATTGATGTAACTTGGCAGTTAATGTCCCTTACTATTATTGTATTACTATTGATTACTTCTCTTATGTTTCTTACTGCTTTTAGGTATTTGAATTCTTTCATGTCGGGTACATAAATAGTTACAATTTTTATACCATATTGTTGGATTATCCCCTTTATTATTATATAGTGTCTTTGTCTTGTTACAGTTTCTGTTTTAAAGTCTACTTTTTCTGTGTAAGTATTGATACTCTGGCTTTCTTTTGACATCCATCTGAATGATAGATGTTTCTCCTCCTTACCTTCAATCTACAAGTGTCTGTAGGTCTGAAAAATGTCTCTTGAAAGCAGCATATTATAGATAGGTCTTGCTTTTTTACCCATCCTGTCACCCTATGACTTTTGATTGGAGTAGTCTATTTACATTCAAAGTAGTTATTGATAGATTGTATTTACTGTCATTTTTTTGTGTTGTGGTTATTTCTGAAGAATTTCTCTGATCCTGTTTGATGTTCTGATTTTCATTATTGATATATTTGGAATTTTCTCTTTATTTTTGCATATTTATTAGTGGTTTTAGATATACAATTACCATTAGGTTTGTATATAACTTCTGCATATAGCTGTCTACATTAAGTTGATGATCATTTAGGCTTGAACCCATTCTTTTCTCCTCCCTCACATTGTAGGAACATGCTGTTATATTTCAATTTTTTTTAACATATATTGAGAGAGAGAGAGAGAGAGAGAGAGAGAACATGAGTGGGGAGGAGGGGCAGAGAGAGAGGGAGACACAGAATCCGAAGTAGGCTCCAGGCTCTGAGCTATCAGCACAGAGCCGGATGTGGGGCTCGAACCCACAAACTGTGAGATCATGACCTGAGCTGAAGCTGGATGCTCAACCGACTGAGTCACCCAGGTGCCCCATGCTGTCATATTTTATAGCCTTTTATTTTGTTCCTTTCTTCACTCATTTTTTACATAAATATTCATTTTTACTGGTTTTGTGTTTCCTACCTTTATACTGTCACTCTGGGTCTCTCCTTTCCACTCAAAAGTCTCCTTTGTGGGGTGCCTGGATAGCTCAGTCGGTTAAGCATCGGATTTCGGCTCAGGTCATGATCTCACAGTCTGTGAGTTCAAGCCCTGCAGCAGGCTCTGTGCTGACAGCTCAGAGCCTGGAGCCTGCTTCAGATTCTGTGTCTCCCTCTCTCTGACCCTCCTCCATTCATGCTCTTTCTCTGTCTCAAAAATAAAAATAAACATTAAAAAAATTTTTTTAAGTCCCCTGTAGTATTTCTTACAGAGATGGTTTAGTGGTCATGAACTCCTTTAGTTTTTGTCTGGGAAACTCTTCATCTCTTCTTCTACTCTTAATGATAGTCTTGCTAGAGAGAGTATTCTTGACTGCATTTTTTCTTCCCTTTCAGCAAATTGAATATATCATGCCACACCATTCTGGCTTGCAAAGTTTCTGTTAAAAAATCTCCAGCAAGTTTTCCAAGGGAAAACCCATAAGTTAATGACTTCTGTCTTGCTGCTTTAATTTTTTTTCTTTATCACTATATTTTGTCAATTTAATTACAATGTGTTTTGGTGTGGTTCTGCTTTTGTCGATTTTGATAGTTCTCTGTGCCTCCTAGATACAGATATGTTTCCTTCCCCAGGGTCGGGAAGCTGTTAGCTATTATTTCTTCTAATTCTGTACCCACTTTTCTCTCTTTTCTTCTAGGATTCCTACAATATGTTGTTATGTTTTATGGATTCACTGAGTTTCCTAAGTCTTATGTCATTTTATGTAATTCTTTTTTCTTTTGTATTCAGTTTATTTTCCTTTACTCTGTGTTCTAGGTCATTAATCTGTTCCTCTGTTTCTTCTATCCTGCTATTCATTCCACAAGTGTGCTTCTCATTTCATTTATTGAGCCCTTTATCTCTGCTATGTTATTCCTTATCTGGGTGTTAAGGGTCTGTCTCATGTCTTTCACTCTTTTCGCAAGTTTGAGTATCCTTATGCTCATTAGTTTCAATTCGCTATCTAGAATGTTACTTATATCTGTTAAACTTAGATCTCTGGCCATGATCTGTCCTGTTCTTTCATTTGGGATAAATTCCTTGGCTTTCTCATTTTGCCAAATACTCTGTCTGTTTCTCTGTGTTAGGAAAGTCAACTATGTCTCCTGTGCTTGAGAGTAATGGCCTTATGAAAAAGAGGTCCTGTAGTGCTCTGCGGTGTAGTGTTTCCCTGTTCCTTAGGGCCTGGTATTCCTGTAGTATCTCCATGGAGTGCTGTGTGGGCTCTGCTGTTTTGTCCTGGCTGCTTTATCCTTCAGGCCAGTTGTCCACAGAGGCTCTTTTTGCCTGCTGTTGGCAGTTTGGTCTGTGGCCTGAATGTAGCACATTTTAATTATGTGTCCTCTGGCCTATTTGTGAAATGAGACTGTTTGCCACCCTCACGGGAACTGAGGCTCCACAAAACTCCTCTGTTGGGAGACATGGTATGAGCAGGGGTATGGGCCATTCTTCTGGGGTTGGGGCCCACAGAGCTGGGACTGAGGCAAGTGTGACTAGGAACGGTGGTTCTTCTTGGGGGGTCTTGGAATAAGCAATTTAAATTACAAGTGTGGGTACTGTGGTAGTTCCTTCAGGTGGCCCTGTGCTTATACACAAGGGTAAAGGAGAAGAATGACACGGCCAAGTTCCTTTGATCCCAGAGATATCTCTCCATTAACACTGTCTCTGGGATATGCTCCCAGATGAGTGAATAACCTCCCACCTGTGTGCCCTGAGAGCTCTTCAGATCACTGTTTCCATGCTGTATGTTCCCAGGCTGTTTGCCATTTTTCTCCAAGAGCAGCCTCAGAGCCCTCTCAGTTTTCCCACAGCCAAGCACACGGACTTTTAAAATTTCTGATGTTAAGCCCCTTTGGTTATAAGAACTCATAAAATTTGGCACCTCTCACTCTCCAAGCCAACTACTGCAGGGATTTGTTTTTCGTGTGCATTCCCATCTGTGTTAGTGTATGTCACATGCTTCTCTGCAATTGTGGCTCCCTGCCCCTCACAGCAGTGGCCATGACCCATTTCCAACTTCTTACCTTCTTCCATGTGGCTTCTTCTCTCCATTTGGTTGTGGACTTTGTTCTGCTAGTCATCAGATTAATTTCTGGGGTATTTATGATGATTTGATAGTTGCCTAGTTATAGTCATGTGATGAGGTGAGCCTAAGGTCCTCCTACTCTGCCATCATCTTCCAACTTTCCTCTGGAACAAGAAACTTTTGAGAATGAAGGGTATGCTAATTATCTTGATTATGGTGGTGGCTTCACAGGTATATATGCAGTTTATAATTTTTCATATCAATGAAAATACAAAATACAGTAGATTATAAATAAATTCTTAAAACATCATAGATTTTTATGGATTGCATCAATACTTCAACACTAGGTCACAGTAGTTATCAAATGAAAAGAGTAAAAAGAGTATTAGAACACAGGAAAAAATGAGAAAAGGAGAATTACAGGACAAATGTGAGCAGTATTAGAAAGAACAAAGTATTTTTTAAAGTGGGTTTTAAATGAAATTTTTATTAACAAAAAGATGTAAGAACATATACATTTTTATATGACCTTCAATATTCTTTGAAAAGCTTGCTGAGGAAAATTAAAAGTATTCCATATAAAATAATGACTTTTTTTTTAATGAAAATGTGTTCTCCCATGATTAAAATTCCTTTTTTCTACTTCATTGATTTTCTCCTTGCCAACTGCTATCAATTCATTTTAGTCTGCAGTTAAAACTTTATCAAATGAGAAGGGCACAGCAGTTTCATAAGAAGTGCCAACTAAAAAAAATCATTCAATTACATTTTTGTAAATTTAAAAAATAAAACTATTTTCATTAAATTATCTTCAGACAGGTAATAGTATAAATCATTAAACATGCCAAATATTTGACTTTATTGCCTGTAGAACATTGCAACATCTTAGATGGAACCCATCAAAAAATATTGTGTCATTTAATATATACCTTGAAAATTTGTTAAACTGTTTACATTTGATTCAAAGTAAGATCAAATCAGAAAAAACTGTTCTTTAAAATATTTCAAGTTAAGGAAAAATTGTATTTTACATAGATATTTCATAGGAAAAATGTTGGAATTTGGGCTCCACATTTGTGTTTTCAAATAATGGCCATGTCACTACTATGCCAAATTCGACTTTGGCAATGTACTTAATCCTTCTGCTGAACACTGTGTTTTTTGTTTTTATTTTTTAACAGTAATCTGATTGACTTTACTAGTTTTAGGTGATGACTACGTATATTTTTTTTTAAAGCACCCTGCAATGATCATTTTATTCACTTAATATTTAACATATGGTATGTTTTAGAAGTCTTCTTACTCTTCACTTTCTTACTCAATTCATTACCTGACACTCTCCAATCTTCTGACAACAGCTCTTATGGCATTACTAGGCTATAATTTAACATCTAATATCCTTAAAAGTCTTCTTCCAACTATGCTGTTTATTTCCAAACCTGTTTTTAAATGTGTCAATTATATTTACTACATAAAGTGGTAAAATATGGCTGTAAAGAAGAAAAGGGTTTTGGCATTAATGAAAATTATTTGGAAAAGCTACTTGAAAATATACATTATAGCATTAGGTGTCAACATGACAACTGTAAATGGGAGGAAGCTCTTTGAAAAAAAATCATTCTCCATTTACATTGCACTTTTATAAATTAATTGGGTGGAAATAAATCGTCTTGTTTACCACATCACTGAATATTTAAATAAAACTAAAATGTATAAAGTATGTTCATATCAATTTTTAGAATCCCTTATTTTAACTTTTGGTTAATCACCTATGTAATTACAGTTGATCACTTCTTGAAATCGGCTTTATAGATAGAACACTGTCCTGTTTATTATTTTACCTCCTTTTTCCTCCATATTGGCCTCCACTTGTGGATCCTCCTGGAGCACTAAATCTCAGTGCTTACACTAACAACCATTTGCTAGAGACCTCACCAACTCTATCCCCGACTTGTTATATCTGTTTCAAATTTGACATATTTATTTACATTTATAAATACATCTCAAATTTAACATGTCCAAAATTTTCTCTTCTTGCTTACCCTGTTTTAGGTACACTGCTCTTTTTGGAATTCCTTAAAAACTGCTTCTTTATTTCAACTTATAGAATATTTTTGTTCATATCTTCTGAAGGCTCATCTGATGCCTGACTTGATTGCATTTTCTCTTTAAAGTTCAATTGCTCATGAACACCTTCCATAAGTACCCAAATTAGTTCCCCCTTTACATACAACATTCTCTGTATTCTGACACAGTTGTATAATTTTATACCACTTTTCACTATTTGGAATCAAAGTATGTATTTATCTGACTTATGGCTCACACGCTACCCCATTAAAATAAAAAGCTTCATGCTGCAGAATACCTCTTGATGAATTCCTTCAGGGTTTTAAAAATATTATAATTTTCAGGGTTTTGCATGTTTTGTTTTGTTTTCCAAATAGTTCTTTGTTAGTTAGCTGTTCATCAAATGATATATGGTGAGTAAATCTTGTGGTAGACAAATTATACCCTCCTGAAGATATCCACTCCCTAATGCCAGGAACTTGTGAATGGTTTCTCTTATTTGGAAGATGATCTAATTACATAGATCATTTAAAGGAATGTCCCTGGCTATAACAAAGAGCATGTGACTATGGCAGGATAGTCATAAAGATCTTGCATTGCTGGCTTTAAAAATGGAGGAAGGGATGAAGACTTTAGGAATATGGCCAGACTCAAAAAGCTACAATACGCAATGAAATGACACTCCTCAAAAGCCTCTAGACAGGAATGGAGCAAAGGAAACACCAAGGTTTTAGCCTAGGGAGACTTATTTTTCATTTTTCACATATAGATCTATAAAAGCATAAATTTTTACTGTGTATGACATCAAACTCGTGATTTTTTTTATGGGAACAATAGAATACAAATGCCTCAATCATAGCAAATACTGTTGTAAACACAGTTTTTAGAAGTTCAGAATATTATGAATATAACTAAATTTGAAAACTGATTTTTCAGTTTATATTGTTTAGGATCTTTAATAGTATCAATATAATAATCTATATACACTAAGAGATATATTAGATATTATTGCTGCAATGAATTGAAAGGTAGTATACTTGGTATCATTTTTATTAAGAGGTAATATGAGGATTATAAGCGGTTAAATTAAAAACAAATGGTAAGTGAAAAATGGTAGCAGAGAAGGGAAATTCTACATTCTGAAGAGAATGAGGTAGAGATTTTCTTTTTAAAGTTTTTATTAAATTTTATTTAGTAACACATATGATAAAATTGGTTTCAGGTGTAGAATGTAGTGATTTATCACTTATATATAACATGAAGTGCTCCTCACAAGTGCCCTCCTCAATACTCTTCACCCTTTGAGCCCATCTCCCACTCAACTCCCTCCATCAGCCCTCAGTTTGTTCTCTGTATTTAAGAGTCTCTTACAGTTTCCTTCCTATTTTTTTAAATCCCTTTCTCTATATTCATCTGTTTTGTTTCTTAAGTTCCACATTTGAGTGAAATCATATAGCATTTGTCTTTCTCTGACATATTTCACTTAGCATAATACACTCTAGCTCCATCCACATCATTTCAAATAGCAAGATTTCATTCTTTTTGATGGCTGAATTATATTCCAGTGTGTATATATACCATCTCTTCCATATACATTTATCAGTTGGTGGTTATTTGGGCTCTTTCCATAGTTTGGCTACTGTTGATAAGGCTCCTATAAATATTGAGGTACAAGTGACCCTTAAAATCAGTATTTTTTTATCCTTTGTGTGAATAGTAGTACAATACCTGGGTCATAGGGTAGTTCTATTTTTAACTTTTTAAGGAACCTCCATACTATTTTCCAGAGTGGCTCCACCAGTCTGCATTCCCACCAATAGTCTGAGAGGGTTCCTCTTTCTCTGCATCCTTGGCAATATCTGTTGTTTCCTAAGTTAATTTTAGCCATTCTGACAGATGTGAAGTGGTATCTCATTGTGGTTTTGATTTGTATTTCCCTGATGATGAGTGATGTTCAGCATTTTTTTTTCCATGTCTGTTAGTCATTTGTAGGTTTTCTTTGGAGGAATGTCTGTTCATGTCTTCTGCCCATTTCTTAGCTGGATTATTTAATTTTGGGGTGTGAGTTTGATAAGTTCCTTATATGTTTTGGACACTAGCCCTTTATGCAGTATGTAATTTTCAATTACCTCTCTCACTACATAGGCTGCCTTTTAGTTTTGTTGATTGTTTCCTTTGCTGTGCAGAAGCTCTTTATCTTGATGAAGTACCAACAGGTCATTTTACTTCTATTACTCTTGCCTTCAAAGTTGTGTCTGATAGAATTGGCTACTGCTGAGGTCAAAGAGGTTGCTGCCTGTGTTCTCCTCTAGGGTTTTAATGGTTTCCCATCTCATTTTAGTCTCTCATCCATTTTTAATTTATTTTTGTGTATGATATAAGAAAGTGGTCCAGTTTAATACTTCTACATGCTGCTGTCCTATTTTCCCAACACCATTTGTTGAAGAGACTGTCTTTTTTTCCACTGGACACTCTTTCCTGCTTTGTCCAAGACTAGGTGAGCATAAAGCTATGGGTACATTTCTAGCTTTCTATTCCCTTCCACTGATCTGTATCTGTTTTTGTGCCAGTACCATACTGTCTTGATGACTATAGCCTTGTAATATAGTTTGAAGTCCAGAATTGTGATGTCTTCATCTTTTTCTTTTCCAAGATTGTTTTGATTATTCAGGATTTTTGTGGTTCCATACAAGTTTTAGGATTGCTTTCTCTAGCTCTGTGAAAAAATGCTAGTGATATTTTGATAGGAACTGCATTAAATGTGTAGATTACTTTGGGCAGTATAGACATTTTGACAATATTTGTTCTTCTAGTTCATGAACATGGAATGTTTTTCCATTTCTTTGTGTTTTTTTCAATTTTTTCATAATATCTTTATAGTTTTCATAATATAGATCTTTTACCTCTTTGGTTAGGTTTATTCCTAGGTAACTTATGAGTTTCGGTAAAATTATAAATGGATTCCATTCCTTCATTTCTCTTTTTGCTGCTTCAATATTGGTATACAGAAATGCAACAGATTTCTGTACACTGATTTTATATCCTGCAACTTTGCTAAATTTGCGTATCAGTTCTAACAATTTTTTGGTGAAGTCTTTCTACATATAGGGTATCATGTTGTCTGTGAATAATGAAAATTTGATTTCTTCCTTGCCAATTTGGATGCCTTTTATTTATTTGTATTGTTGTTGCTGTCTTATTGCTGAGGCTAGGACGTCCAGACCTATGTAAAATAACAATGTTGAGAGTGGATATCCCTGTCTTGTTCCTGACCACTGAGGAAAAGCTCTCAATTTTTTGCCATTGAAGATATTAGGCTTGGGTCTTTCATACATGGCCTTTATTATGTTGAGATATATTCCCTCTATCCCTACTTTGTTCATGGTTTTTGTCAAGAATGGATGTTGTATTTTGTAAAATGCATTTTTTAAAATTAAGAATGGATGTTTTATTTTAGGCTGCATATTTTTCTCCTTCAGACTGTTGAATATGTTATGCCACTTCCTTCTGGACTGCCAGGTTTCTATGGAGAGATCTACTGCTAACCTGAATTGTCTTCCCTTACGGGTTAGGGATTTCTTTTTTCCTGCTGCTTTCATGATACTTTTCTTATCTCTGTATTTGAAAATTTTATTAAGATCTGTCTGTTTCCTTCGCCAGATTAGAAAAGTCTTCAGCTAGAATTTGCTCAAATAAAGCCTCTGTCCCTTTTTTCCCTGACTTCTTCTGGGATTCCTATGATAAGAATATTATTACACTTTATGGAGTTGCTTAGTTCACTATGTCTACATGTACGATGTAATACTTTTCTTCTCCTCTTCTTTTCAGCTTCATGATTTCCCATAATTTTATCTTTTATATCATTGATTTGTTCCTCCTATTCTTCCATCCTTGTTGTCATTGCCCCCAGTTTTGCATCTCCATTATAGCATTTTTTATTTCAGCATGACAAGTTTTTAGTTCTTTTATCTCTGAAGAAAGTGATTCTCCCATGTCTTCTATGTTTTTCTCAAGCCCAGCAAACATCCTTGTGATTGTTGTTTTAAATTCTGGTTCAGATTTATGTCTATTCTGATTAGATCCAGGTTCATGACATCTTCCAATTCTTTCTTTTAGGCATCCATCTTGGCATTTTGCCTAGAACTCAGTGGACTGTGTGTTAGGAAAACCTGTCCTGTTTCCTGCTTCTGAGAGTAATGGCTATATTAAGAAGAGTTCATATGCTGTCTAGGCCTGATGCTTCAGGAAGGTTTTTTTCTTGGTGTACACCGTGAGCACTCTGTTTTGGCTGCTCTTTTCCTCAGATGAGTCCTCTGCAGAGTTTCTCTTTCCTGCAGTGTCAAATGTTTGGGCTGGTCTAGCATGTGAGCCAAATTTTTACTAGGCCTCCTTGTTTTAAAAGGCTAGATCCTATTTCCCCTAGAGTTGAAGCATTGTAGCCCTCTATGGTCAGAAAACTTGATGTGTGCAAGGGGGTGGATGGGTTTGTGCGGTCTTCTAGGGGAGGGGCTGGCTGCATTGATTCTCAGGGGGACTTGCCTAGGAAAGATTCACCAGCAGGATGGTGGGGCTTGGTGTAAGTCATTACAGCTTCTACTGAGGGTTCTGTGTTGCTCACTGAATTCTGGCTAGGCTGATAGGCAGAGGGAAAACAGTGTCACCCCACTCTCTCATCCCCAGAGAGGGGAGTTCATGTCCACTGTTGTCAGGAAGCTCTCACAGAAAAGCAAACACTCTCCCCTCTTTTGTCCCAGACTTCCATCAGAACCCTGCCTTCACTCTGTGTCCAAACCATTTGTCTGCCTTCGAGCACAGAACTCCTGTGTTTTATCTCAGGCATGAAGCTCCAGATTTTAGGGACCTAGTGCTACATATGCAATGCCCAGAGTCCAAGAGACCCCAAAAACAAATCACCAGAGTCCAGAGTCAAAGCTAAGCAGCAAAGGTCATTTATTGCAGGTTCGAACCTGGACCTCTGCGCACTCGTTGCCGGTGACGCTAAGAGGCCCCGAGAGAGGTTTTTACACCCCTTTTATAGACAGGTACAAACAAGTCATGGGGAAATCAAGGATTTTCCACAGTCACAGAGCTGTGATTGGTTGATGTTTAAAGTTGGACACTTAGCAGTATTGGATTGGTTCCTGCCTTTAGGTCAGACCACAACCGGGGGTACAGGTATCACAATGATGGATCAGGAATACGCAGGCGCACCAAGCAATTGTACAGAAGCGGAACAAGCTGGTTAGGCTTGGTTAGGTTTCAGTTTCCCGTAACTTAAGCTTTTAAATTTCAGTTTTCTCAGGCCTTTTTCTCAGGCCTCTCATTCCCCCCTTTCTCAAGTACCTGAGGAACCAATCTTGGGTCCTACAGTGTTACCTAATCAAGCCCACTTTCCATGTCTAGGAGCTGATACTGTGGCCTAAGGACCATAACCTGAATGGTGTTTAGTCTGTCCCTGAAAAAGCTCATTATTTTGTTGATTATAATAGGACTGAAGGTAAAAAGGAGGAGGAGGCATAGTAGGGGGCCCAAAAGGGGGAGAAGGTAAGGGAGAAACCCGTGGAGTGCTGACCACAGTGGGTTTTTGGCTAGTTCTTTTCGTCGGCGTGTGAGATCTTCTTGGAGCTGTTTAATTTTGGTCCTAACTATTCCTGATTTATTGGCATAAAAGCAACATTTTTCCTGTAGGGCTAAGCATATGCCACCTTGTTCTGCAGTTAGTAGATATAACCCTCTTCTATTCTGTAACACCACTTCTGCTAGGGAATCTAGCTGATCTTGTAAATCTTGGATGGTCCCTGACAAAGCTTTGACATCGTTAATGAGTTGACGAGAGAGTCGCAGATAGGAGTGTATGGAGACTCCTAATCCTGCTGTCCTGGTAGTTAATGTCCCTGTAATTCCTAGGCCTGCCAGGAGGGGGATAATAGCCACAGCTCGTTTGGATCTGCCAGTGGCAAAATCTAGACTAGCGATGGGCATGGGGGTTTTTCCTGCAACTAAGTCAATATCTGGCAGTAAGGCGGCCAGGATACATACTCCAGTCCAATTATGAGGTAGATAAGTGTAGGCTAGGTTATTTCCACAGACGAAAACGGTGGTGTTGGTACTGCATAAAGAGGAATCAATAAGGACGTATTGGGCAAGGGATATGATTCCTACATCTATGCTGTTATTCTGGGAGGTTTGCAATTTCTTTAAGCTTTGCTTGTGTTTCTATCTGTCTGACAGTGTCTTGGGGTCCTCCGCCGTCAGACACATGTATGGGGGCTCGAGGGTTCCAGCAGACGGCTTCTCCAACTGAGCCACGGCAGCCAGCTTGAAGTTGCATATTATCATCACTAGCTTTTGCTGCCCTGTTACTCTGTAGGATAGCTGTAAAGTAGGTAGTGGAGTTGTCTGGCCCTATACATTGCTGATAGGAGTCATAACAAGAGCTATGCATCGACTCCTGGAAAGTAGAGCAAGGGCATTCTGCTGTGGGGGGCAGGGGCTTAGGTTTGTCAACACATAACCACTGCTGTTTTTGGAGTCCTGTGCTGTCATAGGTCTGGGTTAAGTGAGCAATTGTGGTCCCACAGTCTTGGGTTTGAGTGTATCTTCGCTGATAGTGACCACCCCTTCCTACAGAGCCGGCTACTAGTCTTTTACCATGTGGCAGGGTAAGGGTTCTAATTACACCACCTCTGCAATCACAGGGCCTTCCATACAGAGCTTCGTACAATTTCTGTTTGTCAACGGGGGCATTTAGTCCTCCCTCCAGGAGTTTGAGGTTGAGGGCTAGTAGGACAAGGGTCACTATCCTGAACATGTTTAGGGGAGGCATGGCGCAAGGTTAGTTTGAGGGGGTTTTTCTTACTCTGGTTTACAGTCCAAGTAGTATTTTTATCAGTGTGTCCCACGAGGTCAGACAGCGGGTCGACAGGTTTCAC
This sequence comes from Panthera leo, assembly GCF_018350215.1. Lineage (NCBI taxonomy): Eukaryota > Metazoa > Chordata > Mammalia > Carnivora > Felidae > Panthera > Panthera leo. The sequence continues at coordinate 106,675,686 of NC_056682.1, read as the reverse complement.
GTGGGTGTGGTGAATCCAGGGGGGGAGGTTATCTACCTTGATGGCAGTGGGAGTCGTCAGGATGATTTGGTAAGGTCCTTTCCACCGGGGTTCAAGGTTCTCCTGCCGGTGTCGCTTGACAAGGACCCAGTCTCCTGGATGATACTGCTGAGGAGTGGGTGGGGGCCCCGTCTCATACAGTTCTTTTAGTTTAGGCCACACGGCCTCGTGAACCTGCTGTAGAGTCCTGAGAGAAGACAAGAGGCTGTTACCTTGGTCTAATTGAATGAGGTTTGACTTAAGATTAGGTATGATAGGTATGGGTCTTCCAAACATGATTTCATAGGGTGTAAGGCCCAACTTGTATGGGGAGTTACGAACCCTGTACAGAGCATAGGGGAGCAACTCTACCCAATTAGCGCCAGTCTCCATAGTCAATTTAGTAAGGGTCTCTTTTAATGTTCTATTCATTCTTTCTACTTGTCCTGAGCTTTGGGGCCGGTAGGCACAATGTAATTTCCAATCTGCCCCAAGTACGGAAGCCAGTCCCTGATTTACCTTAGAGACGAATGCAGGTCCATTGTCTGACCCTATCGTGACTGGAAAACCATACCTGGGCAGGATTTCTTCTAGGATCTTTTTGGCTACTATCTGCCCCATTTCCTTCTTGGTTGGAAAGGCTTCAGTCCATCCTGAAAAAGTATCTACGAACACTAGTAAGTATTTATAGCCGTATTTGCCGGGCTTTACCTCAGTGAAGTCCACTTCCCAGTGGGCTCCTGGTATGGTTCCTCTTTTTCGGTGGCCTTGGGCTGTGGCGTGTGGGTGCGCGTTTTGGAGTTGACATGCAGAACAGGCTGTCACAACCCTGTCTGTCTGGTCAGAGATGTTTCTTAATACCAGTTTGGAGTGTCTGAGGAGATCCTGAAGTCTTCGGGGCCCCAAATGGGTAGAGTGGTGTATTTTTGTCAGGATTGCGTGGCCCAATTTTTCGGGAAGGATAAGGCGGTCTCTGGAGTCCCTCCACCATCCATCTGTAACTTGGGTCATGGGGAGCTTGCGCATCCAGATAAGATCATCTTCTGAGTATGCAGGCTATGGGGGTAAATCTCAGGGCCCTGGGTCTGGTAGCTGTGCAGGTAGTACTTGGATGGGTTTTTGCACTACCTGGCGTGCAGTTTGGTCAGCGAGGTTATTTCCTCGAGAGACTGGATCAGTTATTTTTTGGTGACCTGAGCAATGTACTATGGCCAGTTTCTTAGGGGCCCAAATAGCGGCCAATAGGGCCAGAATTTCATCTTTATTTTTGATGTCTTTGCCTTCAGCAGTGAGTAGCCCCCTCTCACGGTATATTGCCCCATGTATGTGGGCCGTAGCAAAGGCATACCAGCTGTCTGTATATATAATCACTTTGCGGTCCTGCCCCATTCTTAATGCTTGAGTCAATGCAATTAGTTCTGCCCTTTGGGCAGAAGTCCCTGGGGGCAGAGCCTCTGCCCATATCACTTCAGTCTCAGATGTCACTGCTGCCCCCACATACCTCTGTCCTTGATGGACGAAGCTGCTTCCGTCAGGGAACCAGGTGACCTCAGCATCAGGTAACGGCCAGTCCTGTAGGTCTTCTCTTGTTCCATGGATCTGTGCTAGGATGTCGGCACAGTCATGGAGCGGGGAGTCCAGGTCAGGGTTGGGTAGCAGCGAGGCCGGGTTTAAAGTTCGGGGAGGGGTGTATGTGATCCGCAAGGGATTTAACAGGAGTCCCTGATAGTGGACCATCCGAGCATTGCTCATCCACCTATCAGGGGGCTGCTTGAGTACTCCTTCAATGGCGTGGGGGTGTGGTGACATGTAACTCTTGACCCAGGGACAGCTTATCGGCTGTAGCCACTATTATCCGGAGGCAAGGGGGCCATCCTGTGGCTACAGGGGCCAGTTTTTTTGAGAGATAGGCCACTGGTCTGGGCCACGGACCTAGATGCTGGGTTAGCACTGCCTTTGCTATGCCTTTGTGTTCATCCACATATAAGTGGAAAGGCTTAGAGATATCGGGCAGTCCTAGAGCTGGGGCCCATAGGAGAGCTCTCTTTATCTGTTGGAATGCCTGCTCAGCTTCTGCAGACCATTCAAATGATGGTTGGTTTTCAGAGACTGCGTAAAGGGGTTTGGCCATTTCAGCAAAACCTGGGATCCACAACTGGCAGAATCCCACAGACCCCAGGAATTCCTGAGTTCTGGGTAAATAGGATGGGGGCCGCTTTGGTTTGCCATGGCTCTGACCCCGAGCGCAGTTGCTTCTTTTTGGGACAGTCACGAATCCAATGTCCTTTTTCTTTACAGTAGGCGCATTGGTCTTTGTCTAGGGGGTGCCTGGGGGGGGGGGCGAGTTTTCTGTTCTCCTGTGGGCCCTTGATTTTTCTGAACTATAGCGGCTAAGACTTTAGTCATTTCCCTGGTAGCTTTGAGCTGCTTATCCTCTGGAGCGTCCTGATTATTATATACCCACTGAGCAATGTGGAGTAAATCCTGGATCTGTTTTCCTTCTAAATCCTCTAATTTTTGGAGTTTCTTTTTGATGTCAGGGGCAGCCTGGTTTACAAAAGACAGATTTTCAGGGGCCTCAGGGTCCATGGGAGTGTACTGCCTAAAGGCTTCCATTAATCTTTCTAAAAAGTTGGCAGGGCTCTCTGTCTTACCTTGTATTACCGAGTACACCTTGGCCAAATTGGTGGGCTTGCATGCTGCAGCCCGGAGACCCGCCATTAGAGTCTGGCGATAAATGAGCTGTCATCCCCTACCTTCTGCCTACAATTACTACCTAATTGTAGTCCCAATTAGGCCGAGTCAGGGGAAACACAGCATTAATGAGGTCAGGGTTAACACTGGGTCGACCATCTTCCCCAGGGACCAGCTTCCGCGCTTCAAGTTGAATTCTCTCCCTTTCTTCTGTGGTGAACAGGATTTACAAAAGCTGTTGGCAGTCATCCCAGGTAGGCTGGTGGGTGAACATTGTGCTCTCTAGGAGGGCTATAAGATCTCTAGGGTTATCAGAAAACCGAGCATTTTGGGTTTTTCAATTATATAGGTCACTGGTGGAGAAGGGCCAATACTGGAGTCGGGGATTGCCCATTTCATGGGGGGGGGGGGGTCCTATTTCCCGCAGAGGTAGGGCTACAGTGGAGTCAGGGAGGCAAGAGCTTGGCTCACGCTGGATGTGCCCTCGAGTTCGGCCGGCTGGCCCTTCACGGTTGGTTTCATTTTCAATAGGGCTTGGCACGGCTGCTGCCTGTAGCCTCCCTGGTTCTGGCACAGCTGCCGCTTCCGCCCCCCCCCCCCCCCCCCCCGTTCCCCTTGAGGGGCAACAGGTGGGGTGGCCGCTGTGGGCAGGGCCTGGGGTGCAAGGGGAGGGGGAAGATAGGGTGGAGGGTTTTCAACAAGATCTTGCCAGACGAGGATGTAGGGAACCTGGTCTGGGTGGCCCTGACCTTGGCAACTATAGGCAAACAAAAAGTGCCCTCAGCAGGCCAGCCCACCCTGAAAGTGGGCCACTCAGACTGGCAGAAAATGATGAGTCTCGACTGGCGGATGTCCAGGCTTAGGTTATGGCCTCTAGCCTGGACATCCTTGAAATTAGCTAGAAGAAGGGAGAGAGGTGTACTCTGGTTCTGTCCCATAGTCCGTATAGAAAAAAATAAATGGGCCAAGTTAGTTTATGTTCCGGGAGCAAGCCGGATATACCTGTAGAGGAGAGGTGACAAGTTAAATCGCAAGTGCGGCGGCAAACAGAAAGTGCCTTGGAGAAGAGACCAGATACAGAACGGGTGTCCGTAACCCGAACAAAGAGTTATGATGGGCCAAAATAGTGCCCCAGACGGGTGCCAGAGGGTGTCTCCTACTGGTCCCGACTGACTTCCCTATAGCGCGTCTGCCAGGGCTAGGTCAGTCACTGATACAGATCCCGCGCGGGAGAGCCAGAAACGAACAAACAGAAACAGACAGAGCCAGCTCACTTACCGATCGGTCTCAGAAATGACCCATTGACTTGGGGTCTGGTGGGTTTGGGAGTTATCCCGGACAATCCCCCAGTGCAACGCCCAGAGTCCAAGAGATCCCAAAAACAAACCACCAGAGTCCAGAGTCAAAGCTAAGCAGCAAGGGTCATTTGTTGCAGGTTGGAACCTGGACCTCTGCGCACTCGTTGCCGGTGACGCTAAGAGGCCCCGAGAGAGGTTTTTACACCCCTTTTATAGACAGGTACAAACAAGTCATGGGGAAATCAAGGATTTTCCACAGTTACAGAGCTGTGATTGGTTGATGTTTAAAGTTGGACACTTAGCAGTATTGGATTGGTTCCTGCCTTTAGGTCAGACCACAACCGGGGGTACGGGTATCTCAGTGATTGATCAGGAATACACGGGCGCACCAAGCAATTGTACAGAAGCAGAACAAGCTGGTTAGGCTTGGTTAGGTTTCAGTTTCCCGTAACTTAAGCTTTTAAGTTTCAGGTTTCTCAGGCCTTTTTCTCAGGCCTCTCACACAGGCCTATGCTGATCCTCTGGGGGAGAGTCTCACCATGCTATGGCTGATGCAGGTTTGTCCTAGAAAAGGAGTTGCAGGATTCTGCGGGGCTAGGAGCTTACAGGAAAGCACAACCAAGTGCAGGTTAGCAGCCTTCAGCTGGTGCTTCAGCTGCTATGCTATTTAATGGAGCCCCTCAATGGTGCCTGACTTTTCTTGTCCTGAGAGGCAGTGCCATCTCTCCCAAATGCACTCCAAGAAAGAGAAGTTTTTCTCCCCATGTGACCCAGGGAATTTTCAGAGCAAGCTGTTTGCTCACAGGTTCTGCCTCCCTTCCCCAAAGGAGCATCATTAAGCCTCCCAAGCACAACCCAGACAATGGCCGGCACTTCTAATACTCCAGACTTTGAGCTCTTCTGCTTATAAGAACTTGCAATAGTTAAGCCCTCTCCTTTTCCCAGTCAATAGTTGGGGAAGAGTTTTTCTTGTACAATACCCTGAGTGGTGCTTTCTCTCTCTCCCTCTCTTTGTGATCAGGGATCTCTCCCCTCCACAGCACCTGCAATTCTTGTCTCGCCCTAATCAACTCTCCACAGCTCCTCCTACCTTCCACAATGTGGTCATTTTTCTTCATCTAAATATGCAGCTTGTTCTCTCAGTCCTCAGATCAAGTTTGTTGGTGTTCAGAATAATTTTATATTTACCTGGCTGTGTTCGAGGGATGAGGCAAACATAGGGTCCTCCTACCACTCTGCCATCTTAACTCCTGAGGTAGAGGGCTTTCTAAAAAAGAAAGCTTGTGGGAGAAGCAGAAATAATATTTAAAAAGGAATAAATAGGTAAGTTGTACATTATAGGCATGGGACTGAAAGACGATTAAACACACATTAATTTATTATGTTCTTGTTCTGTTTAAATTTGAGATTCACTTCAGAAACAATGAGGTACCTGGACTTAAGTAGCTTATAATGTATGTTACTCAGGCAATATACTATGATTTAATTGATTCTCAAAGATTATCCAGTCAGATATGTTGATAAATATTTTAAAACTGGAAAAAATAATTTTACAAATTTAAAAAATATGACTGTCATAACATTAATATATGCATGTATCAAAAATTTAAACCTTTTAATGTTTATTTTTTTGGGGGGGACAGAGAGAGAGGGAGAAAAAGAATCCCAAGTAGGCTCCACACTAAGTGTGGAGCTGGACTCAGGGCTCAAACCCACGGACTTTGAGGTCATGACCTGAGCCAAAATCAAGTCAGGCACCCAACCGACTGAGCCATCCAGACACCCCAAAAATTTAAATCTTTAATGAGACAACAAGCAGCATAATAAAGTTAGTTACCTGTGAAGTTTCATTCTTATATTTAGTCTTATGAGTGTTCTGAGGTAGTGTTTTGAAGTCTGCACAGCTTTAGAAAATGAGAAAGAATAGTATCAAGATAGATTGTTTTAGGTAAGATTATAAATACTGTATAATATTGAATATTCTCAAGTTACTGTGTATCAAAAACATTAGATTAACCAAATTCTCTTTTACAAATGCACCTTATTTCCTCATTATATATACAGTTATATATAGAAGTATTGTTAGCCCACGAATCATTTGTGTGGGGAAATGAAGAGAAACTGACATCTGACTGATGGAAGTTTAGAATATAACAATTTGTCAGTTAACATCTTTTTTTTCATAGAGATAAATGGATATAAATCATGACTAGTGCCATAAAGACGTAAGGTTTTACAGATAAAACTAAGTTTCAAGGGCTTTTTTTTTTCTTCTTCCCACATAACCTACCTTAATTTTCAGTATATGTATTTATAATCAGAAGGGAGATAGGCTCTTCTGTGTTTTCACAGACATTGTCATACAAAATATACTTCTGGTATTTCTGCTTTACTAATTTTCTATATTAGTTTAAACATGCAATGTCTCTTTGTTTCCATCATCTTTTTCTAATATGCAGATATATAATCTCATTTAAAAAAAATGGTTTTAGAATTAGCACCAACACTTTTATTTGTAAATGTTAGTTATAATAATCATAATAAGATTATGTATAAAGGTTGAAAAATGTTTTAATTAAAATCATCAATTTTACACTCCCAATGATGTTTTGCTTCTCCTTCCAGTTTTGGATACTTACAAATATGAAATAAAGAGATCTAAATACTCATTACTATGTAGAAATGAGGAAGTATACCATCCAGCTACTTTTAGAACGTTACACTGTGCATGTAATACAATTTGTTAAGAATCATGCATTTCATTTAAAAAAATTTTTTTTTTAATGTTTATTTATTTTTGAGAGAAAGAGTGTGAGCGAGGGAGGGACAGAGAGAGAGAAAGACACAGAACCTGAAGAGGCTCCAGGCCCTGAGCCGTCAGCACAGAGCCCTACGCGGGGCTCGAACTCACAAGCAGCCAGATCATGACCTGAGCCAAAGTCGGAGGCTCAACCGACTGAGCCACCCAGGCGCCCCAAGAATCATGCATTTCAAAGAGTAATGAGGTCTACACTGCATTTTCTTCATAAAATTTACATATTTTCTAAAAGTTATGGGATTCCTAATAACAGGTGAGAAAAAACAAATGAACAGAATCGGAATATAGGATTTAGAGTTTTAATAGGAATATGTTTTCAGATTTACATACAATATTAATCTGATTCCTTCATTTCTGGGTTTTCAACCCATTTTAGTGGATGCTCTCTCATACTAATGTATGTTATTTAATATGACTTATTTATGAAAGTTGTGAGACTGATACTTTACAATTTAAGGATCTTCTTTTCATAACAGGCACAATTAACCCAGAAACAGAATTACTCTTACAAAAAGTACAACTTGAAAAAAATAAGCATTTAAAATGCCATATATTTTAGCATAAGGAAAACTATGATCAAACAGTAAGCTTTGTTGCTAAAAGCCTGAAATGTACTTATTCACAATAATTCCATGGGGAAAATTAATATGGAAGAAAACCTTAACAGTACTATGAGCTATTCATTAATATGATACATCTTTGGTGTTTTGGCATCAAAAGTAAACTGAAATGACCCTTTCCACACATACCTTTTTCTTTCTGATATGTAAGGTTAGTCAATAACACCTAATATAGCAAAAATTTCCCCAGAAAATGTTTGAATTTTAGGAATAGAGCTAGACATATATTTGCTTTAAGAGAGGAGAAGCAGTTCAATTATTGCTCAGCACAATATGCAGAAAGTATTTTAGAATGAAGTCAACTCAGTATTCACAGCAATTGTAAATTATCAAAATATTTAAAAATTGATATATCTATTGGATATATAAATAATTTTCAAACTTCTGGTAGTAATTTCATCATTATTCCCATGAGTTCTATCCTTCCAAACTCAAAATTTCTATCCTGAGTACCAAAGTTTTAAAATATATTAATACTCAAATATCCTAATTTTCTCAAAGACATTGTGTAAGCATCTGGTCTCAAATCTACTAATGGTAGAAAGTGGAAAAAATTATTATGGAAAAAAATAATTATTTTTATCAATGCCAAAATACAAAGGAAGGAAGAGTAATTTCGCAATTCCTCTGCTATCTTGTACTACTCAGAAAAAGTAAAATTTAAAGATCGATAATGACCATTGGTCTTTTATCAATGTGAAAACTATAGCTGAGAGAGGTTTGCTGATTTCTTTCCAGAAACATGAAGCTAACAGATTATTTGAGTTTCCCAATGAAACACTTTTTTTCCCTTACACTATGTTTCCTTCCTCATCCCGGAGGTGTAACAGGGACAGCATCAGACACCTAGGCCCTAGCTCTCAAATACACATTCTGTGCGTCTTCTAAGATACAACGAGACTAGCACCTACAAGTCACATACATGATGAGAAATTTAATAAGGCTCTGAAAAATTATCTTATAAGCTAGTGATAAAAAGAATAGTTGATAATGTAAAACATTTTAATACACTAGGCATGAACACTGAATTAACCGAAAAATTCTCCTTAAAAAAAATGCTACAGTGACTAATAAGGAGTTTGGAAGATGTTTCATTACATATAAATTACAAGTGAAGTGATACCTATTTTCCCTTAAATGGCAGATATGCACTATACAATTTAAAATGAAATAAACATGGAGGAGCAACATGGAAGTTTTTTGTGTGTCTCACGTCCATGAAATACAGCCAGACCAACACTAAACCATCCTACACACCTAGAAAACTGATTGGAGGATTAACACAACAATCTTCACAACATGAACCACAGAATTCAGCAGGAATTCACCCCAAAAGCAAGAGCATGAAGAAATGACAGCCAGCTTTTTAACCAACACAGATACAACCAAGATGTCTGGACCAGAATTTAGAATCACGATAATAAGAATTCTAGGTGGAGTCAAAAATAGATTAGAATTCCTTTCTGCAGAGATAAAAGAAGTTAAAAATGCTATAACTGAGCTGAAATCACAGATGGATGCAGCGGCGGCAAAGATGGATGAGGCAGAACAGAGAATCAGAGATATAGAGGACAAATTATAGAGAATAACAAAGCAAGAAAAAAGAGGGAGATTAAGGCAAAAGAGCACTACTTAAGGATTAGAGAAATCAGTAGGGGCGCCTGAGTGGCTTAGTCGGTTGAGCATCCGACTTCGGCTCAGGTCATGATCTCACAGTCTGTGAGTTTGAGCCCCGCATAGGGCTCTGTGCTGACAGCTTAGAGGCTGGAGCCTGCTTCAGATTCTGTGTCCACCTCTCTCTCAGCGCCTCCCCCACTCTATCTCTCTCTGTCAAAAATAAACATTAAAAAAATTAAAAAAAAAGAATTAGAGAAATCAGTGACTCATTAAAAAGGAACAACATCAGAATCATAGGGATCCGAGAAGAAATAGGGGTAGAAGGGTTATGTGAGCAAATCATAGTGGAAAACTTTCCTAACCTGGGGAAAGACACAGACATCAAAATCCAAGAAGCACAGAGGTTCCCCATTAGATTTAACAAAAACCGACCATCAACAAGGCATATCATAGTCAAATTCACAAAATACTCAGGCAAAGAGAATCATGAAAGCAGCAAGGGAAAAAAAGTCCCTAACCTACAAGGGAAGACAGATCAGGTCTGCAGCAGACCTATCCACAGAAACTTGGCAGGCCAGGAAAGAGTGGCAGGATATATTCAGTGTGCTGAATCAGAAAAATATGCAGCCAAGAATTCTTTATCCAGCAAGACTGTCATTCAAAATAGAAGGAAAGATAAAAAGTTTATCAAACAAACAAAAATTAAAGGCATTTGTGACCACTAAACCAGCCCTGCAAGAAATTTTAAGGGGGACTCTCTGAGGGGAGAAAAGATGAAAATATTTCTATATATACATATAGAAATAAATACATAAATAAATGCTAAAAGCAACAAAGATTAGAAAGCACCAGAGAACACCACCAGAAACTCCAACTCTACAAGCATCATAATGGCAATAAAGTCATATCTTTCAGTACTCACTCTAAATGTCAATGGACTCAATGCTCCAATCAAAAGATATAGGGTAGCAGAATGGATAAGAAAACAAGATCTATCTATATGCTCTTTGTAGAATACACACTTTAGACCTAAAGACACATTCAGATTGAAAATAAGGGGATCGAGAACCATCTATCATGCTAATGGTCAACAAAAGAAAGCCAGAGTAGCCATACTTATATCAGACAATCTAGACTTTAAAATAAAGACTGTATCAAGAGCTACAGAAGGGCATTATATCATAATCAAGGGGTATATCCACCAAGAGGACCTAACAATTGTAAACATTTATGCACCAAATGTGAGAGCACCCAAATATATAAATCAGTTAATCACAAACATAAAGAAACTCATCGATAGTAATACCATAATAGTAGGAGACTTCAACACCCCACTCACAGCAATGGACAGATCATCTAATCAAAAAATCACCAAGAAAACAATTGCTTTGAATGACACACTGGACCAGATGGACTTAACAGATATATTCAGAACATTTCATCCTGAAGCAGAATATACATTCTTCTCCAGTGCACATGGAACATTCTCCAGAATAGACCATATACTGGGACACAAATCAGCCCTAAGTAAGTACAAAAAGATTGAGATCATACCGTGCATATGTTCAGAACACAACACTATGAAACTCGAAATCAACCGCCAGAAAAAATTTGGAAAAGTAACAAATACTTGAACATCCTACTAAAGAATGAATGGGCTAAGTAAGAAGTTAAAGAGGAAATTAAAAAGTACATGGAAGTCAATGAAAATGATAACACCACAACCCAAAACCTCTGGGATGCAGCAAAGGCGGTCATAAGAAGAAAGTATATAGCACTCCAGGCCTTCCTAAAGAAGGAAGAAGGATCTCAGATACACAACCTAACCTTACACCTTAAGGAGCTGGAAAAGGAACAGCAAATAAAGCCCAAAACCAGCAGAAGACAGGAAATAATAAAGATTAGAGCAGAAATTAATGCTATTGAAACCAAAAAAAAAAAACCAGAACAGATCAATGAAACCAGAAGCTGGTTCTTTGAAAGAATTAACAAAATTGATGAACCACTAGTCAGTTTGATCAAAAAGAAAACAGAAAGGACCCAGATAAATAAAATCAAGAATGAAAGAGGAGAGATCACAACCAACACAGAAGTAAAAACAATAAGAGAATATTATGAGCAATTATATGCCAATAAAATGGGCAATCTGGAAGAAAAGGACAAATTCCTAGAAACATATACACTACCAAAACTGAAACAGGAAGAAATAGAAAATTTGAACAGACCCATAACCAGTAAGCAAAATCGAATTAGTAATCAAAAATCTGACAAAAAACAAGAGTCCAGGGCCAGATGGCTTTCCAGGGGAATTCTACCAAACATTTAAGGAAGAGTTAACACCTATTCTCCTGAAGTTGTTCCAAAAAATAGAAATGGAAGGAAAACTTCCAAACTCTTTCCATGAAGCCAGCATTACTTTGATTCCAAAACCAGACAGAGACCCCACTAACAAGGAGAACTATAGACCAATTTCCCTGATGAATATGGATGCAAAAATACTCAAGAAGATATTAGCCAACTGGATCTAACAATACATTAAAAAAAATATTCACCACAACCAAATGGGATTCATACCTGGGATGCAGGGATGGTTCAATACCCACAAAACATTAATGTGATTCATCACGTCAGTAAAAGAAAGGGCAAGAACCATATGATCCTCTCAGTAGATGCAGAGAAAGCATTTGACAAAATACAGCATCCTTTCTCGATAAAAACTCTCAAGAAAGTAGGGATAGATGGAGAATACCTCAAGATCATAAAAGCCATATATGAATGGTCCAATGCTAATATCATCCTCAATGGGGAAAAACTGACAGCTTTCCTTCTAAGGTCAGGATCAAGACAGGGATGTCCACTCTCACCACTATTATTCAACATAGTATTGGAAGTCTTAGCCTCTACAATCAGACAACACAAAGACATAAAAAGCATCCAAATCGGCTAGGAGGTGGTCAAACTTTCACTCTTCACAGATGACATGATACTCTATATGGAAAACCCAAAAGATTCCACCAAAAAACTGCAAGAATTGATTCATGAATTCAGCAAAGTTTCAGGATATAAAATCAATGCACAGAAATCTTTTGCATTCCTACACACCAACAATGAAGCGACAGAAATCAAGGAATCGATCCCATTTACAGCTGCACAAAAAACCACAAAATACCTAGGAAGAAATCTAACCAAAGAGGTTATATACACTTTGTATACACTGAAAACTATAGAAAGCTTATGAAAGAAATTGAAGAAAACACAAAAAAATGGAAAAATGTTACATGCTCCTGGATAGGAAGAACAAATATTGTTAAAATGTCAATACTACCCAAAGCAATCAACATATTCAATGCAATCTCTATCAAAATAACACCAGCATTCTTCACAGAGCTGGAACAAATAATCCTAAAATTTGTATGGAACCACAAAAGACCCTGAATAGCCAAAGCAATCTTGAGAAAGAAAACCAAAGCAGGACGCATCACAATCCCAGACTTCAAGCTATACTAGAAAGCTGTAATCATCCAGACAGTATGGTACTGGCACAAGAACAGACACTCAGATCAATGGAACAGAATAAAGAACCCAGAAATGGACCCACAAACGTATGGCCAACTAATCTTTGACAAAGCAGGAAAGAATATCCAGTGGAATAAAGACAGTCTCTTCAGTAAGTAGTACTGGGAAAACTGGACAGCGACATGCAGAAGAATGAACCTGGACCACTTTCTTATACCATACCCAAAAATAAACTCAAAATGGATGAAAGACCTAAATGTAAGACAGGAAGCCATCAAAATCCTTGAGGAGAAAGCAGGCAAAAACCTCTTTGATCTTGGCCGCAGCAACTTCCTACTGAACACGTCTCCGGAGGCAAGGGAAACAAAAGCATAAATGAACTACTGGGACCTCATCAAAATCAAAAGCTTCTTCAGAGCAAACAAAACAATCAGCAAAACTAAAAGCAACTGACAGAATGGGAGAAGATATTTGCAAGTAACATATCAGATAAAGGGTTCGTATCCAAAATCTATAAAGAACTTATCAAACTCAACACCCAAAAAACAATCCAGTGAAGAAATGGGCAAGATACATGAATAGACACTTCTCCAAGGAAGACATCCAGATGGCCAACTAACACATGAAAAAAATGCTCACCATCACTCATCATCAGGGAAATACAAATCAAATTCACAATGAGATACCACCTTACACCTTACACTATCAGAATGGCTAACATTAACAACTCAAGCAACAGATGTTGGCAAGGATGCGGAGAAAGAGGATCTCTTCTGCATTGTTGGTGGGAATGCAAGCTGGTGCAGCCACTCTGGAAAACAGTATGGAGGTTCCTCAAAAAACTAAAAATAGAACTACCCTAAGATCCAGCAATTGCACTACTAGGCATTTATCCAAGGGATACAGGTGTGCTATTTCGAAAGGACACATGCACCCCCATGTTTATAGCAGCACTATCAACAATAGCCAAAGTATGGAAAGAGCCCAAATGTCCATCAATGGATGAATGGATAAAGAAGATGTGGTATATATATATACAATGGAATATTACTCGGCAATCAAAAAGAATTAAATCTTGCCATTTGCAACTACATGGATGGAACTGGAGGGTATTATGCTAAGTGAAATTAGTCAGAGAAAGAGAAAAATCATATGACTTCACTCATATGAGGACTTTAAGACACAAAACAGATGAACATAAGGGAAAGGAAACAAAAATAATATAAAAACAGGGAAGGGGACAAAACAGAAGAGACTCATAAATATGGAGAAAAAACTGAGGGTTACAGGAGGGGTTGTGGGAGGGGGGATAGGCTAAATGGGTAAGGAGCACTGAGGAATCTACTCCTGAAATCATTGTTTCACTATATTGTAACTAATTTGGATGTAATTTAAAAAAAAAATGAAAAAAGAAATTAAAAAAATAAAATGAAATAAACATTACAGTACAGTATAACTTAGTCTTTGATTAAATTTTGATTATGACTTATTTCTTCAATTTAACATCTTAATTAAATCTGCACCTATTTTCATTTCTAAAACCTATTCTTCATTTTGTAGTATTGTATAACTAAATCACTAAGTGATTTTTTCATTCCGATCAATAATATCTGGTAATAATTTTAGTATGATTTCTAAATGAGTTAATTCTAGGATCCAATTTAAACTGTGGGAAGAATGAATGAATAAAACAACCTGAATCCCTGCCTGTAGAGTTTGGTATGTGAGAAAAAAACAGTTAAATGTATTTATACTTAGTTATCACATCTGTGAATACAAATGAGACAAAATAAAAAGTCAGAGAATGTTTGAAAAATCATTCTATTTCAGATACGTGGCTCAGTGAAGATGTCTGTTTGAGCTGAGGCTCATTCACTGCTGTGTTTCTATCACATAGTGCAATTCCTGGAATATATTAACTCACACTCATTGATAAATGCATGGTATGCCATGTAATATGCAGACTAAGCTGGATTGGCACAATTATTTTTCTTTTTATTATTTATGAAAACATTCTATGTATTTGAATTATTTCCTAATATACCAAAACACTTTTAAACTTCATTAAAGGGGCACTTGGTTGGCTCAGTCAGTTAAGTGTCTGACTTCGGCTCTGGTCATGTCTCATGGCTTGTGAGTTTGAGCTCCGTGTTGGTCTCTGTGCTGACAGGTGAGAGCCTGGAGCCTGCTTCAGATTCTGTGTCTCCCTCTCTCTGCCCCTCCTCTGCTTGCACTCTGTCCCTCTCTTTCTCTCAAAAATGAATAAATTCAAAAAAATTAAACTTCATTGCCATGAACTACCATATGAGAAAGTCATGGAGAATGATGTCACTAAGATAATGACACAGGTCATTCTTAAACACACTCCCCCTCACAACTATTCATGGACAAGGCACAACTGAGAGAATCCTAGAACATGGATGTGAGGCTGAAACAAATCTCTGCACTATAGAGACCAACACAGGCTGCATTGGAAGGGTAAGAGGAACAACTGTGTGTTAACCATATTGTCCCTCCCCCAGGCTGGTATTGGCCTTTCTCTGGGGGGACATTTGCTCTGGGTGCAGCACCACATACATCTCCTCTGAACTTAAATTTCCTCTATTAAGAATGAGAACCAAGGGTGACATCCAGCCCTACTTTAGTAACATGGATCACTTTGTGGGAGCCCCTACTCTGATCTAATCCGATGGACATTACGTAAAAATCTGTAGGGCTCAACCACTGGGAATAAGATTGTGATGGAGAATGGAAAGGGGCTTCCATTAATCCTCACTTGGATCTTGGTAGACCAAATTCCTATCTTCAAAGCCCAAGTAGTAGTCCCAACCATTGGCTTTGCACATCTGTGGAACCAAGGTGATAACACAGTCTGACCAGGGAATTTGACAGGGTACAGTGCTGCCTCTTTTGGGTCCCCAAATGGGGAGTTTTTCTGCTCCTGAAATGTTGTCTGTCCAGGCAGAGAAACTGAGACATAGCTTCACCTACTGTGGACCATGGATCCCGGCTACATTTTACAGGAAGGACTACAAGAACACCTGGAAACTGCATAACTCAGCACCGAGTGGACAGAGTAGAGCCAATAGCAGGTGTACAGGGTTTCTCTTCCACCTCGAGTGAGTGGAGTTAATTTAGACATTCACTTCATGAGTGTAGCACCTAGCAATTACTAGCCAGAAAGCCTATTCTGAAAAATTTGGGAGTTGTCTGAAGTGGGCTCTGACAGTCCTACCCAGGCAGGAGAGTGTAGTCTTAACCCCTTGAGCTGGGGAACATAGCTCTGAGATTCATCTGACAAGGAGAGCTGAAGAGAACACCTGGAAGCTGCTGCATAACTCAGCAACTCTTATGCTGAAAGGTGGATAGGCATACTTAATTGCTCCCCAAACAAAGCAGTGGCCCTATTCTTCAAGGGAACTTGAGGCACAGGTCAGCTTGAATCAAGACCACATACAATAAGCCTTCCTGATCTTGGAGCAGTTTTTATTCCACCTAGGGAGGGAAAACTAATTTGAAGCCCCACTCATGGTGGAATACAGCCTTCAGCCTGCCCAACCAGAAAACTTGACCAGAGCACAGGGGAAGCCGTGTAACCCATCCAAGATCCCTGTTTAGATTGGCACTTGAAAAGAGAATACAGCCCATTGCTTTTGTCTGCAGAGCAAAAATGATGGCCTCACCTAACCAGGATATTCAGTGCACACTCTTGCCTGATTCAGGTCTTTAAACAATGAGCTGGACAGGCCCTAGCACTCATCATGCTGCCCTGTCAGAGAAGGAAAACTAATTCTGAGCTCCAACTATCCTTCAGTATGGTACCCAGCCCTGATCATCTAGTAAGCAGAACCAGAGACTCCAGGGAACTATGGAACCAATCCTACTGCTTCAGTTGGACAGAGATCCGAGCTAGCAGTCCTATCCAACTGTTCTCAGCCAGTTTTACAATCCCGCCTCCCCCCCACACTTAGCTCTTACCTTGAACAGTTGCCTCATTTAAAAATAGGTCTTAATAGCCAGCCCAACCTGCCCAATGACATTACCAGCATACATGTGCAAAAATACAAACTGGGCTGACTGATGATGAACCGTCTGCCAAAATAAACCTGCAGGGTCTGAAAGAGAAGCCCTATTACTCACATGTACAGGTTCCAAGATGAGGAATCAAGGTTCACAAAAAAATCAAGTGAATACGATATCAACATGGGAAACTAACAAGGCTACAACTGACCCTAGAGAAGTAAAGATCTATGAGTCATCCAAGAATTCAGAATAATCCTCTTAAACAAGTTTAGTGAACTACAAGAACATACCGACAACTGAGTGAAACTAGGAAAACAGAAGTTCAACAAAGGTATAGCATAAAAAGAAAATTCTAAAACTGAAAAATACCACAACTGAAGAGTTCAACAGAGAACTTCAAAAGCACCCTCAGCCACGTAGAATAATAAAGCAGCAAACTGGAAGATGGGACATTTGATATTATCCTGTCAGAGGAGCAAATGACAACTAAAGAGTGAGGAAAGTCTATAGTGCTTATGAGACACAGTGAAAAGAAACAATGTTCACATTATGGAAATTATAAAAGGAGAAGAGGAATAGTAAAAAGATGCAAAGTATCTTTAAAGCAATAATGGGTGAAAACTCCCCAGACCAGGGCAAAGAAACAGACATCCAGAGCCAAGAGGCCCAAAGGACCCCAAATAGATTGATCCTGAATAAGACTACATCAACATGCAATATTATTAAATTGTCAAAAGTCAAAGACAGAATTTTTAAGAGCGGTGGAAGAAGAGAATTTATATGCAAGGGGACCCCCACAGGACAGTCAGATTTCTTAACAGAAACTTTACACCAGGAGAAAATGGGATTGACATATCTAAAATATTAAAAGAAAGAAATTTCAAGCAAAAATACTACACTTGATGAAACTATCCTTCAAAAATGAAGGTACTCTCCCAAATAAACAAAAACTTAGAAAGTTAACTGCCACTAGACCAGTCTTATAGGATATGTTACAGGAACTTCTTTGGGTAGAAACAAAAGGTTGCTAATTATCATTAAAAAAAAAAAAAGGTAACATAAATGTTATTAGTAATGATAAATATGTAACCAAAGCTAGATTCTGTAATATGGTAATGGTGGTACATAATTCTTTTACAACTCTAGTTTTAAAGTTAAAAAACAAATGTAAAATATCCATAACTATAATAATCTGTTATTAGTTGCATAAACCAACATTGTAAATGGTAACATCAATAACTTATAATGTGAGAAGGAGAAGTGTAAAGCTTAGGAATTCTATTAAATTTAGTTATTATTTTAAAATAGAGTGTTACAGGGACACCTGGGTGTCTCAGTTGTGTAAGTGTCTGACATCGGCTCAAGTTATGATCTCATGGGTTCATGGGTTTGAGCCCCACATGGGCTCTGTGCTGACAACTCAGAGCCTGGAGGCTGCTTCCAATTCTGTGTCTCCCTCTCTCTGCCCTCCCCTGCCTCTGCTCGTGCTCTGTCTCTCAAAAATTAATAAATGTTAAAAAAAAATCTAAATAATAAAATAAAATAGAGTGTTATAAGTTTAAGATATTTTATGTAAGCCTCGTGGTAACCACATGGAAAAACCTGTAGTAATTTCTAAAAGGACATGATAAAGAAGCCAGAGCATAATGATACTAACATACATCAAAACACAAATAAAAGAGAGGGTTAGAAATAAGGAACAATAGATCTACAAACAACCAGAAAACAATGATAAAAATAGCAAGTCCTTAAGTATCAATTACTTCAAACATAAATGAACTAAATTCTCCAAAAGACACAGAATGGATAAATAGACACAAAACGAGATCCAACAATCTGCTACCTATAAGAGACTCAGATAAGCCTTAGAGACACAAATAAACAGAGTGAAGGGATGAAATATCCATTTCAAGAAAATGATAAAAAAATATAGTTATACTTAACTTAGATATAATAGACTTTAAATTAAAACTGGTGAAAAGAAACAAAGAATCTTATTATATTATGACAAAGGGATCAATACACCAAGATTTATCAATTTTATATAATTTTATGCCCAACATTGGAACACCTAAATATATAAAGCAAAAAATAATGAAACTAAAAGGAGACCTAAACAATACAATACTAAGTAATACAATAGTTGGGAACTCTAATATTTCACTCTCTGGATAGAGCTCATCCAGACATTCAAAGAAATAGGAGATTTGAACAACACAAATGACTTAAATGGACTAAACACACATATACAGAACATTCTATCTGACAAAACCAAAATAAAAATTCTTCTAAAGTGCACATGAAACATTTTCTAGGACAAAACATTTGTTAGGCCACAAAACAAGTCAATAAATTCAAGAAGACTGAGATTATATGAAGTGTCAGTTCTCACCACAACAGTATGAAACTAAAAATAGCAAGAGGGAACTGGAAAATTCATGAATGCTAAGCACTCTGCAAAACAACCTATGTGTCAAGGAAGAAATTAAAGGAAAAATTAAAGAAGTATATTGAGACAGCAAAAATCAAAGGGGAGATTCATAGTAATAAACACCTACATTAAAAAGCAGAAAGATCCCAAATAAATAACCTAACTCTACCCTTTAAGGAACTAGAAAAAGAATAAACTGAGCCAAAGGTTAGCAGAAGGAGGGGAATAAGAAAGATTACAGCAGAAGTAAATAAAACAGAGAATAAGAAAACAATAAAAAAATTAACCAAACTTAGAGCTGGTTCTTAAAGGCAACAAAATTGACAAAACTGTACCTAGACTAAAGAAGAAAAGAGGAGCCATATCAATAAAATTATAAATGAAATAGGGAACATTACAATTGATACCACAGAAATACAAAGGATTAGAACAGACTACTATAAACAACTATACTCCAATAAACTATAATGTAGAAGAGGTGAAAAAGTTCTTAGAAACATACAATTTACTAAAACTGAATCAAGAAGGTTCAAATAGACCAATTACTAGTAAGGAGATTCAATCCATAATCAAAAATCTTCCAATGAAGAAAAGCCCGCTACAGATGGCTTCACTGATTAATTTTACTGAACATTTAAAGAAGGATTAATACCAATATTTCACAAACTCTTCCAAGAAATCAAAAAGGAGAAAAACTCCCAAATTCACTTTGTGAGGCCAGCATTGTCCTAATATCAAAACAAGTAAAGGATACTATCAGAAAAGAAAGGTCAATATATCTGATGAATATATGCAGTTCTCAAAATACTAGCAAACTTAATTCAGCACATTAAAAGAATCACTCACC
Organism: Panthera leo; assembly: GCF_018350215.1. NCBI lineage: Eukaryota > Metazoa > Chordata > Mammalia > Carnivora > Felidae > Panthera > Panthera leo. Next base: position 106,655,804 of record NC_056682.1, on the reverse strand, counting down.
ATGATCAAGTGGTATTTATACCTGGGATGAAAGGATAGTTCAATATATGAATTAATATAGTACATCACATTAATAAAAAGGAAAATAAAACAGGATATCTCAATGTACACAGGAAAAGTATTTGACAAAATTCAACATTCATTTATAATAAAAACGAATTATGAACAGAAGGAACTCAACATAATAAAGGCTATATAGGACAAGCCAATATATACTATTCAATGATAAAAGGTTGAAAACTTTTCTTCTAAGATCAGGAATAAGACAAGGGTGCCCACTTCTCACCATTTGTTTCGACATAGTATTGGAAGTCCTTCTCAGAGCAATCAGGCAAAAAACAGATAAAAGGCATCAGAAATGGAGAGGGAGAAATAAAAATATCTGTTTGCAGATGACATGATTTTATATAGAGAAAATCCTAAAGACTACACCAAAAACTGTTAGACCTAATCAATTAAATTAGTGAAGTTACAAGGTAAAAAGTTAACATACAGAAATAAGTAGCATTTATGTACAAATAAAATAATACCATTTACAGTAGCATCAAAAACAATAAAGTACTTAGGAATAAACTTAACCAAGGAGGTGAAATTTTTTTACTCTGAAAACTACAAAACACTAATGAAATATGTCAAAGAAGACACAAATAAATGGAAAGGTACCCCATGTTCATGGAGGGGAAGGGTCTGTGTTATTAAATGTTAATACTACCCAAAGCCATCTCTAGATTCAATGCAATCCCTATCAAGGTTCCAAAACATTTTTTTACAAAAGTAGAGAAAACAATCCTAAAAATTTATATGGAACCACAAAAGACCTTGAATTGCCAAAGGAATCCTAAGGAAAACAAAGCAGAAGGCATTACACTTCCTGCTTTTCAAGCTACTATTGCACTATAGTATTCAAAACAATATGGTCCTCACATAAAGGCAACAAAATGGATCAATGAAACAGAATTGAGACCACAGAAATTAACTCACGTACATTTGGTCAACTAGTAGTTGACAAGTGAGCTAAGAATACTCAATGGCATAAAGATTGTTTCTTCAATAAACAGTGCTTGAAAAATTGGATATTCACAAGAAAAAGAATGAAAATAGAGCCACATCTTACACCTCAGAAAAATTAACTTAAAATGGATTAAAAACTTAAATTTAAGACCTGAAACCATGAAATTCCTAGATAAAAACCTAATAAAAAATCTCCTTAACATGGGTCTTGGCAATGATTTTTTTTTTTGATATGACACCTAAAACACAAGCAATAAATTTAAAAAAATAGCATGACTACAAGTGGGACTACACAGAAAAAAAAATCAACAAAGTGGAAAGGCCACCTATAGAATAAGAAAAGTATTTTCGAACTTTATATCTGAAAAGGGGTTAATGTCAAAAATATATAAATAACTCATACAACTCAATATCCAAGCAAACGAACAAACAAAAAACCCCAAACAATCCAATTAAAAAAATAGGCAAAGGACCTCAATAGACATTTTTCAAAGGAGATATATGAAATTCCCACAAGTGTATAAGATGCTCAACATTACTAGTTATGAAAGAAATGCAAATCAACCACAATGAGATGTTACCTTATGCTTTTTAAAAATGGTTATCATCAAAAAGGCAAAAAATAAATAGTGGTAAGGATGTGAAGAAAATGTTATTCTTGTGCACTGTTAGTGGAATTATAATATGGTATAGTCACTATGGAAATATATGTGGAAAATTCTCAAAATATTAAAAGTAGAACTACCATCTGACACAGCAATTCCACATCTGGGAATATTTCTAGAGCTGTTTCTGTCCCCATGTTTATAGCAGCATTATTTAGAATAGTCAAAACATGGAAGCAACCTAAGAGTCTATCAACAGATGACTAAATTAAGCTGTATTTACATAAAATGGGATATTATTCAGCCATTAAAAGAGGGACATTTGTGACATAGATGGACCTTGAAGGCATGCTAAGTGAAGTAAGAGAAAGACAAATACTTTGTCATTTCACTTATATGTAGATTAAAAAACAAAACAAAACAAAACCTGAACTCATAAAAAAGATCAGATTTGTGTTTACCTGAGGCATAAGGTTTGGGAGAGAAGGAATTGGAGGAAGGTGATAAAAAGGTACAAAACTTCACTTAAAGGATAAATAAGTACTAGGGATATAATGTATAACACAATGACTATGGTTAACATTGCTGTATAGTAGATGTGAAAGTTGTTAGGGTAAATCCTGAGTCCTCATCACAAAGAAAAAAAAAATATTTTATGTATCTATAGGAGATGATTTACACTAACTAAACTAATGGCTAAAATCTCTTTATAACATAAGCCAGTGTTATGCTAAATTAAACTGGTTAGATTAAACACCTTACACTGCTATAGTGTTCTATGTCAGTTATATCTCAATAAAACTGGGGGAAAATCATGATTACTGACTACAATGTGAAACATGATTGAGCATGAAAAAGGGGGTTGTTGTGTTCACCCAGGTTTAAGGTTCTATAGTCACAGAATGGTGAGGTCTTGAAATTTTGGTTATAATGGAAGCAAAAAGTATATAAAATAGCAAGAAAAGAGAGCAAATAAAAACCTGTAATGTAACAACACTTCAAGTGAATAGATGGCGCTTTCTTTTTTTTCCAGACTAAATCTCTTAAAATAGGTATAATGGGATAGTCCCTTTAATGTGTACAATACATACTGAGTCAGGGGTATTACTAATGCTATTACAGTCTTTAATGAGAGCCACTGTTTATTGACTGCATATTTTATTGTTATTGTTTAAGAATTCAAATGTATTAACTCATTATTGCCTTAATAACTCCATTACTCAGGGACTTTTTAAAATTAAAAAAAAATAATATTTATTTTGAGACATCGAGAGAGAGAGAGAGAGTGAGCATGCACAAGTGGGAGACAGCTGGAGAGAGACAGAGAAAGAATCCCAAGCAGGCTTTGTGCTGAAAGTACAGATCCTGAAGTGGGGATCAAACTCATGGGGATCTCACCATGAGATCATGACCTAAGCTGAAATCAAGAGTTGCTTAACCGACTAAGCCACCCAGGCACCCCTTCTTCAGGTATTTTTATTAACCATATGCTACAACTGAGGAAACTGAGCCTCCACAAGATTGATGACTTATCTAAAGTCACGCAACTAATCAGTGACCCTACCATGAGTCAATCTCATGAAACTGGGCCTGAGCCAGAGCCTCTGGTGTCTTTTATACCATCTTACAAGTATGAGTCTCTTCAGTGTGTTATATATTACACATAAACGTATAAACTTTAACTCTCTTGTACACTTTACTTTAATTATACAAAAGTATAATTAATAGTGATATCACTATTAATCGTGGAATCATTCATTCCTTTAAGAAATATATACTGTGTCTTCCTGCATACCAGAGGCTATTATAGATGCTAAGGATAAAATGATACAGAAGGTTGTTAAAGAGAAAAATTATTCTAACTCTTGTTAGAATTATAACATAGACTTTATTTAAGACTATTGGAATAGTGGTAAGATATCAAGGTGGGGGGTTCTTGCTAGGCTGACCTAGCGTAATTCTTACTAAAACTGGAGGATATAGGTGAAGGCAAATTCTCAAGATTAGGTCTAGTCAAAAAGCATACTCAGAAGACACTGATTACAGTTTGGTCATGGAGAGAGTTTTTTGTTAAGACGAACAAGGGAGTACCCTTTGGAGCTCAAAATCTAGTAGAGAGTAATAAAAAAAATTAACAAAGGGATAAAATATGGTAATTTTTGTTCCTATTAAGGATCAGAAAGAAAGTAAAGCCTTAGAGAGTTACTGAGGAGTTGCTGGTTATAAAGGAAACCAAAAATATATAAAATAGCAAGAAAAGAGAGCCAATAAAAACCTTTAATGTACCAACAGGTACGGGTTTAAGCAAGCTAGTGAGTGAGGAAGGTCATTTTGAGGATATGATATTTTAACTCAAATAAATCCTTCTCCTGTGATTTACGACACTGTAGATATTTCACTTATAATGTTCTGATATACTGTAAATTTAAATATATATGTAAAAGAATGGTGAGGTCTTCATAAATATTTTTCCACACAGGGGAAGAGTATAAAGAAAATAATCTTCTAATTCTATTTTGTAATTTAACTTAGTACTGTTCCTTTAAAAAGCAATATAAATTATATTTAAAAGTCCTTAGTGATAAATCTCTTCTCTCCCTCTAATATATCAAGAGAAGGTTTAGCTTATGGTAGGAAAAAAAAAAAAAAAAGAACTGAGAACATTTTCCTCATGAAAATCTTTTTTTTTAATTATTTTTTTTTTTTACATTTTTATTTATTTTTGAGAGACAGAGAGAGGCAGAGCACAAGGGTAGGGGGCAGACAGAGAATGAGACACAGAATCCTAAGCAGGCTCCAGGCTCCGAGCTGTCAGCACAGAGCCCTATGCGGGGCTCGAACTCACAAACTGTGAGATCACGACCTGAGCTGAAGTAGGACGCTTAATCGACTGAGCACCCAGGCTCCCCTCCTCATGAAAATCTTAAAGATTCTATTTTCTCATATTTTATTTATCAGATTTTATTTTCTCAAAATTTTAAGTTACATTACTTGAGAGAGAGAGAAAAAAGGAGCACTTTGTGCTGACTTGTACTAACTTGTAACTGTTTTCTCTGCAATCCCCCCTTGCCCCCCCCACATAGGCTTACCTTTTTTTATACATTTTAAAATATCCCTTCATCCTGAGTGATAAAGCAATGCCATCTAAAAGTCTGTATATAAAAATTCAATTACAATAGAGTATTTTACTTTGAAATTGGATTAATAAAAGGACTCTGGGGGCGCCTGGGTGGCGCAGTCGGTTAAGCGTCCGACTTCAGCCAGGTCACGATCTCGCGGTCCGTGAGTTCGAGCCCCGCGTCAGGCTCTGGGCTGATGGCTCGGAGCCTGGAGCCTGTTTCCGATTCTGTGTCTCCCTCTCTCTCTGCCCCTCCCCCGTTCATGCTCTGTCTCTCTCTCTGTCCCAAAAATAAATAAAAAAAGTTGAAAAAAAAATTAAAAAAAAAAAAAAAAAAAAAAAAAGGACTCTGAAGAGGGTAAGAGCTGAGAGAAACACCAAGTAATGGTATATCTTACTTGTATACAGTCACTCACCTAAGAGATAAGTTATACAAGGTAATACTACTATTATTAACTATTCACATGCTAAATAAGTTAAAATGTATTCTGGGTGAACAAAAATAAGTGGAGAATTATTTTAAGAAAAATGTAAATATTAAAAGCTCTTCAATGTGTTTTGTGATAGGATGACATGTTTCCCGAGAATAGTTGCATAGTAAAGTATATGAGCCATTCCTTTCCTTGGTATCATTATTTTCTTAGAAAACTGAATAAAGTCACTTTTGGGGCGCCTGGGTGGCTCAGTTGGTTGAACGTCCAACTTCGGCTCAGGTCTTGATCTCACGGCCCCTGATGGGCTCTGTGCTGACAGACAGCTGGAGCTTGGAGCCTGCTTCGGATTCTGTGTCTCCCTCTCTCTCTGCTTCTCTCTCACTCATTCTCTCTCTCTGTCTCTCTGTCTCTCTCTCCCTCAATAATTAAAAAAAATTAATAAAAATAAAGTCACTTTCATAAAAAATTATTCAAGGCATTGATATGAAATATTGAGTTTTTATAAATATTTTTGGATTAATACATTTCTGGTGTAAATGTAAATATTTCAAATTATTTTCTCATACGGGCTTCTTTAAATGTTCTTAGTAAGACCCAAAAAGATAAAGTTACTGATTAAAGTGCATAAGGCTAACACTGAGAGTAACAGAGTTGTTTAGTAATAAATGAAATGGAAGAAACATTACTCAAACAATAGCTTTTAATGATTAGAAGAATACATGTCCCATTTTATATCAGTCTACTTTAAATGATTTCTGAATCTTGAGACTATATTTTAAGTAATATAATGAAAAGCTAATCAACCAAGAGACAATTAATTATATCTGCTGGATTAGAAACTAGTATGGACCCAATATTCAAAAAGTGTAAATCTTACATATTAGCTAGGTGAGAAGGTTTGCCATCCATTTCTTCAGGAATTTTCAGAGATAAAATTAACTGATAAATTGCATATTCTGTTGTAAAGACACAAGCATTATAAAAAGAATAAGAACAAACAGCTAGAGCAAGGCTATAAGGTGAGAGTTTGCCTAAAGTGCTCAAGGAAGAGCAAGGAAGATAGGAGGCTGGAATGACTGAGTGAAAGGAGAGACTAGAAGGTCTATGGTTGAAGCAGACAGTATGAGCCCATAGGCCACTTTATGGACTTTGGCTTTTAGTCTCAGTGGAAAAAAAAAAAAAGGAGAATCATTGCAGTTTTGAGCAATGGACTGACAAACTTTTATTATAAAAAAAGTAAATAAAACAAAAAACAAAGCAAACAAACAAAAAAACACCCTACTATTTTGTGAAGAAACTGAGAGGACAGATGTAATAGCGGGAAGATCTGTTAAGAAACTAGTACAGGATCCCCAGAGTAGACTGGGGTGACAACAATTAAGGTAGTATACAGTGATCAGATAATGCATCTATTTTGAAGTTAGGGACAATAAATATTTCTGATGTACTGGGTAAGTGGTTTGGAAAAGAGTAGTTGAGGATGGCTCTATTTTCCTGTGCAATTGGAAACTATAGATCCCAATGGAGGTAAGGGGCCATGTGGAGTATGTTTAGATATGATCAATTTAAATCTTCATTTCACATTCTAGAAGAGATGTCAAGTAGTCAGTTTGACATGAGTATGAACTTCAAGAGAGATATCTTGGCAAAGGATATAAATTTAGGAGTCTGTCAGCACATATATTAAAGATATGGGGCTGGTTGAGATCTACCACGAGAATTGAGAAATACTGAGACATAAGGTACCTCAGTGTTTAAAGATTATGAATATCTAAGGTTTCTCTGCCAGTAGTCACCTTTAAAAGGCAGGAAGGAGGTGGGATAGCAGGCTGTTCTAGAGCCTGTTCTAGAGGCTGTTCATGCCAGGCCTGACCCTCTGAGGTGTGTGAGGTACAGTCTGTTGAATCCCCACTTATCTACAGGAATCTAGTTACTGGAGTGTTGCTACAAAACCTCAGAAAATATTAGATTTCTGCATTGTATGAGAAATATCTGGAGACTTCAGATATAAAACTTGTAAATCCTACAAGTAAAGAATATAAAAAGGCAGTCAAAGATCTTAATAGGATTTTTTTTCAGAAGGTTGTTAGCCTGTAGAAATGATACTATGCCAAGATAACTGAAATATTTTTCAACATTTCCCTTAAGAATTTTTCAAAATGGAGACTATTTCACCATGGGAGGTGTTCCTGACTAATGGGAAGTTATGACTAAATTTGACACATGGAATTCCACTGCACAGAATGTTCCAGCATTTTGGTAGTAAATTGCTGAACACAGTTGCCAACCAATGACTTTTAATTTTCATGGATGGATCATATCACTGAAATATTTTATAAATAGTCAAGACTTGACTAAGTTTCCTGTTTCATTTTTAAATATGGATGTTAAGATAGAATATATTTTTAAGTGAATTATATAAATACCAGTAAATGATGTCCAGTATCATACAGACAAAGCATGTTATGAGTGGGTAAAAGGCAAATATATTTCCCACTCATATAATGTTTTGAGAACATTATTGTTGATGAAGCACGGGAAAAGTCATTGATTTGATATTAAAAAGCAAAGCATTCAAGCCCTAATTTATCAATTCAACACAGGTTATACTGGAAATAGTTCTGGCATTTGATTGAATGACTTTGATGTGTTAATGGAACAAATATGAGTAACTCCATGATTATAATGTTACAAAATTAACTTTTTATTTAGGGAAATGACAGAAAGTCATAGAAATTCCTTTTCTAAGATAACATTTAGTTTTTTAACTCATAAATCTTGGCATGTTTTCATTCAATAAATGACTGTTACTTTTGACCCATTAATTATACACATATTCACAGGATACTTCATGAAAATGATTATATTATCATCTCAGAAAAATATATTTATAGGAAACACATAAAAATGAAATATATCTAGGTAAAGGGGAGAATCCATAAAGAAAGTGGAGGTAGAGTGAACACTTAGACAAAGTGAAGCCAAGTAGAAAAATGGATGAAAGAGGAGGGAATGCCTAACTATTTTAAGTGCTGCCTATAGTTCAAACAATCTGTGATAATTTACTATTTGATTTTCCAAAATAGAGATAATTGTTGACCTCAACAATCTCTGTAGATTGATGAATAAATTAGGTTTGAGAGCATGAGATGAGAGGGATTAGAGAAACAATATATAAAAAAAAAATCACTTGAAGAAAATCACTTGAGAAAAAGAGCCAAAAACAGCACAGTAACTGACAGGAGAATGTTATCGAGAGCTTATATATGCTGGTGTGCTTATGAAAAAGATATGGTAGAAAGTGAAAATTTCATATTGTATTAAAGAAAAGGAACAAGTCCTAAAGCATTGCCCTTAAGTGAGAGAAAATTGACTCTTATGTACAAGTTGAGATATATATTTTTCCATTGGAGAATGGTAATTGCATGTACAGTCAAGGGCTGTAAGGCAGAGAGCACGGTTGCCTATGTTGGTAATTAGATAGTTGTAGTTATCAGAGTCTAAATTTCTTATGACTTCTATTTTTTTCAGTGGAGTAGAAAGAAAAGCAATTGGTGAGTGACAATGGTTAAACAGCTAAAGTGGTTTGAATGGAGAGGAGGAAGTATAAAACAATCATGCAGGAGAGGGGTACGAGTGCACTAGCAACTTTCTGTATGTCTGTTGCACAGTTTAAAGGGTCCACTTGATGTTTGTAAGCAAGAAATTAAAATAAGAATTATTAGTGTGGCTTCATGTTTTTCTCCCATCACATTTTTTCGAAAGGATAGGCACAGAATATGGATGAAGGCAGTGGCAGTACTTCTCAAAGTAACTCCACATTTTGGAATACTGTACTTGGTAAACACTGCTAAATACTAGGTATGGGGGCGGGAAATAAGTGGTCAAGGGTGACAGCAAGACTAGTGGCTTTGGTTTCATGTGAATCAATTCACATTTCTAAGAAACAGAAAAGAGTATAGAGGTTGAGAAAACAGGATAATAAAGATGGTATTTTAGACATCTTCCTGTGTAATCCCACAGCGTTTATGTGCTTAGGTGGCAGTAAAACATAAGGATCTGGAGTCCAGGACTCAGGAAACAATTATACAGTAGAAATGGAAATTGGAAAATTTTTAGCACATAGAAGGAAACTGAATCCATTGGAAAGGGTTATATGATCCAAGAAGTCCATGTAGAATTAGAAGACAATGACCCAGAATCAAACTTAGCAGAATATAGATATTTATGAAATAAATAGATAATAGATAATAAGCAGCTGGCAGAGGACACCAAAAAGAAATCTTAAGAGCTGGGAGGAAAATTCCAAACACATAGAAAGCGACTTTCAAAAATTTAGATTATAATAAGGCCAACCCAAGATCAGTGTGTGGAAACAGATGGCCCAATCAATGTACCCCAAAACGTATAGAATGTTCCAGGTCATTACGATATTTGAAGGTTACCAAATGTGCCAAATGTTAATTGATGGGGCCAATATCATGTAGCAGTATTAACAGCCAGATACTATGATAAAAAATCAATTCAAATATTTAGATCCTTGTTATTTATGGAATATCAAAAGTACTAATTGTTTTTAGTGACGTATACCTTGGAAATTTTAAGGGGTTTTAATTTAATACTTTTTGAAATTTTTTAAAATTAAAAAATCTTGGATACAATTGTGGGACTACTAATAAAATTTATTTTAATGAAGGATGACAATTTATTCATAAATATTTTTAGATTACAAGCTAGCTAACTTTATATGTATTTTAGCTTTCTGAAATTAAAATAATCTTATTTGAAAATAAAACAAAACCCAGATTTCTGCAATTTCCAAATGGAGTAATAAATTTTTATTGTCAGATTTTGTATTGATTCAAAGGGAAAAATTACTATCATTCACTTTATGCATCTAAAAGTTTTCCTAAAAGTCCTGTTATTTGTTGATATTTTTTCAATGAAGTATGGATTTGATTTCCTTTCAGTTTTGGTCTTGATTTGAGAACTTAAGATCCAAGTTAAACTTTAAATAGTGACTAGATTCTGAAAAGTCCTTCTAAGAAAGCTTAGAGAGTATTTCATTGCTTTTGCTTATTGTTTTCTCAGGTCAGCTATGTTAAAAATACATATATTTTTAAATTGTTCACAGTTATAAGTGAAATAATGATGGAAGCACATTATAACCATAGCTAAGAAAATGCAAATGGCTATCCTTATATTACTTAGATTTTAATTGTTATTAGTTTATTATTACACAGTGCCTTAACTCCAAGTGAAGACTCCCTGGGATTAAAGTTACTAGGACATCAATGAGAGGCCTATTAAAGGAATTATATTTACTTGCAAACTGTGAAACAATATGCATATTCCACATACTTTTCTGATAAGTGAAATATTTAAGAGACAAATCAGGAGAAATTATGAGCTGCCATCCTTATGCCTATCATCTCCACTCCCCATATCTCACTAAAACCACTACTTTGAAATGTGAATACAGACCCAAGGTGGATTAAACCAGACTCACACATTTGTGTAACTTTAATAAAATAATCAGATTTACATCTAACTAATATTAAACACAAACAGAATCTTGATTTTGGAAGAGACTTGATGTGAAAATTTTCATACAAACTTTTCAGTCCTTCAAAAAGGAAATGAGTTAGGTTTATATAAAAAGCATGATTCTAGAGAACTTGGAGGAGTTAAGATGGCAGTAGGAGGAGGAGGACCTCATGCTTTCCTTGTCCCTTGAAATTAGCTAGATAATTATAAATCATCCAGAACACATAGGAAATTGGTCTGAGGACTGAGAAAACAAATTGCACAACTAGAGGGAGAAAAGAGGCCACAATGCAGAAAGTAGGAGGTGTAGTGATGTGATTTGGGGGAGAAAAGAATCACACTGCTGCAGTCGGGAAGGATCCCTGATCACAGAGAAAGGAGAGAGGGGGAGAGAAGGGGAGGGGGGGAGAGAGAGGGGGAGAGAGAGAGAGAGAGAGAGAGAGAGAGAGAGAGAGAGAGAGAAACATGGAAACAGAGAGAGAAAGAGAAAATTGTGTACAGGAGATTACACAAGAAAAACACTTTCCTGAAACCATGACTGGGAAAACAAGAGAGGCTGGTTAAGCAGCAGAGCTGAAAGTCTTAGGTTTTAGAAGCCTGCACCATCTCCAGTGTCAAGCCTGGTGTCCAGAGAGGTGCTCCTGTGGAGAAAGAGCACAGAAGCCCGGGAATAGATAACATGCTCTGAGGATACCCTGGGTCGAGCTGGGAGAAGTGGTGCCCCTTCTTAGAGCACATTTAGGAGAGGTAGCCCTGTCTCTCTGGGCACAAGAAGCTGTTGTACCATTGAGATGCCCCATTTATTAGCATATAAGCAGAGATGCCTGCTGAGGGCAGCTAACCAGGCTTTTTATGTACTTTACCATAAAATCGAAGCCCCTGCGTGGACATGCTCCTACTATTTCTGGGACACACTGGTACCAACAACAGCACAGCAAGACGCTCTTCTAGAGGACCAAGGCAGGTCCCATAGTGCTGATTTCCTAAAATTTGGAGTTTTGAAACCCGCATACCTGAGGTAAAACAAGGACACTGCACCGCCAGGTGGACAGATGGCCTGGACACAGACAAGGTGAAGCCAGGGATTTTACAGAACCCTGAGACACAAGAGGGTACATTGTTTGCTCTACTGTGGGGGCTTCCTGATAGTGTGGGTTTGAATTCCCCTCTTCAGGGGACAGAGCAGGCCTATACCATTTTCATCCCTCATCAGCACATATGGGCTTAAGTGAGTGACACAGCACGCATTGGAGACTTGATCTGCTTATATCAAGCCCCCGCCCCAATATACTCTGACTTTTTTAATGAGACAAGTCTAATTGAGAGCCAGAGGACCAGCAGCAACCTGATTACCAGCACAACCCCCCACACATACCATGTATACTGACCTAAGAGTGCTGCAAAACTTCAGCTTTAGTTGAAATAGGACCAGGCACAAGCTTTCCTAACACACAAAAGACCAAGACCTAGACAAAATGCCAAGATGGAGGAATTCAATCCAAAAGAAAGAACAAGAAGATATCACAGCCAGGGAGCCAATCAAAATAGATACAAGTAATATGCCTGAATAAGAATTTAATACAATCATAAGGATTCTAGCCAGGCCTTTGAAAAGCATAGACAAAACCAGAGAGACCCTTACCACAGAGATAAAAGACCTAAAAACTAGTCAGGTCAGAATAAAAAATGTTATAAGTGAGATGCAAACCTGACTGGTGTAATGACCACAAGGATGGAGGAAGTAGAGGAATGAATGAGTGATATAGAAGGTAAAATTATGGAAAATAATGAAGCTGAAGAGGGAAAGAAAAGTATTAGATCATACACAGACTTAAGGAACTCAGTGACTCCATAAAGCATAATAACATTCATGTCAGAGAAGTCCCGGAAGAAGAGACAGAAAAGGGTATATTTGCATAAATTAGAGTTGAAAACTTCCCTAATTTGGGTAAAGGAACAGACATACAAATCCAAGAGACACAGAAAACTCCCATCAAAATCGACCAAAGTGGGCCAACGCCAAGACATATTGTAGTTCAATTGGCAAAATACAGAGGTAAGGAAAGAATCCTGAAAGAAGTAAGGGAAAAGAAATCCCTTAACCAACAAGGAAAGACAGATCAGGTTAGTAGCAGATATCTCCACAGTAACTGGGCAGGAGAGAAGGAAGAGGCATGATATATTAAATGTGCTGAAAAGGAAACATACACAGCCCAAATTACTTTATTCAACAAAGCTGTCATTCAGAATAGAAGGATACATAAAGAGCTTTCCAGATGAACAAAAACTAAAGGAGTTCATGACCACTATACAAGTCCTGCAGTAAATATTATAGAGGACTCTTTGGAAAAGAAAGAGCAAAGTATCAAAGACTAAAAAAGGAACAGAGAATATCTCCAAGAAACAACAAATTTATGCGTAACAGAGTGTGGCACTAAATTCATATCTATCAATAATCACTCTAAATGTAAATGAAGTAAATGCTTCCAATCCAAAGACATAGGGTATCAGACTGGATTAAAAAAAACAAAAACAAAAACAAGAGCCATCTATATGTTGCCTACAAGAGATTAATTTTTAGACTTAAAGATACCTGCAGATTGAAAGTGAGGGGATGGAGAAACATCTATCATGCTAATGGACATCAAAAGAAAGCCTGAGTAGGGGCTCCCTGTTGTCTCAGTCAGTTAAGCATCTGAATTCAGCTTAGGTCATGATCTCACAGCTCATGGGTCCAAGCCCTGTGTTGGGCTATGTGCTAATAGCCCAGAGCCTGGAGCCTGCTTCAGATTCTGTGTCTCCCTCTTTTCCCCTCCCCTGCTCATGCTCTCTCTCTCTCTCTCTCTCTCTCTCTCTCTCTCAGTCTCTCTCTCTAAAATAAACACTAAAAAAAAGACAGCTGGAGTAGCCATACTTATATCAAACTAAAATTTAAACTGAAGATTGTAACAAGAGAAGATGATGGGCACTATATAATCATAAAGGGGTCTATCCAACAAGATCTAACATTTGTGAATATTTATTCCCCTACTTAGTAGCACCCAAATATATAAATCAGTTAATAACAAACATAAAGAAATGCATTCATAATAATACAATAATAGCAGGGGACTTTAACACTCCACTTACAGCAACAAACATCATTAAAACAGAAAATCAGCAAGGAAATGATGGCTTTGAATGACACCCTGGACCAGATGGACTTAACAGACATATTCAGAATATTTCATCCTAAAGCAGCAGAAAACACATTCTTTTCCAGTGCACATGGAACATTCTCTAGAATAGATCATATACCTGGTCACAAATCAGGCTTCATAAAGTACAAAAATACTGAGATCATATCACACATGTTATCATACTGCAATGCTACAAAACTTAAAGTCCACTACAAGAAAAAATTGGAAAAATGACAAATACATGGAGGTAAAAGAACATACACTAAACAATGAAAGGGTTAACCAAGAAATTAAAGAATAAATTTTAAAAAGACATGGTAGCAAATGAAAGTGCGTGCATTACAGGTCAAAAGCTTTCGGATGAAGCAAAAGCAATACTAAGAGAGAAGTATATAGTAATTCAGGCCTACCTGAAGTAAGAAAAGTCTCAAACGCATAATCTAACACCTAAAGGAGCTACAAAGAAGCATCAAATAAAGCCTAAAGCCACCAGAAGAGAAATCATAAAGATTAGAGCAGAAATAAAAAATATACAAACAAACAAACAAACAAACCAAACAGAACACAGCAACATACCTAAGAGCTAGTTTTTGAAAGAATAAAAAAGATTACCCCCTAGCTGGAATTCTCAAAAAGAAAACAGAAATGACCCAAATAAATTAAATCACAAATGAAACAGGAGAGATCACAACTAATAACATAAAAATACAAAAATTTTCAGAGAATGCTATGAACAATTATATATCAACAACTGGGAAAACTGGAAGAAATGTATAAATTCTTAGAAACAAACTACCAAAACTTAAATAGAAAGAAATAGAAAATTTGAACAGACATATGACCAGCAAAGAAATTGAATCAGTAATAAAAAATCTCTGAACAAACTAAAGTCCAGAGCCAGGTGGCTTCCTAGGGGAAGTCTACCAGTCGCTTAAAGAAAAGTTAATTTCTATTCTCAAATTGTTCCCAAAATAGAAATGGAAGCAAAACTTCCAAATTCATTCTATGAATCCATCATTACCTTCATTCCAAAACTAAAACCCCACTAAAAAGGACAATTACAGGCCAATATCCCTAATGAATATGGATACAAAAATTCTCAACAAGATATCAGCAAATCAAATCCAATAGTACATTAAGATAATTATTCACCATGATCAAGTGGGATTTATTCTGAGTTCCAGCGGTGGTTCAATATTCACAAATGAATCAATGTGAGACACTACATTAATAAAAGAAAGGATAAGAAGCATTTGACAAAATACAACATCCATTCTTGATAAAAGCTCTCAACCCAATAGGGGCAAAAGAAACATACCTCAACATCATAAAGGCCATATAGGAAAAACCCACAGTGAATATTATCCTCAGTGGGGAAAAACTAAGAACTTTTCTCTATGGTCAGGAACAAGACAGGGATGTCCACTCTCACCACTGTTCTTTGACGTAGTATGTCCTTTAACATATAAGTCCTAGATTCAGCAATCAGACAAGAAAAAGATATACATGGACATCCAAATCAGCAAGGAAGAAGTCAAACTTTCATTATATGAAGACAACATGATATTCTATGTAGAAAATGTGAAAGACTCCATCAAAAAATTGCTAGAACTAATGCACAAATTCAGGAAAGTCACAGGATATAAAATCAAGGTACATAAATCTGCTGCATTTCTATAAACCAAAATTGAAGCAGCAGTAAGAGAAGTCAAGAAATTTATCGCATTTACAATTGCACCAAACCCATAAAATACCTAGGAATAAACCTACCCAAAGAAGTAAAAGATCTGTACTCTGAAAACTATAGAAAACTCATCAAAGAAATTGAAGAAGACACCAGGAAATGGAAAAACTATTCCATGCTCATGGACTGGAAGAACAAATATTGTCAAAATATGTATACTACCCAAATCAATCTACACATTTAATGCAATCCCTATCAAAATACCACAGCATTTTTCACAGAGCTAGAGCAAGCAATCCTAAAATTTGTATGAAACAACAAAAGACTCCAAATATTTGAAGTTATCTTGAAAAAGAAAAGTAAAATTGGAGGCATCATGATTCTGAACTTCAAGCTGTATTACAAAGCTGTAGTCAACAAGACAGTATGGTACTGGCACAACAACAGACACAAAACCCAATGGAACAGAATATAAGATCCAGAAATGAACCCACAACTCTATGGTAAACTAATTTTGAACAAGTGAGTAAAGAATATCCAATGGAAAAAAGATGGTCTCTTCAACAAATGATATTACAAAAACTGGGCCACTTTTTATATCATACACAAAAATAAATTCAAAATGGATGAAAAGCCTAAATGTGAGACCTGAAGCCATCAAAATCATAGAGGAGAACACAGGCAGTTACCTCTTTGACATGAGCCATATCAACTTCTTACTAGACACATCTATGGAGGCAAGGGAAACACAAGTACAAGTGAACTATTGGGATTTCATCAAGATAAAAAGCTTCTGCACAGTGAATAAACAATGAACAAAAGTAAAAGGCAGCCTACATAATGGGAGAATACATTTGCAAATGATATCTATGACAAATAGCTAGTATCCAAAATCTATAAAACACTTACCAAACTCA
Source organism: Panthera leo (assembly GCF_018350215.1). Lineage (NCBI taxonomy): Eukaryota > Metazoa > Chordata > Mammalia > Carnivora > Felidae > Panthera > Panthera leo. The sequence goes on along the minus strand of NC_056682.1, from coordinate 106,639,310 downwards.
ACACTCAAAGAACAAATAATCCAGTGAAGAAATGGGCAGAAGAGATGAACAGACATGTTTTTCCAAAGAAGACATAGAGATGGCCAACAGACACATGAAAAGATGCTCAACATCACTAAATATCAGAAAAATATAATTCAAAACCTCAATGAGATACCACCTCACACCAGCCAGAGAGGCTAAACATAACAACACAGGAAACAAAAGATGTTGTCAAGGATGCCGACAAAGGAGGGACCATCTTGCACTGTTAGTGCATATGCAACAGCCTGAAGAACAGTGTGGAGTTTCCTCAAAAAACTAAAGAATAGAACTAGCCTATGATCCAGCAATTGGACTACTAGGTATATACCCAAAGGATACATAGATACTGATTTGAAGGGGCACATACACCCCAGGGTCTATAGCAGCATTATCAGCAGTAGCCAAATTGTGGGAAAAGCCCAAATGTCCATCAACTTATGAATGGATAAAGATGTGGTATACACACACACACACACACAAGAGACTAATCCTCAGCTATGAAAAAGAATGGAATCTTCCCATTTGCGATTACATGACTGGATATAGAATGTATTATGCTAAGCGAAATAAGTCAGAGAAAGACAAAATTTCACTCATATGTAGAATTTAAGAAACAAAACATATAAACATAAAGAAAGGGGGAAAAAGGAAAGCAAACCATAATAGATTCTTAACTACAGCGACCAGACTAAGGGTTGTTTAAAGGTGGGTGGGAGATGGGCTAAATGGGTGGTGGTTATTATAGACAGTACTATGTGATGAGCACTGGGTGTTATATCTAAGTGATATATATATTACATATTACTCATATTAGCATTATTGCTTCTATTATGAAATAGATCAACCCAGTACTAGGTTAGGGGTTGGTTGCATATTTTTGGTATTAAGATATTTTAATTGTTGAGCTTGAACACCTTCTTAATTGATGGATGCTTTTAAGGCAACTATGTTTGGTGTTTTGGCTTACTCTCTAAAAAAGGCTGTATCCTAGTTCTAAAAACCTGTACCTTTTTAGATTATATTTTAAACTTGCATTAGAATTTTGAGGTTTTTGGGTAAGTTTAAAGTTGAACTAAAATTCTGTTCTGGGTAACCAGCTATCACCAGGCTCGTTAGGCTTTTCACCTCTACCTACAAATCTTCTCACTATTTTGCAACATAGATGAGTTTATCCTGTAAATATTGTTCATAGGTAGCTCATCTGGTTTCGGGGGGCCTATCTTAAGTTCTCTTTGTTAGGTTGTTCTAGCTAATTCATATGCAAAAGGTACAAGGGGTAATCTTTGTTGTGTAGCGCTTCTAATTTTTCTTTCATCTTTCCCTTACGGTACTCTCTCTATAGTGCCAAGTTAAATTTCTATCTCCTATACTTTTAAGAATTGACTAAATGTTTTGATTTATTGTCTTGTATTAGTTGAACTTATAGTCGTTTTGGGCTAGTTTTGGCTCAAGATGGTCAGTTTGATATGAAATCTTCTGGGTGTAAACCAGATGTTTTGTTTAAGCTACACCTTGTTTATCCAAGCACACTTTCCAGTATGCTTACCTTATTATAACTTGTCTCCTCTTATGGTTTTTGTAGTTTGAATAGGTTGTCTTTGGGTTTTGTCACTTGAGGAGGGTGACTGGTGGTGTGTGCGTGCTTCATGGCCCAATTCAATTGAGGTCTCTGTTCTCAATTTACTACTAAATCCTCCTTAGTAGTTTCATAGGGACTTTAGTCCTTAGTTTCATAGGGACTTTGGTGGGGGAATGTTCTAATATAGAAAATGTAGCTCATTACTTCCCACCTCATGAGCTATACCTTGACCTAAGTTTTTTTTTGTTGAGATACTTGTGCTTACTTTTCTTTCTTTTTAGGGTTTGCTGAAGATGGCAGTATATAGACTGGATTAGCAAGAGGTGGTGAGGTGTATAGGGGTTGATAGATTATAGAACAGGCTCCACTAGAGGGATATAAAACACCACCAAGTCCTGTGAGTTTTAAGCTGTTGCTAGTAGTTCTCTGGCAGATAAATTTGTTTGGTTAATTATCTAAATTTAAGGCTAAACATAATGGGGTATCTAATCCCAGTTTGGGTCTTAGCTATCATGTGGTCGGAGATATTAAAGTTACTTTCGTGTTGTATTTTTGCCTTAACTGTAGCTTTTTATAGCCTAAAGTTTAACTTTAGTGTGGGTTTTTCTGCAACACGTTTTACACTGTAAGTCTATTAGTTTGGGTTAATCGTATGACCACGGTGGCTGGCACAAAATTTGCCAACCCTTATTTAATATGGCTTAGTCGAACTTTCAATCATAACTTAATTTTTATCACTGCTGTATCCCGTGGGGGTGTGGCTAAGGCATCATGAGCTACAATAGTTGTGTGCTTGACACCCGCTCCTTTAGATCATTAATGACTTAGAGGGCATTTTCACTGGGGTGCAGAGGCTTGCATGTGTAATCCTATTAATAGCTAATGAAAGGCTTGGACCAAACCTTTGTGTTTATGGAGTCTGGTGACTCATCTAGGCATTTTCACTGCCTTGCTTTGTGTGTTTAAGCTACATTAACAAGGAGTGTTGGATTAGTTAGTTGGTTGTGGGAAAATACTGCTCAATCGGGACAAATTAGAACTCAAGGTTGCCTGTCTACAGATAGCTGCGATGGAAGTGTAATACTGGTATTTGTAGCTAACGTTTAGTTGGGATTTTGGTGCACTTATAAGTATTAATACTTAGGCCTTATGTTTGGCCTAGATATAACATTAGGAAAAAAAACCCTTATCTGTTATATATATAACATTATGTTTTTGATGTCATATAAATGTATGAAAAACATTATGTAAAAACATAATGTTTTTAATTCACATATATATATGTGTGTGTATATATGTATACATGTATATGTGTGTGTGTGTACACACACACACACACACATACATATATGGTTAGGTTTTAGTTTTGTAATGTTCATAAAAAACGTATGTATCTGTCAGAATGGCCAAAATCAAAAACACAAGAACAAATATTGGCAAGGATGTGGAGGAAAAGGAACCCTCTTGCGTTGTTGATGGGAAGAGAATTGGTGCAGCATCTATGGCAAACAGTACAGAGGTCCCTCAAAAAAGTTAAAAATACAAGTGCCCTATGGTCCAGCAATCACACGAGTGGATATTTACCCTCAAATTACAAAAACTCTGATTCGAATGGATTCATGCACCCCTATGTTTATTGAAGCATTGTTTACAATAGCCTAATTATAGAAGCAGCCCACCTGTCCTCCAGTAGATGAATGGATAAAAAGATGTGATATATATATATATATATATATATATATATATATATATATATATATGTAAATTGGAACATGACTCAGCCACAAACAGAATGCAATCTTGCCCTTTGCAAGAACATTGAGCTAGAGTGTATAATGCCAAGTGAAATAAGTCAAAGACAAATGGTATGTGATTTCACTCATATGGGATTTAAGAAACAACAACAAAATAAGCAAAGGAAGAAAAGGAGATAGAGACAAACTAATAAACAACTCTGAGCTATGGAGAAAAAAGAAACAGATCGTTACCAGAGGGGAGATAGGTGGAGGGATGAGTGAAATAGAATAGTCCATAAAAACTGGAAAAGGTGATTATTTTTACAAATGCATAAAACTAAACACAATACACACACACACACAGACACACCACAAATTAAAAAACAGGTAAACATGGCCCAAACAAAGGGGCAAAATAATCCAGTAATTAACTCTAAAGAAATGGAGATCTATGATTCCATGAAAAATTCAATATTTAAAAAGATTTTTTTAGGGGCGCCTGGGTGGCGCAGTTGGTTAAGCGTCCGACTTCAGCCAGGTCACGATCTCGTGGTCCGTGAGTTCGAGCCCCGCGTCAGGCTCTGGGCTGATGGCTCGGAGCCTGGAGCCTGTTTCCGATTCTGTGTCTCCCTCTCTCTGCCCCTCCCCTGTTCATGCTCTGTCTCTCTCTGTCCCAAAAATAATTAAAAAAACGTTGAAAAAAAATTATAAAAAAATAAAAAAATAAAAAAAATAAAAAAAAGATTTTTTTAAATGTTTATTTTTGAACAGAGAGACAGAGCATGAGCAGGGAAAGGGCAGAGAAAAAGGGAGACACAGAATCCAAAGCAGGCTCCAGGCTCTGAGCTGTCAGCACAGAGCCTGACATGGGGCTCGAACTCATGGACCACAAGATTATGATCTGAGACAAAGTCAGAAGCTTAACCAACTGAGCCACCCAGGAACCCTTTTCAAAAAAATTTTTTTAAATGTTTGAGAGAGACAGAGCACAAGCAAAGGAGGGGAAGAGAGAGAGAGAGAGAGAGAGAGAGAGAGAGAGATACACAGAATCCAAAGCAAAAAATTCAATATTTTTAAAGGAGCTCAATGATCTAAAGAGAAATCAACTCATCAATTTTAAGGAAAGAAAGCAAGAGAGAACTGAAGGAACAGTGAGGAACTACAAAAACAACCAATAAACATGTAATAAAATGTCAATAAGCACATACCTGTCAATAATTAAACGTAAATGGTCTAAATGCTCCAATCAAAAGAAATAGAGTGAAAGAATGAATAAAAAATAGACCTGGGCTGCCTGGGTGGCTCAGTCAGTTAAGTCTCTGACTTCAACTCAGGTCATGATCTCACGGTTCATGAGTTTGAGTCTTGCGTCAGGCTCTATGCTGACAGCCTGCATCAGATTCTGTGTCTCCCTCTCTCTCTCTGCCCCTCCCATGCTCACTATCTGTCACTCTCTCTCAAAAATAAATAAGCATTAAAAAAAAAAAATAAAGAAAAAAAACCCGAGACCCATCTATAGGCTACCTACAAGAGACTTATCGCAGACCTAAAGAAATTACAGAATGAGAGATTTTCGGAGGAAGATGGCCGTGTAGGAGGACTCTGGGCTCACCACTCCTGCTGACCACTTAGATTCCATCCACATCTGCGTAAATAACCCAGAAAACTGCCAGAAGACTAGCAGAATGGACTGTCCGGAGCCAAGCGTAGATGAGGGGGCCACGGAAGAGGGTAGGAAGGGCGGAGAGGTGGTGCATGCTACACAGACTGGCAGGAGGGAGCCAGGGTAGCGGAGGGGCAGCCAGCCCACCCGGCAAGGCAGAGCCCCCCGAGTCTGGCTTGCAAAAGTGGAGGGGCCGGACAGGGTGTGTTCTGACAGCCAGCAGGACTTAACGTCTGGAACGTTATAAGTCACCAACTCTGCTCCTAGAGCAGGAGGGTGAGAGGACAATGGGAGGGAGAGTTGTTGAGCCCCGGAGGACAGAGCTCAGCTCAGCAAGAACAAAGGTGCTGGGAAGCGCCATCTCCCTCACCCATCCCCCCACCAAAATCCCAAAGCGAACTAGTTCCCTTCACTGAACTCGCTTGCACTGCTCAAACACCCAAAGCTGTGCTTCTGTGGATCCATCCCTCTGAGGGTGCCTCCCTCCTGGTGCTGCAGGCCCCCCCCTGCAGGGGACCACCGAAGGCAAAGCAAGTTGAGTCTGCCCCTCCCACCCTGTGCACCTAGCAGATCCACCCTGGCTAATAGGCCAGATACCATGGAAGTAGCACCACAAGCCTGGCAGTGTGCAAATAGCCCAGACAGGGGCCACACCACTCCACAGTGAGTCCTGCCCCTGGGAGAGGGGAAGATAAGGTACACTCCAGTCTGACTGTGGCCCCAGTGGTGGGCTGGGGGCAGACATCAGGTCTGACTGCATCCCCGCCCACCAACGCAAGTTACTTCTGACAGCACAGAGGAAGAGCCCTGCAGTTCTGTGCCACTCCAGGGACTATCCAAAATGACGAAACGGAAGAATTCTCCTCAAAAGAAACTCTAGGAAGTAGCGACAGCTAACAAACTGATCAAAAACGATTTAAGCAATGTAACAGAAAATGAATTTAAAATAATAGTCATAAAATTAATCGCTGGGCTTGAAAAAAGTATAGAGGACAGCAGAGAATCTATTACTACAGGGATCAAGGGACTAAGAAACAGTCAGGAGGAGCTAAAAAATGATATAAATGAGCTGCAAAATAAAATGGAGGCGACCACAGCTCGGATTGAAGAAGCAGAGGAGAGAATAGGTGAATTAGACAATAAAATTATGGAAAAAAAGAAGCTGAGAAAAAGAGAGATAAAAAAAATCCAGGAGTATGAGGGGAAAATTAGAGAATGAAGTGATGCAACGAAACGCAACAATACCCGTATAATAGGATTTCCAGAGGAGGAAGAGAGAGAGAAAGGGGCTGAAGGTGTACTTGAAGAAATCATAGCAGAGAAATTCCCTGATCTGGGGAAGGAAAAAGGCATTGAAATCCAAGAGGCACAGAGAACTCCCTTCAGACATAACTTGAATCCATCTTCTTCATGACATATCATAGTGAAACTGGCAAAATACAAGGGTAAAGAGAAAATTCTGAAAGCAGCTAGGGATAAACACGCTCTAACATATAAAGGGAGACCTATAAGACTTGTGATGGATCTCTCTACTGAAACTTGGCAGGCCAGAAAGGAATGGCAGGAAATCTTCAATGTGATGAACAGAAAAAATATGCAGCCGAGAATCCTTTATCCAGCAAGTCTGTCATTTAGAATAGAAGGAGAGATAAAGGTCTTCCCAAACAAACAAAAACTGAAGGAATTCGTCACCACTAAACCAGCCCTACAAGAAAACCTAAGGGGGATTCTGTGAATGAAATGTTGCAAAGACCACAAAGTGCCAGAGACATCACTACAAGCATGAAACCTACAGACATCACAATGATTCTAAACCCATATGTTTCTATAATAACACTGAATGTAAATGGACTAAATGTGCCAACCAAAAGACATAGGGTATCAGAATGGATTAAAAAAAAACAAGACCTATCTATTTGCTGTCTACAAGAGACTCATTTTAGACCTGAGGACACCTTCAGGTTGAAAGTGACGGGATGGAGAACTATTTATCATGCTACTGGAAGTCAGAAGAAAGCTGGAGTAGCCATACTTGTATCAGACAAACTAGACTTTAAATTAAAGGCTGTAACATGAGATGAAGAAGGGCATTATAGGATAATCACAGGGTCTATCCATCAGGAAGAGATAACAATTATAAATGTCTATGTGCCGAATACGGGAGCCCCCAAATATATAAAACAATTAATCACAAGCATAAGCAACCTTATTGATAAGAATGTGGTAATTGCAGGGGACGTAATACTCCACTTACAGAAATGGATAGGTCATCTAGACACACAGCCAATAAAGAAACAAGGGCCCTGAATGATACATTGGATTAGATGGACTTGACAGGTATATTTAGAACTCTGCATCCCAAAGCAACAGAATATACTTTCTTCTAGAGTGCACATGGAACATTCTCCAAGATAGATCACATACTGGGTCACAAAACAGCCTTTCATAAGTATACAAGAATTGAAATCATACCATGCACACTTTCAGACCACAATGCTATGAAGCTTGAAATCAACCACAGGAAAAAGTCTGGAAAACCTCCAAAAGCATGGAGGTTAAAGAACACCCTACTAAAGAATGAATGGGTCAACCAGACATTAGAGAAGAAATTAAGAAATATATGGAAACAAACAAAAATGAAAATACAACCATCCAAACGCTTTGGGATGCAGCGAAGGCAGTCCTGGGAGGAAAATACATTGTAATCCAGGCCTATGTCAATAAACAAGAAAAATCCCAAACACAAGATCTAACAGCACACCTAAAGGAAATAGAAGCACCCCAAACCCAGCAGAAGAAGAGAAATAATAAAGATCAGAGCAGAAATAAACAATATAGAATCTAAAAAAAATGTAGAGCAGATCCACAAAACCAAGAGTTGGTTTTTTGAAAAAGTAAACAAAATTGATAAACCTCTATCCAGGCTTCTCAAAAAGAAAAGGGAGATGACCCAAATAGATAAAATCATGAATGAAAATGGAATTATGACAACCAATCTCTGAGAAATACAAGCAATTATCATGGAATACTATGAAAAATTATATGCCAACATACTGGACAACTTGGAAGAAATGGACAAATTCCTAAACACCCACACAGCCCCAAAACTCAAAGAGGAAGAAATAGAAAGGTTGAATAGACCCATAACCAGCGAAGAAATTGAATCAGTCATCAACAATCTCCTAACAAATACGAGTCCAGGGCCAGATGGCTTCCCAGGGGAATTCTACCAGACATTAAAAGCAGAGTTAATACCTATCCTTCTCAACCTATTCCAAACCATAGAAAGGGAAGGAAAACTTCCAGACTCATTCTATGAAGCCAGCATTACTTTGATTCCTAAACCAGACAGAGACCCAGCAAAAAAAAAGGGAACTACAAACCAATATCCCTGATGAATATGGATACAAAAATTCTCAATAAGATACTAGCAAATCGAATTCTACAGCATATAAAGGGAATTATTCACCATGATCAAGTGGGATTCATTCCTGGGCTGCAGGGCTGCTCCTAGCAGAACAAAGCTCAAGGTTAGTAGAAGGAAAGAAATAATAAAGACCAGAAATAAATGAAATTAAGAATAAAAAATAGTAAAGATAAATGAAACCAAGATCTGTTTTTTTAAGATAAACAAAATTAGTAAATCTTTAGTCAGACTTGTCAAGTAAAAGAGAAGATACAAATAAAATCAGAAATAAAAAAGAAGTAACAAATGACACCACAGAATACAAAGGATTATTAAAGACTACTACAAAAATTTATTTGCCAGTGGGACACCTGGGTGGCTCAGTTGGTTAAGGGTCCTATTCTTGACTTCGGCTCATGTCATGATATCTTGGTTTGGGAGTTCGAGCTCCATGTCAGGCTCCATGCTGACACTGTGGGGCCTGCTTGGGATATTGAACCATATTTGCAAATTAATCAATATGATATGCCACACTAACACAACATTGATAAAAATCATGTTTATCTCAATAGATCCAGGAAGAGTAGCTGAAAAAAGTCAATATCTTCTCATGATTAAAAAAACTCTCAACAAAATAGATTTAGAGGGAACATATCTCATTATAATACAAATCATATATGAAAAACCCACAGCTAACATGAATCATACTTAATGATGAAAAACTGAAAATTTTTCCTCTAAGATCAGGAATAAGACAAGGATTTCCACTCTCAGCAGTTTTATTCAATATAGTACTGGAAGTCCTAGCCACAGCAATGAGACTAGAAATAAAAAGCATCCAAATTGGTATGAAAAAATTTAAACTGATACTACCGGCAGAAAGAATTATACTATACACAGAAAATACTAAAGACTGAACCAAATAACTATTAGCAGTAATGAATGAATTCAGTAAAATTAATGCAAAATATTCAGATTGGTTGTATTTTAATTTACTACAGGGGTACCTGGGTGGCTCAGTTGGTCAAGCATCTGACTTCAACTCAGGTCATGATCTCTCAGTTCGTCGGTTCACGTCCTGCTTTGGGCTCTGTGCTGACAGCTCAGAGTCTGGAGCCTGCTTTGAATTCTGTGTCTCCCTCTCTCTCTCTGCCCCTCTCCTGTTCACGCTCTGTCTCTCTGTCTCAAAAATGAATAAACTTAAAAAAAATACTCAAGTAGCAGAGAAATTAAGAAAAAAAATCATTTATAATTGCACCAAAAAGAATAAAATACCTAAACATAAACTTATCCAAAAAGGTGAAAAACCTGTACTCTCAAAACTGTAAACACTGATGAATGAAATTGAAGACAACACAAATATAACAACAGTCCTCACTCATGGATTGGAAATATATTATTAAAATGTCCATTCCACCCAAAGCAATCTACAGATTAAGTTCAATCCTTGTCAAAATACCACAAGAATATTTCACAGAACTAAAATAATCTTAAAAGATGTATGGAATCACAAAAGACCTCATAAAGCCAAAACAAACTTGAAACAAACAAAAAAGAACAAAGCTGGAGGTATCAGAATCCCAATTTTGAGACACACTACAAAGGTGTAGTAATAAAAGCTCTATGGTAGTGGGGCGCCTGGGTGGCTCAATTGGTTTAGTGTCCAACTTCAGCTCAGGTCATGATCTCACACAGTTAGTGAGTTTGGGCCCCACATTGGGCTCTGGACCGATTGCTCAGAGCCTGGAGCCTGCTTCGGATTCTGTGTCTCCCTCTCCCTCTGCCCCTCCCCCACTTGCACTCTGTCTCTCTCAGAAACAAACATTAAAAAAATTATAAAAACAAAACAAAACAGAAAAACACTATGGTAGTGGCAAAAAAAAAAAAATGGACACATAAGTCACTGGAACAGAATAGAGAGCCCAGAAATAACTCATGCCTATATTATCAATTAATCTATGACAAAAGAGGCAAAAATACAATGCAGAAAAGATTTTCTCTTCAAAAAATGGTGCCAAGAGAACTAGAAAGCTACATTTAGAAACATTAAACTGGAGCACTTTGTTACACCACACACAAAAATAAACTTGAAATGGATCAATGTGAGATCTGAAACCATAAAATGCATAGAAGGAAACATAGGCAGTAATCTCTTGGACATAGGCTTTAACAACACCTCTCTAAGATAAGTCTCCTCAAGCAAGGGAAACAAAAGCAAAAATATACTATGGGGGGATAAAACCAAAAAAGCTGTGCCACAGAAAGGAAACAATCAATAAAACAAAAAGGCAACCTGCAGAATGGGAGAAGATATTGTAAATGATATATCCCATAAGGGGTTAATATCCAAAATACATGAAGAACTTATATAACTCAACACACACACACACACACCTTACTAAACATGGGCAGGGGCTCCTGGATGGTTCAGTTGGTTAAGCTTCCAATTTCAGCTCAGGTCATGGTCTCGTGGTTTATGAGTTTGAGTCCCAAACAAGATAAACCCAAGGAGGTCCACACTGAGCTACGTGATGATTAAAATGGCAAAAAAAAAAAAAAAAAAAAGTAGTGATCAAAAGAGAATTTTATAAGCACTAAAAGAAAACAGTTATAAAGGAAATCCCTATCAGTTTATTTTTCAGCAGAAACCTTGCAAGCCCAGAAGGGAATGGCAGGACATATTCTAAATGCTGAAAGAGAAAAATTGTACAACCAAAAATATTCTACCTAGAAAAGTCATCATTGTGAATTAAAGAAGAGATAAAAAATTTCCCCAAGTTAAAGGCGTTCATTATCACCAAGCCAGCATTACAAGAAATGTTATAAAGAATTCGTCAAGTGTAAAGAATAAGCCAAATCTAGAAAAAATTATGACAGGAAAACATTTCACTGGTGAAAGCAAATATATAATAAAGGTAGGTTTATCACTTGAAAAGCCAGTATTGAGGTTAAAACCCAACAAGTAATAAAATGAATACAAAAACTAATCAAGGGATACATAAAATAAAGCATGTAATTACAATATGACATCATATATATAATACATCGAGGAATAAAAATGTACTGTTTCAGAATGTGTTCAAATCTAAGTGACCATCCACCTAACATAGACTGCTATACGCATAGATATATTAATCCCAAAATAACTGCAAATCAAAAAACTTCATGTAATATAGACACAGAAATCCAAGCATTATACTAAAAGCAGCCATCAAACCACAGAGGAAAAAAGCAAGAGAAGAAGAAAAGAACAGAGAAGAACTACAAACAAACAAACAAACAAACCTAGAAATGAAAAAAAAAAAATGGCAGTAAGTACATACCTGTTGTGTAAGACTCAAAGCCAAGAGTGGGCAATAACTCAGCAGGGCCAAAAGAAATGACCTGGGACAGCAATTGAGACATAGATTTATTAGGAGAAGTTATATACAGGGAGCTGAGGAGTGGCAGTCTGGACAAAGCATCCACTGCTGTAACCTACATAGCAGGCATTTATTGTGTAGTAACTGGCCTAGTAACTATCTGTAGCCTTTTACCTCCTTTTTGCCAGAGTTCCAAGATCAAGTCCCCTCATCCAGACATTCGTCATTACAAAGGAGATATTCCAGTTGGCCACCGCCGGAGCCCCTGACCTTGAATGCTGAACCATAGGTTTCTCTACATACCCTGCTTGATGGGAACACAGAGAGAAGACAGATCTGTACATTTTCAAGATAATGATTGACAAGGGCATTCAGGGTGGACATGTACAAACCAGCCATCCAGGATGAACCATTAATCTACTGATAATTATTGTAAATATAAATGAAGTGCCCTAATCTAAAGAAATTAGGACTAAACAGATACTAAAACCAGGACCATTGTATGCTGCCTGCAAGAGACTCACTTAAGACCTTAAGGCACATATAGCCTGAAAGTGAAGGGATGGAAAAATAGATACCATGCAAATGGAAATTAAAAAAAAAAAAGCCAGGATAACAATGCTTATATCATACAAATTATGCTTTAAAATAATGACAATAGCAAGAGTCAAAGAAGGGCACTACATAATAATAAAGCCACCAATCAATCCATAACAATAGTAAAATCTAGGAATCCAACATAGGAACACATACATACATAAAGCAAATATTAACATACATAAAGAGAGAAATAGACAGTAATACAATAATAGTAAAGGACTTTATTACCCCACTTACATCAATGGATTGACCATCAAGATAACAAATCAACAAGGAGAGAGTAGCTTTGAATAACATCTTAGACAACATGGACATTACAAATATACACAGAACATTCCAAACAAAAACAATGGAATGCACATTTTTTTCAAGTGTACGTGGAACACTCTCTGGGATATATCATATGTTATTCCACAAAACAAACCTCAATATATTTAAGATTACTAAAAACATATCAAGTATCCTTTCTGATCACAAAACTAGAAATTACAAGAAAAGTATCTGGAAAAACACAAATAAATGGAACTTAAACAATGAATGAGTCAACCAAAAAACCAAAGAGGAAATAAAAAATACATGAATATATATGAAAATAAAAGCACAATGGTCCAAAATCTTTGGAATTCAGCAACAGAATTCTAAGAGGGGAGTTTATAGTGATATTAGCGTATCTCAAGAAAAAGGAATAATCTCCAACAATCTCACCTTAAACCCAAAGGAGCTAAAAAAAGAGAATAAAGCCCAAAGCTAGTAGAAGGAAGGAAATAATGAAGATTAGAGAAGAAATTGAGAGATCAATAGAAATGATCAATAAAAGCAAGAGCTGTTTCTTTGAAAAGATAAAATTAATAAGGTCAGATCCATCAAGAAAACTCAAAATCAGAAATGAAGGAGGAGAAATAACCAACCCCAAAGAACCGAAAATGATTAAAAGTCAATATTATAAAAAGCTATATACCAACGAATTGGATAACCTATAAGAAATGGAAAAATCCCTAGAAACATACAGTCTTCTAAAGCTGAATTGGAAAGAAATAGAAAATATGAACAGACTGATCACTGGTAATGAAATTAAATCAGTAAAAAAAAAAAAAAAAAAAAAAAAAAAACTACCAACAGACAGAAGTCCAGGACCAGTTGGCTTCACAAGCAAATCTAATAAACATTTAAAGAAGAGTTAATATCTATTCTCTTCAAACGATTCCAAAAAACAAATCGAGGAAGAAAACCCCAAATTCATTCTATGATGCCAGTATTAACCTGATGCCAAAACCAGACAAAGACATCACAAAAAAAGGGAAATCATGGGCCAATATATCTGATGAAAGCAGACGCAAAAATCCTCAAAAAAAATGTTGGAAAACTTCATTCAATACATTAAAAGGATCATTCATCAGGATCAAAAGGGATGTATTTCAGGGACACAAAGGTGATTCAATATTTGCAAATCAATCAACATCAACAGGACATGCCACATTAACACAACAAAGGCAAAATCATGATCATCTCAATACGTGCAGTAAAAGCATTTGACGAAATCCAGTATCTGTTCATGATAAAAAAAAATCTCAAAAAATGGGTTTAGAGTGAACATACTTCAACATAACAAAGACCATATATGAAAAACGAACAGCTAACATCATACTTAATGGTGAAAAACCGAAAGCTTTTCCTCTGAGATCAGAAACAAGACACACATGTCTACTTTTACTATTTTCATTCAATATTGTACTGGAAATCTAGGTACAGCAGTCAAACCAGACAAAATCATTCAGTTTGGCAAAGAATGAAGTGTCACTATTTGCAGAAGACAGTGTACTAACCCTAAAGAATCTACCAAAAATATATGAGAACTGATTAATGAAATCAGTAAAGTTGCAGAATATAAAATACACAGAAATTAGTTGCATTTCTTTGTGCTAATAACAATGTATCAGAAACCCAAAGTAAACAAACAGCCACATTTACAACTGCACCAAAAAGAATTGGATGTCTAGGAATAGATTTAACCAAGGAGGTGAAAGACCTCTATACTAAAATGTGTAAGACATTTCAGTGATGACAGAAATTGAGGGTGACAGAAACAAACTGAAATATATATCCTGTTCATTAAGTATAAGAATTAATAATGTTAAAACACCTATTCTACATGAAGAAATCTATAAATTCAATGCACTACCCATCAAAATACAATATTATTTTTCACAGAACTAGAATAATCCTAAAATTTCTATGGAATCACGAATAACTTGAATAGCCAAAGCAATATTGACATGGCAACCCATGTTCCTCTATAGGTGGGATTTAAAGAGGAGTTACATATACATAATGGAATATTAGTTAATGGTAAAAAATAAGATATTGCTCTTTGGGACATAGAGAGACCTAGAGTATATTATGCTCATATAATAAGTCAGACAGAGAAATAAGTCAGAGAAAGACAAATACCATACAATTTTAGTTATATGTGGAATCCACAGAGTAAAACAAACAGACTCAAGTCCAGAGAAAAACTGGTGGCTACCGGAAAAGAGACACACAGGAAGATGGGTAAAATGGATAAAAAGGATTAAGGGGTGCAAACTTCCAGTTTTAAAATAAATCTCAGGGATGAAAAGTACAGTATAGAGAATGTAGTCAATATCATCATAATGTTTTATGGTGACTACCCTTATTGTGATAGACATTTAATAATGTATAGAATTGTCCAATATGTAGTATATCCGAAACTAATATAAGATTTTATGCCCATTACACTATAATAAAATTAAATATATATATGTATGTATGTATGAATATTATACAGAATATTATGAATAATTATGAATATTATGAATATTATGAATAATTATGTCAACAAGTTGTAGAACCTAGAAGAAATAAATTATAAATTTCTGGAAATATGCAATCTGCAAAGACTGAATAACAAAGAAATAAAAAATGTGAACAGACTTGTAACAAATATATAATTTGAATCAGTAATCCAAAACTAACCCACAGAAAAGTCCAGAACCAAATAGATGGCTTCAGCGAAGAATTATATTAAACATTTTAAGAAGAACTAACACCAATGCTTCTCAAATTCTTATCAAGAAATGAGGAAGAGAGAACATTTCCAAATGCATTTTATGAGACTGGTATTACCCTGATACTAAAGCTAAAGACACCACAAGAAATGAAACAACAGACCAGTATCTTAGATGAGTATTGTTGAAATGATCAACAAAATACTAGCAAACCAAATTCAACAGCACATAAAAAGACTATACACTATGACCAAGAGGGATTTATTCTTGAAAGGTAAGGTAGTTCAATGTATGAACATTTATAATGTAAATAACACACCGCATTAACAGAACTAAAGACAAAATCACATGATCATCTCAACTGATGCAGAAAAAGCACTTGACAGAGTATACACTTTCATAATAAAAAACAGACTATAAATTAAAAAAAATTACATTAGCATAATAAAGTTCATATATGAATATTCCACAATTAATGGTGAAAAATGATTTTCTTCCAATACAAACAAGGCAAGGATTCCCCCTCCTGTTACTTCTAATTCAACACATTATGGAAGTGCTAGCTGTGGAAATTAGGCAAAAACAAGAAATAAGCTTATCCAAATTGGGAATAAAAGTAAAATTATCTCTATTCACAGATGACAAGATCTATGCAGAAAATGCTAAATATTCCAAAAACAAAAGGTAGACCTAAAAAATGAATTCAGCAAATTTGCAGAATAAAACAACATCAAATACACACACACACACACACACACACACACACACACACACACACAAATCAATTACATTTTTCTATATGAACAATGAACAAACCAAAGGGAAATTTAAAAAACTAATGCTATTTATAATAATTAAAAATAAAATACTTAGGTATAAATGTAACGAAGAAGGCAAGATCTAGTATACTGAAAACTGCAAAACACTGTTGATAGAGATTAAACATGACATAAATTAGTGAAGACACCTCATGTTTATGAATTGCAAGACAATATTGGTAAAATGTCCATTCTATGTAAAGAAATGTACATGTTCAAAATGATCCCTATCAAACTTCATGACAATTTTTGCACAAAAGAAAAACTCATTGTAAAATTAACTAGGAATCTCAAAGGACCCCAGTAGCCAAAATAATCTTGAGAAAAACCAGAGTTGAAGGTCTATACTTCCTAATTAGTAAAGTTACATAAGCTACATTAATCAAAAAAGAATGTTATTTGAATAAACACAGATATACAGAGCAATGAAACAGAATAAAGAGTCTAGAAATAAACCCACATTTATATAGTTAAATGATCTTCAGAAAAGGTGAAAAGACAATGGAAAATGAATAGTTTCAACAAATTGTGATAGGAAAACCAAATATACACATGAAAAAGAATTAAAGTGGTCTTTTTTTTCTACAACAAAAAATTAACTCAAAATAGAATCAAGATCTAAAGATAGACCTGAAGCTATAAAAGTCCTGGAATAAAATACAAGGAAACAATTTCACAACACCATAATAGGAAAGGATTTCTTGGATATAACACAAAAAAACACAGGGAACAGAAGCAAAAATAAACAAAGGGACCACTTCAAACTTAAAAACTTCACTGCAGCAAAGAGAACATCAATAGTGTAAAAAGGCAACCTATGGAAAGAAACTCTTTCCAGGTTATATATTAGTTAAGAGGTTAATATCCAGAATATATAAAGAACTATAATTCAATAACCAAAAACAAAAACAATGAACAACCAACGAGGCAAAGAAAATCTCAAAAGAGAAAAGTAAAAATACCTTCAGACAAATTAAAATGGAAATACAAAATACCAAACATTACGGGATGGAAAAGGCTGTCCTAAAAGGGACGTTCATGCAATAAATGCCTACCTCAGGAATCAAGAAAAACTGAAACTAAAAAACCTAACTCAATATTTCAAAGAACTAGATAAAAAGCAAAAACAAAGCCCATAGTCAGTAGAAGGAAGGAAATAACAAAGATCATAGTGGAAATTTATAAATAAATAAATACATACATACATACATAAATACATAAATAAACACATAAATAAAATTGAAAAGATGATATAAGGAGTTTGTTCTTTGAAAGGATTGAAAAATTGACAAATCTTTAGCTGGACTCACATAGAAAAAGAGAACTCACAATTAGAAATGAAATAGATGACATTATAACTGACATCACAGAAATACCAGTAGTAGAAGAGATTACTACTATTAACAAATACATGCCAACAAATTGGACAACCTAGAAGAAATGAATAACTTCCTAGCAACCTAAAACCTGTCAAGACTGAATCATGAAGAAATAGAGTATGAGAATATACTGATTACCAATAAGGAAAATGAATCCACAACTGAAAACTTCCCATCAACAGAAGTCCAGAACCAAAATGCTTCCCTTGTGAATTCTACCAAATATTCAGAGAATTAATACTAATCCTTCTCAAACTCTTCCAAGGGGGAGGGGGGGGAAATGCAAGAGAAGGAAACACTTCCACACTCATTTTATGAGGAAGCCAGCATTACCCTGATAACAAAACCAAATGAGCACATCACAAGAATATTACAGGAAAATATCCTTGTGAACACAGAATTAAAAAAATAAAACCTCAACAAACCTTAACAAACTGAATTCAATAGTACACTAAAATGATCATACACCAGGATTAAGTGGGATTCATTCTAGGGATGCAGGAATTGTTCAACATCCTGAACCTGATCAATGTGATACATCACAGTAACAAAGGTTAAAAATTATTTGATCATCTTAATAGATGCAGAAAAGCATTTGACTTAATGCTTGTCTTTGGTAAAAATTCTAAGTGGGTATAGAAGGATCATGTCTCAACATAATAAAATCCATATTTGACAGGCTCACAACTAACATCATAGTCAATGGTAAAAAGTTTAAAAGCTTTTCCTTTAAAATCGGGAAGACAAGGATGTCTATTCTCGCCACTTTTAATTAACATAGTATTGGAGGTCCTAGCCAGAACAATCAGGCAACAAAAAGAGATAAAAGCATACAAATTGGGAAAGAAGTAAAACAATCATTATTTGCTGATGATAGTGACACTACATATAAAAAATTCTGAAGACTCCACCAAAAAAATTTGTTAGAACTAATGAATGAATTCAGTAAAAATGCAGTATAAAAAAATCAATATATAAAATTCTGTTGTGTATCTAAACACTAATAACAAACTATTAGAAAAAAGTTAAGAATCTATTTACATTTCCATCAAAAAGAATAAAATACCTAGGAATAAATTTAACCATCACAAAATACCTGTATGCTAAAAACTTAAGACATTAATGAAATAAATTAAAGATGAAACAAATAAATGGAAAAAATTCCATACTCATGGATTGGAAGAATATTGTTAATTGTCTATATTACCCAAAGAAATTTAGAGATCCAGTGCAACCTCTACCAAAATGCCAGTGGCAATTCTAAAATTTGTATGAAACCACAAAAGACCCCAAATAGATAAAAGAACCTTGAGAAAGAAGAACAAAGCTAGAAGCATCACATACCATGACTTTAAAGTATATTACAAAGCTAATCAAAACCAGTATGATATTGACATAAAAACAGACACATAGATCTTGGAACAGAACAGAGATAAGAAACAAGCCTACCCATTTATGGCCAATTAATTTACAACAAAGGAGATAAGAATTTACAATGGGGAAAAGACAGTCTCTTCAATATATAGTGATAGGGAAATTGGACAGCCATCTGAAAAACAAAGGAACTAGATCACTATCTTATAACATATAGAAAACTCTTTTACGTTATTCTTGGCAGTGATTTTTTGGCTTGGACACTAAAAACAAAAGCAACAAAAGCAAAAAACAACTAAGTGGGACTACATCATACTAAAAAGCTTCTGCACAGCAAAGAAATCTATCAAGAAAATACAAAGGCAACTAATGAATGGGGAAAAACAGTCGTGAATTGTACATCTAATAAAGGGTTATTATCCAAATTATATAAAGAACTCATCCAACTCAACGGCAAATAAAAAAATGATTTAAAAAATGGGAAGATCTGAATAGGTCTGAATAGATCACATCTGTTTGATTGGCTATTATCAAATAATCAAGAGACAAGTGTAGGCAAAGATTTGGACAAGAAGAAACCCTTGTATGCTATTGGGAAGGTAAATTCCCAATGGTTGCAGCCATTATGAAAAACAGCATGAATGTTCCTCAAAAAGTTAAAAATACAGGTATTTATATGATCCAGCAATTCTCTTCTTGGTAGTTATCTGAACGAAACAAAAACACTAACTCAAAAACATATCTCACAATAACCAATATATGAACACAACCTAATTGTCCATCAGTGGATGGATAAAAAATATATGCTATATGCACACAATGGAATATTAGCCATAAAAGAGAATTAAATCTGGGGCATCTGGGCGGCTCAGTTGGTTAAGTGTCCACATCTTGATTTTGGCTCCGATCATGATCTCATGGTTCATGAGTCCAAGCCCTGCAACAGGCTCTGCACTGACAGTGTGGAGACTGCTTAGGACTCACTCCCTCTCTCTTAAAAAAAATAAACAAAAAAATTAAAAACTGGGGCACCTGCACTCACTCAGTTAAGCATCTGATTTGATTTTGGCTCAGGTCATGATTTTATGGTTCGTGGGTTCAAGCCCCGTGTCAGGCTCCACACTGGCAGTGTGGGTGGACATTAAGGGCATTATGCAAAATTAAGTAAGAGAACACTAATATATATTTTACTTACATGTGAAATATAACAAACAAACTCACAGATACTGAGAATAGATTTTTGGTTGCTAGATGCTGTGCATGGAAGATGGGCAAAATATGTCAAGAGGTTCAAAAGATACAAACGTACAGTTAAAAAATAAGTCATGAGGATGTAATATACAGCATGATAACTATAGTTAATATTGTATTGCATATTTAAAATTGCTAAGAGGATAGATCTTAAATTTTCTGATCACAAGAAAAAAAGTTCAACTTTGTACAGTAATAGATGCTAACTATACTATTATAATCATCTGCAATGTATACAAATATCAAATAATTACTTGTGCATCTGAATATAATATTATATGTCAATTATATCTCAATAAAAAGAAAAGAAACAGCTTGAAGCCATTTGGATATTATTTTTTAAAGACCTTGTATAGAGCAAAAAAATATCTTGCTAAATAGATTCATATGTAGGAAACTTGGGACTGAATACTTGTATTCCTTTTAATTACTTGGATACAAAGATGGGATTCAGAAGTTCAGACAAATTATAGGGAAGTAGTAAATATGATTAAAAGGCAAATTAATAGTGTGAAAGTGATAAAAGTAAACCACATTAGATATGGGGACAGTAGGGGGAGCTCTCACACACTACCCCTCCTTGTCTACTGCAGGGAAGAGAGGTATCTTACATTCTTAACAGGAATAAGCCTGCACTTTACTACCTAAGAAGAAGGAAGAAAGATTCCCCTTTGTGCAGTAATAGCAAATGAATGTGTCACAACTCAACCAATGAAAAGCCACTATACTTCAAACTGCCAGTTCACTCCCTCCAATTGACTTTTTATTTATGAGTTTCTCTCAACTCCCCTTTCTTCTATAAAAGAGCACTCCTCTCCTTTGTTCTTCAAATTGTCTATGGTTTTGCTGTAGCTTGCTTGTCCTGAATTGCAGTTCTCCACTATTCCTAAATAAACTAATTTTCAGTAGTAAAATAACTGACAGTTTTATTTTTATGGTTAACAATAGAAATAAAATATGGGAATATATGTGTTTAATGTACCATATCTAAAGGACTGACTATAGAGGAGATTTGAGGTTTAAAAAATACATAAATAACTCAGAGAAGAAAATACAACTTTACCTTGAAAGAGTCTATGGTGGAGATTGATGAAAGTCACATTGAGGTCATGTTTAAAAATATAAATCAAGCACCAATTCAGCTGGCACTAGTCCTGTTGGCTACAGGTCCACTCACATAGAGGATAGGTAGCACACAAAACTTGCTAGCACTACACATCCTGCCTCTGGGGCTTTGGGGGTTCCAAATCGCCAAATTCCAGACCACCTTTCCTCAGTCTCTGTGAATGGTGATCCTCTCAACAGAGGACTGGCACACAAACTTTGCTAATATCACATCCTATTTTCATAAGCTTCTGTAAATCTTACCCTTTTAATAAACTCTTGGTCAGAGTCCATCAAAAGCAGTACAAGCCTGGCAGTGTGCATGCAGCCCCAATAGGGGTCAGCATTATCCAAAGTGGCTCCCCCTCCCACTCCCTGGGGCAGATGGGAAGATAACCATACACAAGTCAGGCTGCAGTCCCAGAAGTGGGTTGGGTACAGACTGCTGGTCTGAGTACATGCCCCACCCACAAAAATAAGAGTTTCGGTGGGGGGCAGTAATTTGGTGATATTGTATCTCTGCACCTATCTGGTGTGACTCAACTGAAGCCCAGGGTGGCCCCAGACTGGCCCACTAACAACATAAGGACTAAGCACTACCTACAACAGGTAAAGAGGGCCATTACAAACCAATGGACTAAAGGAAAAAGTGGCTTGGCCACAATATCAGGGTGCATACAATACACATAGGCGACAACCCTAAATTTCCAGGTTCAAGTGAACAGGGGACACTGTCCTGCAGGACACTACAGGACTTCTTCTTCATAAAGACATTACTTTCAAATAAAGGAGATCTAGCTGACTTTACTAACAGACAGAAATAGACACAGAGAGTTAGACAATATGAGAAGACAGAGGAATATGTCCCAAATGAAAGAACAGGACAAAAATCCCAGCAAGAGACCTAAGTGAAACAGAGAAAAGCAATATGCCTGATGGAGACTTTAAAGTAATAATCAGAAAGATATTCATTGGACTTGAGAAAAGAATAGAGGATCTCAGTGAGACTGGTAAGAAGATGCACATAAAACAACCAATCAGAGATGAAGAACTCAATAAATGAAATTAAAGATACACTAGATGAAATAAATACTAGAGTAAAGGAAGAACGGATCAAAAACCTAGAGTACAGAGTAATGGAAAGCAATCAAGTTGAACAGGTAAGAAGAAAAAACAATACAAAGTGAAAATAGACTTAGGGAACTCAGCAACACCATCAGGTGTAATAACATTTGCATTATAAAGATCCCAGAAAAAAAAAAAAGAGAGGGAAAAGCTGGCAGAAAATTTACTTGAATAGGTAATAACTGAAAACTTCCCAAATCTGGAGAAGAAAACAGAAATCCAGATCCAGGAGTCACAGAGAGCCCCCCAAAAAATCAACCCAAGAAGGTCTACACAAGGACTCATAGTAATTAAAATGGCAAAAAGTAGTGATAAAGAGAGAATTTTAAAAGCAGCAAGAGACAAGAAAACAGCCATATACAAGGGAAACCTATAAAGATATGAATTGATTTTTCAGCAGAAATTTGCAGGGCAGGAAGGAGTGGCATGATATATTCAAGTGTTGAAAGAGAAAAATCTGCAGCCAAGAATATTCAATTTACAAGGCTCAGATCAGCAACCTGGAGGACAGAGTAATGGAAAGCATTCAGAATAGGAGAGATAAAGTTTTCCAGATAAACAAAAGCTAAAGGAATTCATGACCACTAAATGAGCCCTACAAGAAATTAAAGGGGACTCTTTGAGTGGAAAGGAAAGACAGTAAGAGTAATAAAAGTAGAAAGCACAAAAGTGATAAAAACAAGTACATCTATAAAAATCAGTCAAAGGACTCAAAAAGCAAAAAGAATGTGGAGTTCCACCACATACTTAAAACATGGGGGCAAAGAGGAGTAAAGAATGCGTTCAAACTTAAGCGACCATAAACTTAATATAGACTGCTATATGCAGAAGATGTAGCCACAAATCAAAAACTAGTGTTAGGCAAAAAATAAATAGAAAGGAATTCAAGTATATCACTAAAGAAGGTCAACTAAACATGAGAGAACAAGAGAAAAAAGAAACAGGGAAGAACTTCAAAAAAATAACAATGAAACAAGAAACCAAGTGGCAATAACTGCATACCTATCGATAATTACTTGGGGTATAAGTGGATTAAATGCTCCAGTCAAAAGACATAGGGTGACAGAGTAGATAAAAAACATGACCCACTTATATGCTGCCTGTGGGAGACTTATTTCAGACCTAAGGACACTTACAGATTGAAAATGAGGAGATGGAGAAACATTTATCCTGCAAATGGATGTCAAAAGAAACCCAAGGTAGCAATATAAGTATGGAGAAAATAGACTTTAAAATAAAGACTATAACAAGAGACAAAGAAAGACACTATAACAATAAAGGGAAAATACAACAAGATGTAACAATTGTAAATATTTATGCACCCAACATGAGAGCATCCAGATACATAAAAATTAACAATAAACATAAAAGAAGTAATCAATACTAATATAATATAATGGGGACTTTAACAACCCACTTACATTAATAGACAGATCATGCAAACAGAAAATCAACAAGGAAACAGTGGCTTTGAAAGACACATTAGACCAGACAGATAACAGATATATTCAGAACATTCCATCCTAAAACAGAATACACATTCTCTTTAAGTGTACATGGAACATTTTCCATAATTGATCACATATTAGGCCACAAAACAAGTATCAAAAAATTGATAAAGACTGAAGTCCTACTATGCATCTTTTCTGACCATAACATTATGAAACTAGAAATCCATCACATGAAAATATCTGGAAAGAGCACAATTACATGGAAATTAAAAACATGCTATTAAACAATGAATGGGTAAGAAGAGAAATTAAAAAAAAAGAGACAAATGAAAAAA
Source organism: Panthera leo (assembly GCF_018350215.1). NCBI lineage: Eukaryota > Metazoa > Chordata > Mammalia > Carnivora > Felidae > Panthera > Panthera leo. The sequence goes on along the minus strand of NC_056682.1, from coordinate 106,615,077 downwards.
ACAATGGTTCAAAATATTTGGGATGCAGTAAAAGCAGCTCTAAAAGGGAAGTTTATAACAATACAGGTCTAATTCAAACAGCAAGAAAAAATTCAGATAAACAAACTAAGACAGCTAAGACAAGAACAAACAAAACCCAAAACCAGCAGAAGGAAGGAAATTATAAAGATTAGAATAGAAATAAATGAAAAAGAAACTAGAAACACAAAAGAACAGATCAATGAAACCAGGAGCTGGTTCTTTGAAAAGATCAACAAAATTGATAAATGTTTAGCCATACCCATAAAAAAAAAATACTCAAAATCTGAAATGGAAGAGAAATAACAACACCACATAAATACAATGAACTATAAGAGAATATTATGAAAATTATATGCCAATAAATTGGACAACCTAGAAGAAATAGATAAATTCTTAAAACAATAACCTACCAAAACTGAATCAAAACAAAATAGACATTTTGAATGAACCAACTATCAAAAATGAAATGGAATCAATAATAAAAAACTCCCAACAAAAGTACAGGACCAGATGGCTTTACAGGTGAATTAATCCAAGCATTTAAAGTCAATACCCATTTTTTTTTTCAAACTATTCCAGAAAATAGAAGAGGATGGAAAGTTTCCAAATTCATTCTATGAAGCAGCATTATGCTGATACCAAAACCAGATAAGGACACCACAGAAAAAAGGAGAACTACAGGTCAAAATCTCTGATGAACACAGATTTCAAAAATCCTCAACAAAATATTAGCAAACTGGATCCAGCAATACATTAAAACTTACATTAAGACATTAAAACAATACATTCCCCATGATCAAGTTGGTTTTATTCCCAGAATGAGAGAACAGTTCATTATTCACAAATAAATCAATGTGATACATCACATCAATAAAAGAAAGGATAAAACATAGGATTATTTCAATAGATACAGAAAATGCATGTTGAAAAAGTACAACATCCATCCATGACAAAAACCCTCAAAAAGTTAGGTTAATAGTTAACATACTATTAGTTAACATACCTCCACATAATAAAGGTCATATATGAAAAACCCAGAGCTAACCTCATCCTTAATGGGGAAGTACTGAGAGCTTTTCCCCTAATGTCAGGAAGAAGACAAGAATGTACACTCTCACCATTTGTATTCAACATAGTACCAAAAATCCCAGCCATAGCAATCAGAAAATAAAAAGAAATAAAACACACCCAAATTGGTAAGGAAGAAGTAAAATTTTACTATTTGCAGATGATGTGGTACTATATATAGAAAACCCAAAAAACTCCACCAAAAACCTGCTAGAACTGATCAATGAATTCAGTAAAGTTGCAGGATACCAAATCAATGCATAGAAATCTGTTACATTTCTATACATCAATAATGAAGTGGCAGAAAGAGAAATTTAGAAAACAATCCCATTTACAATTACACCAAAGTAATAAAATACTTAGGAATAAGCATCCCTAACAAGGTGAAAGACCTATACTCTGAACATTATAAACCACTAATAAAAGATATTTTAGAAGACATAAAGAATTGGAAAGACATTCTATGCCCATGGATTGGAAGAATATTATTAAAATGTCTATATTACCCAAAACAATCTACACATGTAATGCAATCCCTATCAAAATACCAACAACATTTTTCTCACACCTAGAATAAATAATTCTAAAATTTGTATGGAACTATGGAAGACTGCAAATAGCCAAAGCAATTTTGGAAAAGAATAGCAAAGCTGGAGGCATCACAATTCTGGACTTCAAGTTATATTACAAAGCAGTAGTTATCAAAACAGTATGGTACTGGCATAAAAATTAGATCAATGGAACAAAATAAAAAATACAGAAATAAATCCACAACTATATGGTCAATTAACCTTTGACAAAGCAAGAAAGAATATCCAATGGGAAAAAGACCGTCTCTTCAGCAAATGGTATTGGGAAAACTGGACAGTAACATGCAGTTTTCTAGTTTCATTTTCTAGGCCATTTTCTCTCAGTATAGACAAAATATAAATTCAAAATGAGTTAAGGACCTAAATTTGAAAGCTCAAACCACAAAAATCCCAGAAGACAGCACTGGCAGTAATTTCTGACATTGGTTGTAGCAACATTTTTCTAGAGAAGTCTCCTGAAGCAAGAGAAACAAAAGCAAAAATAAACTGTTGGGACTACATCAAAATAAAAAGCTTCTGAAAAGCAAAGAAAGTAATCAACAACAACAAAAACAAAAACCATAATCAACAAAACTAAAAGACAACCTGCAGAATGGGAGAAGATATTTGCAAATGATAATGAGTAGTATTGGATAATGGTTTAGTATCCAAAATATATAAAGAACTTACACAACTGAACACCAAAAACTACAAGTAATCCAATTAAAAAACGGGCAGAAGACATGAATAAACATTTCTCCAAAGAAGATATACAGATGGCCAACAGATACGTGAAAAGATGCTCAAATAAATGATAATCAGGAAACACAAATCAAAACCACCATGATATATTACTTAATACTTGTCAGGATGGCTAAAATAATAATAATAAAAAAACAAGATTCCGTTTGCTACAAAGAAAATCATCAGAGACAGCAGAAATAGTGGCAGAATGAGCCCAGTAAGTCTAGTGGTTCCAACAGTCCTACCTCAGATTCTGCTACTGTACAGAAAGCAGAGACTAGTTCAAACAACTGCGAAGGTGCTGCTGGCAGCATATCTGAAAAATCAAGGAAGGGGCCCCGTGGCTGCCTTGCCTGTAACTCACCAAATGACAGAAATGAGCATTTCGAGAGGACGAAACAAATACCTCCAAAACAGAGGTATCAGACCAAGTTGTCACTCAGCCCAGTCCACCAGTTTCTCAGTCCAGTACTTCTCAAAGTGAAGGAAAAGCTCCTGGGTTGCTGAAACCAAAGAAGAGATGTTTTATGTGCAGAAAGAAAGTTTGGCCTTACAGGGTGTGACTGCTGATGTGGAAATTTGTTTTGTGGATTTCACCATTACTCCGAGAAGCACAACTGTCCATATGATTACAAAGCAAAAGATGAAGCAAAAATCAGAAAAGAGAATCCAGTTGTTGTGGCTGAAAAAAATCCAAAGAATATACATTACTACTTGTGAAGAGACTTAAACTTTGTTTTTATTTTAATATATCATAGGAAAACATTAAAGAGCAGATGCATGGCCATTTTCCTTTGATGTTCTCTAGAGTTTTACTTCACACTTTTCTGTCTTATAATTAAAATTTTAGGATGTTTGGGTGTTTGTTACAGGCAGAAATGGATAGATCCAGCCCTGCAAAATGTATATCCCTTGCCATAAATAAAATAGGATGAAAATCTGCACAGCAAATTGCAATACACAGTTAGGGACAAAATTTAGTTTTCATGTGCCAAACATAATACATGAAATATCTGCAGGCTTGCAGCATATCTGCCTTTTGGAATGTAATCAAGACATAATCTTTTGCTAGTGTTATATACCTGTATTTTTTATTTTTAATGGTACACCAGAAAAAGACTGGCAGTCCACTTCTACCGTAGTTAAACTTCATCCTGTTAATTTCCACAACATGTTCTTTGGAAGGAGGAAAGCTATAAAGAGGATCAGACGTTTCCATGAAATCAGTATTTGTTACCATATATGAGCCTGGCTAATTGGTCTTCTAAAAGCTGTCAAATAAGACATTCTGTGAACGGTAAACATCACAACTGGTTATCGTGAGTAAAACCATCAAGCCAATAGGGTCTTGAGCTATCTTTGAAGCTTATTGTGCTGGCCTGCACTAGAAGATGTCTGTATTACTCTGATTGCCAAAAATGTTGTGTAGCAAAGAACTGCACTAGGATTTATTTGTTTATAAGAAGAAATTAAAACTACATTTGGTTTTTACATACAGAGTCCCTGTTGAATAACACGCATCTGAATTTTAAGTTGCAAAAGTATCTGAAAAGTTAATTTTTCATGAGCAACTTTTATTGAATGTTTTGGTTCAAGAAAGGATGTTTAAAGCTAATGATTACCAGAGGTTAAGTGTGTGGGGTTGTGGGTGAAATAGGTGAAGGGCATTAAGAGTATACTTATCGTGATGAGTATTATGTAATGTATAGAACTGTTGAATCTCTAACTTGTATACCTGAAACCAATATAACAATGTATATTAATTATACTGGAATTGAAAGGAAAGAAAGAAGGGAAGATGAATCAAAGAATAAAAGATGAAAAAATAGAAATCAAGGAACAGAATGTCAAAAAATCTCTGAAAAATGAAAATTAGTAACTGAAATAAGCAGACATTGGACTGTTTGTTGGATTAACATTCCATCCACTATGAAAACAATATGGAGATTCCTCAAAATTAAGTAAACCTACCACATGGTCCAGCAATCCCACTTAAAAAAATGAAAACTAGATTTTGAAGATAATATTTGTGTATCTGTGTTCACTGAAGCATTATATGAATTGCCAAAGTAGTGAGAAAACCTAAATACTCATCAACAAATGAATGGATAAAGAAAATGTGATAAATACATAAAATGGACTATTCATCCTTAAAAAGAAAGGATATTTTGTGATATGTGACAGCATGGTTAAACCTGGAGGACATCATGCTAAGTGAAAAGCAAAAAGTCACAGAAAGAGAAACTTGCATTAGTTATCTAAAATAGTTAAGCTCATAGAAGCGGAGAATAGAATAGTGGTTGCTAGGGCCTAGAAAGAAATGAGGAGTTGCTTTACAACGGGTATAAAGTTAAAGTTATATAAGATGCATCCCTTTTAGTGATCTGTGTTACAACATTGTGCATATAGTTAAAATATTGAGTGCATAATACAGCATTGTGAGAGTGTATTTCATTTCAGTGCCTTAACATAAAAAGTCAGATCAAAATTATTCTCTGGATGGTAGTGAACATAGTGCTATTATAACTAATAATCAGAATCCAGACTCCTTGCATTAAGTATTATGCAATGTCCATGTGATATTTTGCAAATATAACTAATTTGATAAATCTCTTAATCTTCACAATTTTCCAATTAAATTTTCCTAAAATTCTAGGAGAGATTTTATATCTGAATTATAAGTATCCCTATGATCTCAGTCAATAGTAATATATGACATACTAGAACCTTTCTCTACAGAGTTGCCTATAGAGTTGTCTGAAAAGGTATTTTAGAGTTAGGTGGTTCATAAACAAGTACATTGACAATTATGTTATAGTCACATATTTGCATTGTGTTCTCATGTTTTGAAATTCAGTAAGAAATATATTAACCAACATCTGCTTGAAACATCACAGCTATATTTCTTCCTAAGTTTTGATATTTCCTATTTTTATTTACAGGTCTTTTTTTTTCTATACATCTTTTCAGTGTTAGTGTTTTCCAAAGCAGCATTTTCTGCTTATCTTTCATTTTTTTCCTGCACTCTACCCATAGTTAAAATCTCACCCCTCTAAGTGATAACAATTCCTATAAATACAAACACAGACACACAGAATTTGTGTCTGTTTCCTAAGTTTTTGTCCTGGACAACCATATAAGCCTATCTCCTCTTAAAGACTGTGCAAGCTCTTCAAAACCCTTGCATTAAATACTTTAATAATAGTATTCATGACACCTTTCCTAAAAAACAAACTGTAGCTTATATATAAATACCTCAGCTATACTTTTGACTTTTACTGTGCTTTTCTTGGTAACCTTCCATAAATGGCATCCTGCATATATATAAGGAGGTACACATGCTATTAAAATTCTTCCCTATAAATCTGTGTTTTATAATGGGGGAAAGAAGGTCGGTCTCAGCTAAGAACCTAGAAAGTTAGAGGGAACATTATTTTCCTCTTCTATGTATATTACCAATCTCAGTGTTTTCCACAATTTTCCAAATTTGAAATCATCTCACTGATATTGTACTATATTTCAATAACAAAATCTACTTGTGCATTGAGCACTAGTAGATCTACTTAGACGTGATCTATTTCTTGATTTTTTTTGTATTTCCCATCATTCCTTTCTTGTTGTATTTACAGCACCAGTGGTAGGAATTCTTTTGTTGTTTTTTCCACTCTCTATCCAGTTCTATGTTGGTGTGTTAAAAAAGAGACAACAGGAACACCTGGGTGGCTCAGTATTTAAGTGTCTGACTCTTGATTTCAGTTCAGGTCATGATCTCATGGTTAGTGAGATCAAGCCGTACATCAGGCTCTGTGCTGAAAGTATGGAGCCTACTTGGGATTTTCTCCCTGCCCCTTTCTCTTTCTCCCTCTCAAAATAAATAAACTTAAAAAAAGTTAAAAAAGTAAAAAGAGACAACAAACACAAAATAGAGTCATTTATGTTAAGCCCACATCACTAAATCAAAACTTAATACCTAACTTACGGTTTCAACTCTACCTGGTAAGCACTAGTAAAACAATCTGCCTGATAGCCTCCTGCTGTCTCCTAGAGGAAGCTGACCTTCCAAAACAATCCACTTTTTTCTAGTAACTTCCTTGTGTCATTCTCTTCTGCCTATAAGCCTTTCATTTTGTATAGCTTTTCAGGGCTCCTTTCCATCTGCTAATGGGTTGCTGCCCAATTAATAAATCATTAAATAAATCTAATACAATCTTTAAAATCTACTCAGCTGACTTTTGTTTTTTAATAGGGGCCTAAAAATTATCATTACAGTTTAGATAGTGTTTTCTATCTAAATTTTCAGTTTATTATATAGATCAGCAGATATTTTCCATTTGTTCAGTGATCCTGTCCCCTACTTTTTACTAGGTGGGGTGACTCAATTGCTTATTTTATGCATGTTTAACTTCAGGCTACCAGCTAAAAATTTATTGTCAGTGTTCTTTTAGATGTGCATGATAAAAATCCATCTAGTGGCTTAAACAAAAAAAATTGTTTGTTCAAGGAATTAATATTACACAGGAAAGGCAATACCTTTAGCAGAGGCAATAGGACTCACTTTGTAACACCAAAGTCATCAGCAGCTCTTTATCCTTGAAGCTGACTCCTTTCTTCACAACTTTATGCCAACAATTCCAAAGGGAAGATGTAACTTGTACCTTTTATTATAATGAAAATTCTTTAACTTCACTCAAAACAGATTATTTCACACATGTGTATCTGTAAATCACCCACCATGACTCAGTGTATGTAACATTTATTAAGAAAATAATAGATATACTTAGAAATAAGGAGGAAGTGATCAATTCCACTCAAAAGAAATGAGGTAACAGCAAGGGGTGGTTTCCCAAGGAAAATTCTAGAGTTTATTTTCTGGAAGAGAAGTAGAAAGGTACACTATTATTCCAGGAAGCTACAGTGTTTTTAAAATGCTAAAGGAGAGTTTCTTGAGGGCAAAGCCTCTGTCTTAATTGTCTGTCTGCAGTGTTTAGCACAACATCAATAACAGAGGTTGAATTAATTAATTGTTTTATACCAGAAAAAGGCTGATCTAGCTTTAAACTACGGACTTAATCTTTAAGACTTTTTCTCCTGCTATTGCAAATAAAGGCCAGAGTTTCTGATTTCTGGTATCCATTATCTTCCCAGCATTAGGATAATCTGATTAGATTCACATAGAAAATTTTTCCTTCATTCCTTCTCTGAACTTTACCTCTTTATTTTGTAGCATAAAGAGTGCTGGTAGATGGAAAAGCTTACAGATTTTGCTGTTCAGGTGTGGGAATTTATACTGGCCACATATACCCACATATGTATTCAGGTATGTTTATTTCTCCATGTCCATGTATAGGTAGGTGGGCAGCTACATACATACACACAAAAATCCTTCTTATTTTTTTATGGCTTAATGATGAGAAAGTGAAGTGATAAGAGCTCCTTATTTGTACAAAATCTGTATATAGCCTCTTTTGTCACAACAAAGACCCTTTGAAAGTTCTTTTGTTTTTTCTATTTTTCTGGTTCTTCCTTTTTACAGGCTTTTAAAATATGAACTATCTTGCTATTATAAGCTTCTTTATCTAAAAGTTCACAATTATATTTTATCTAATTCACAACTGCAATCAAAATAATTCAGTTTTTTAAGCTAATTGATATATGCTCCCTAATTCTAATATTATATTTAGTATAACCAAAGTAAAATCTCTTTCCGCTTCCCTTTTTTTTTTTTTTTTTTAATAAGCTCTACACCCAATGTGGGTCTTGAACTCATGACCACGAGATCAAGAGTCACATGCTCTACTGACTCAGCCAGCCAGGCACCCCATCCATATTTTGCTTATGAATACAAGCAAGTTTCAACCACATAGCTGGCCAAAAATGACCTATACATTATGCATTTGTGAAAGGAACACAATATTTCTAGATGAATGTTGATAAGAGGCCCTGGTATTAAATTAGGATTTAACCCTAAAAATTATTAGTGAGACATATTTTTAAAAATTTGAAAATTATCAGTATACATATTTCTTCCCCCAAATCTGCCTACCTGCTCAGTGATCTGACACACTGCATTATGTACAATAGGCACCTTCTAAAATCATAGAGAAAACATTAACTATGTACATTGATATAGATGAAACCCAAATGTATTTAATATTTCTAGCTAGAATTTAATATTCTTAAACATATACTTTGTTTAAATTATCCAGGAGATTAATTTTTATTCACAGGTAACAGGAAATCATTTCTGGCAGAAAACTTATTCTACACCAGGATTGTGAGATTTTTCTAGCTGGCACAGTAAAGAATAAATTTCCATATAGTGAGTTCATTATGACTAATTTTACAGCCTACTGGTAGATTTATGGCATACTATCTGAATGGTTTTGATAAGTCTCAACTTTTAAAACATGTTACAGAAACCACTAATAGGAAATTTCCCTCTGAATTTTTATAACAACCTGTTGATTACAATAGTACTCGTTTGGTTTGATAGTGCTATAGAAGAGTGCCGCCCCCCTCCTCTGGGTTAGTTACATTTTACTTTTAGTACACAATTGATATTCACAATAATAAATATTGTTAAATTTATTTATTTATTCAAAATAAACAAAACTTGTTCAAAAATGCCATCCTTAATAAAGCTAGAGAAGCTGGTGGAATAGAAGAATCATAAGCTCACTGCTCCCATGGACACACTGAGGCAACAACTACATCTATGTAAGCAACTCTGAAAATGACCTGAAGAATGCAAAACAGATTTTCCATGGCTAGTTATAGAGAAAAGGCCATGCTGAAAAGGATAGGAGGGGCAGAGAAGTGGTCAGAATCTATACTCCTGACCACAAACTGGAGGGACATCCCAAGAACAGAGGAGTGAGGGAATCATGCTCCACACCAAGCACCCCTGACCACAGGGACTATCACTGGTAACTCAAGTCTCTATTATGTCTAGATTTGAAAATCAGTGGGACTTAACTCCTAGAGATCCAGAGTGATAGAAAACTTAGTACTTTCCCATAAAAATCCAGCAAACTAAATAGCTAAAACCAACACAGAAGCAGCAATTTGAAAATTATCTGGGGTATACATGAAGGAGACTTATAGAAAAATCTTAGGACCTATGCTGGAGAGGCATGGATTTGCAGAAGATATCTCTGGGAGAAAAGTGATGACTGGTTTCAGTTTCTTACTATCCTTCAGGCTAGCCAGCTGGATGCATATAGAAGCCAGTTCTAACACTCTGAAAATATTTTGCTAGCACTATGTGCCCCACCAGGCATTCCCCTGCAGACCTGCCCCACTCAAAGTGATCACCGCAGCAGGCATCCTTTCAAAGCAGCTCCTGCCCAGATACATACCCAGCAGGCAGCCTCAGTCATGACCTGCAGCACTACAAGGAGACTCCTGCCTTGGAGAGGAGACTGGTGGAGATCTCCACATACCAGCACACCTGGAAGTCCTGCAGCTGGGTTTCTTAGCTGGCTGCACAGGGAGAAAGCCCTACCCTTCCGTATGCCTCCAACTGTGTCAAGAGCAAATTGTAGACAGCTAGGCTGAATGCCAGCCCCATTCCCCAAGAGGCCAGTGGCCACCACACCCAGGACTCTCAAGAAGACAGGGGCAAACCTTGCCTAGTGCACCCACAGCAGGCAAAACAGGTTATTGTAGTGAGCTGGGCTGAAGGCAATGGTGGCTCACCACAACAGGAGGGCACATACAGCTCACATGGTGGACACCCCAGGAATGCCTGGTTCTGGTGACCAGGAGGGATCGTGCTATGGGTGCCACAAGACTTCTACACAAGGTCCTACTTTCAAGACCAGGAGACGTAGCTGGCCTACTGAATAGTTAGAAACAAACACAGAAACTTCAACAAAATGAGGAGACAGAGGAGTATGTCCCAAATGCAAGAAGAAGAAAAATCATGGAAAAAGAGCCAAATGAAAGAGATAATCAATATGCCTGATGAAGAGTTCAAAGTAATGGTCATAAAGATACTCAGCAGACTTGAAAAGAGGGGAAAAACTCAGTGAAAACTTTAATAAAGATATACAGAATACTTTAAAAAAAGAACCAATAAGAGTTGAAATATACAACAACTGAAATGAAAAATGCATTAGAATCAAAACAGATTATAAAAAGCAGAAGAATAGATCAGCAATCTGGGAGGCATAACAATGTAAAGCATTCAAGTTGAACAGGAAAAAGAAAAATGAATTTTAATTTTTTTAACTTTATTTATTTATTTTTAGAGAGACAGAGACAGCATGAGCAGGGCGAGTGGAAAAGAGAGTGGGAGAAAGAATCCCAAGCAGGCTAATGCTGTGAGCACAAAGCCTGACGTATGGGTCAAACCCACAAAACCATGAGATCATGACCTGAGCCAAGACCAAGAGTCAGATGCTTAACCAGCTGAGCTACCCAGGTGCCCAAGAAAAAGGAATTTTAAAAAGTAAGACTAAATTAAATGATCTCTGGAACAACATCAACCAAACTAACATTCACATTATAGAGGTCCTAGAAGAGATAGAGGAGGCGACAGAAAATGTACTTGAAGAAATAATAGCTGAAAACTTTTCTTACCTGTGGAAGAAAACAGATATCCAGGTCCAGGAGGCAGACAGGACCCCAAACATAATAAACCAGAGGAATCCCATACCAAGACATAGAATTATATAATTATATTGTGTTATAATAATGTCTTAAAATGCCAAATATTAAAAATAAAGACAATCTTAGAACTAGTAAGAGAGAAACAACTAGTTAAATATAAGGGAAACCTCATAAAGCCACCAGCTTATGTCTCAGCAGAAACTTTGCAGGCCAGAAGGGTGTGGTAAGATATATTTAAAGTGATGGGAGAACAATACAACGTAGAAACAAGAATACACTACAATGGCAAGATTATTATTCAGAAACAAAGGAGAGAAAAAGTTTTCCAGACAAACAGACGTTAAAATAGTTCATTACCACCAAGCCAGCCCTACAAGAAATGTTAAATTAATTTAATTTAATTTCCTTAATTTTTTTTTTTTTTTTTTTGAGAGAGGGGTACAGAGGATCAGAAGCAGGCTCCTTGCTGACCACAGCAATCCTGATGTGGAGTTTGAAATCATGAATCACAAGATCATGACCTCAGCCGAACTTACCAGTCTGAGCTACCCAGGTGCCCCAAGAAGTGTTAAAGGAATTTTAAAAGTAGAATGAAAAGTCCATAACTTGAAGAAAATTACAAAAGGAAAAATTCACAGGTAAATGCAAACATGCAGTAAAGGTAGTAGAATAATTATTTATAGGGCCAGTATGCAGGTTAAAACACAAAGATAGTAAAATCAATTATATCTACAAAAGTTAGTCAAGTGATACATAAAATTTTTTAAAATGGCATGATATACATAATATAAAAGAGTGGAAAGTAAAAAAAATGTGCTTTTAAAATGGGTGTGAACTTAAGCAAACATCAATGTACTCTGATTTAAGCATAGGATGATATTTTCAAGCCCATTTACTGTTCTTATGACTGTTGTTCTAAATTCTTGTTCAGATATATTGCTTATACCTATTTTGAGTAAATCCCTGGCTGTGATTTCTTCTTGATCTTTCTTTTGGGGAGATCAAGAAGATACCTAGCCAAAGAGGTAAAAGATCCGTACTATGAAAACTATAAAACATTTATGAAAGAAATTGAAGAAGACACAAACAAATGGAAAAAACATTCCATACTCATGGATTAGGAGAGTAAATATTGCTAAAATAAGAGAGATCAAGAAGATACCTAGCCAAAGAGGTAAAAGATCCGTACTATGAAAACTATAAAACATTTATGAAAGAAATTGAAGAAGACACAAACAAATGGAAAAAACATTCCATACTCATGGATTAGGAGAGTAAATATTGCTAAAATGTCTATACTGCCCAAAGCAATCTACATTTTCAATGCAATCCCTATTAAAATACCACCTGCATTTTTCACAGAGGTAAAGCAAATAATTCTAAAATTCGTATAGAACCAGAAAAGATCTCAAATAGCCAAAGCAATCCTGAAAAATGGGAGGAAGCACAATTCTGGACTTAAAGCTGTTTTACAAAGCTTTTAATCATCAAGACAGTATTGTACTGGCACAAAAAAAGACACAGAGATAGATCAATGGAACAGAATAGAGAACCCAGAAATGGACCCACAAATGTATGGCCAACTAATCTTTGACAAAGCAGGAAAGAGTATCCAATGGGAAAATCTCCTCAGCAAATGGTGTTGGAAAAACTGGACAGTGGCATGCAGAAGAATGAACCTAGACTACTTTCTTACACCATAACACAAAAATAAACTCAAAATGGATTAAAGACCTAAATCTAAGATAGGAAACCTTGAAAATCCTAGAGGAAAAAATAGGCAACAACCTCTCTGACCTCAGCTGCAGCAACTTATTAGACATGTCTCTGGAACACAGGAAAACCAAAGCAAAAATGAAGTATTGGGACTTCATCAAGATAAAAAGTCTTCTGTACAGTGAAGAAAACAATCAGCAAAACTAAAAGGCAACTGATGAAATGATAGAAGATATTTGCAAATGACATATCATATAAAGGGTTAATATCCAAAATCTATAAAGAATTTATCAAACTCAACACCCAAAAAACAAGTAAATAACTCAGTGAAGAAATGTCAGAAGACAGGAACAGACACTTTTCCAAAAAAGACATCCAGATGGCAAACAGACACATGAAAAGATGCTCAACATCACTCATCATCAGGGAAATACAAATCAAAACCACAATGAAATACCACCTCACACCTGTCAGAATGGCAAAAGTTAACACAGGAAACAACACTGCTGGGTGTTGAGTTTGATAAGTTCTTTATAGAACTTTATAGAAGATGTGGTATATATACACACACACACACACACACACACACACACACACACACACACACATACACAATGGTGATATATTACTCGGCGATCAAAAAAGAATGAAATCTTGCCCTTTGCAATGACATGAATGGAACTAGAATGTATTATGCTAACCAAAATAAGTCAGATAAAGATAAATATCATATGATCTCACTCATATGTAGAATTTAAGAAACAACAGATGAACATAGGGAAAGGCAAGGAAAATAAGATAAAAAACAGACAGGGAGGCAACCATAAGAGACTCTTAAATACAGAGAACAAACTGAAGGTTGCTGGAGGGGTGTAGGGTTGGGGGATGGGCTAACTGGGCTATAGGCACTAAGGAGGGCACTTGTTGGGATGGGCACTGGGTGTTATATACAAGTAAGTAATAAGTCACTAAATTCTACTCCTGAAACCATTATTATACCATATGCTAACTAATTTGGATTTTAATGAAAATTGAAAAAAAAAAAAAAAGAATACCTGTAACACTGAAATTCTCTGCTGTGACCTGTGTGTCCTGAAGGGGGTGGGTCTGTTTCCTCTTCTTTTCTACACTCTAGCCCTGGTCATTTTGTTTTTCATATGCAATATGCTTATTAGATTGCTTCTAAACTTGGATATCTCTCTTCCTAGAGTTCTTTGTTCTCATATCTACATGCATTTGGCTGCTTCTTGGTATGAGTTCTAATGTCACTTCTTTGTAGAAACCAACCTTAAGTAGACCAACTAAAAATCTCCATCATCACTCTATCATTTTCCAAATTTTTATGTCCTCATGGTATTCATCACTATCTGAAATGTCAGTTTATCTATGGATATGTCTAATATGTCTTTCTCTCCCAATTTAGGTATCATGAAAGCAGATATTCACTGTTGTAACATCAGTTGCTAGGAAATAATAGTGCAAGACCCATGGTAGGTGCTTAATACAAGGCATTAATATGTGTAAATCATGAGTTAGAATCTGTTTTTTAAACATATTTGAGGCAGAGTTCTTTACTATTCTGTTTAGGTAAAACAAGTCTATGCATTTTTTTAATCTTCAGAATCCTTCATTTCTTTTCACAGAAACTCATTGTCAACATATAACCTTTGGAAACTTCAAAAAAATTTTTACTGGAAAAGTCAAAGAAGACTAGATGAATTGGGTTAAGTAAACAGAACCTCCAAACTGGTAATTTTCTATTCCTATGACAGGTAAAAAAAAGGTTTATCATCTGTAAGTCTTGATGAAGATGGAGAACAGATAGTGCTCTCATTATCAGGTTGAGGCAGAATATGAGGAGGTTTACTAAAGGCTTTAGATCTGATAATTGACTATATAAAATAAAGTAATAGTTTATGGATTGAGGATTTAAACCACAGCTTCCTGGGAGGAGGCACAAGCAAACTCAAGTTCTGACGCACTGAGATTCCAGAAAAGCAGATTGAGATTCAAGGACTGAGCCTAATTTTTGTGTAGGAAAATGGAGAGCTAATTAAAAAAAAATCTCAGATTAAGGCCTTTGTATTGTCTGGAGTAATGAAGAGACTGGAGCTCCTCCTTGGGTGCTCAGGTACCGGGACCCTGCAGACTATGGGGTCATCCAGGATGGTGACACAGTCAATTTTACTTTAGGGTATAAAAGTTTCTTCTGATTATAGAGGAAATTGAGAGGATTAATGCTAACACAAATACAACGTAAGCAAAAATGTTTTAACTGAAAAATAAGATCTTATACAACAATAAGTAAAATAAAAGCAATAATGAAGACAATACATCATTCCAAATTGATGCGACTTTTAATAACATCAATGTGTTAAATATCTAGCAGCATTTGAAAAATATGAATCATGTTATATAAAGAATAAGTAAAATCCTACGTATAATTTGAAACTTGAAAGGTTACTAAATACTGAAAGAAAAATTAATGAAACCATTTCACTTGGGATAGATATTGTGTTACCATCATTTAACAAAGTCTAAGTTTCTGGCAAATTTATGCAAAACACACACAAAACACAACATTTTTCAAATATGATAAGGTGGCTGGATACAAACACATTCTACAAAAAAGAGGTGTGTCTACTTGAAAAACTAGTACTTAGAAATGAAAATGAGAATAAGTATAAATACTAAGAAATGTAAGTAGAATTTATCAGGACCTATAGGAAGAATATGAAGTGATATTCAAACATAAAACAAGGTCTGAACAAGGAGGGAGATACACCATATTTATGTATTCTATGTGCATTTTGTTCATCTAAATTTAACTAATCTAATTAGAATTTGTCTGTTGGTCTTGGAAATAAACCTTAAAATCTAAAGTACACTTGTGATGAACACTTGGTGTTGTGAAGAAGTGTTGAATCACTATATTGAACACCTGAAACTATTACACTGTATGTTAACTACATAGAGATCTCCCCTTACCAGCTAGCAGAATACATGGTAACATCTGTATGCTCAATAGGACCTAAGGGCCTGGATCACAGGATACATATGGGAAATCAAGCAGATATAAGTAAGAGAATTCAACTATTATAAAGATGTTGGCCAAATTCAGGGACAGTGAATGAATTATTTGAACGAAAAGTATTGGCATTATTACCTAACTAGAAGATGCATGGATGCCTAAGTTACATCATATGCAAAAGTAAATCTCACGCTTTTTTGGTGTATCTGTTTTGTTTTAAACTCTGCTCCCTGATCCATTACAAGATCCTCTTTCTGCAAACCAGACAACCATAACTGCTCTTCCATTTTTATTCAGTTACTCCTCAGTCTCCTTCTCCTAGACTCACTCCTATCTAGCTTATCAAAAGAGAAATTATTTTTACAAGCAAATCTACTGGTCTGGCACTTAGGTCAGAATATTATTGGAATATGTTTATACATTGGTATGAAAAAGAGACAGTGACCCTTGAGAGAAAAACAAGTTAGAAAACACCAGAAATATCAATATTTGAGATAAACTCGGCCTCACATTATTTTAGATGATGCAAATTCATCACTTTGATTTCTAAATTAGGACCAAAAATACTTTTTGCCAAGTATTTGTCATTTAACTATATGTGTAACTGATATATTTTAATCCAGAAAATCAACTTTTATCTATGGCAGTATTCAAATTGAGATGAACCCAGGCATTTTCTGAGTTTTTATATTTACTACATATTTGAAGTGCACTTATTAATATTGTCACTCAAAGACAGCATAGGCCACACATGTTTCAAAATCTGTCTAGTTTACTTATCTGATCTCTTTTTTCAGATCCCATTTAGCAATGTGTAGAAGCATGCTTTTTTGAGAAAAAAAATATATGCACAATATCACTTCATATTACTTCATCAATGTATCTTTAAAGTTTCCTTCACAGCAAAATAGTGGCATGCCATTCTTGAAGGATGAACTTTTAGGTAAATGAAACTCCAAAAGACTTTAAAACTTTATAAAAAATAACCTATTTATATACTGTGTTTTACATACATATATATTATATATATTTAAATATTATATATATAATGTATTATATATAAATATATAAATGTTATAAATATATGTATAGAGAGAGAGAGAGAAAGAAAGAAAGACACATACATACAGACAACAAGAGAAAGCATTTTCATGTAGTAAATATAAAAACTCAGAAAATGCCTGCATTCATCTTAATTTGTGTGTGTATACACACACACACACACACACACACACACACACACACACTGCTTACAATTCAACTAATTTTATGTGTGTATATAATATTATCTAAGTTAATAAGTCAAATAAGATCTTAGATCCATGTTAGAATGATTTTTTCCTTTCAGTTATACTAATGTGTATATATTGTCATATGTTCCATTAACACTGATACTTTTAGATAAGAATTTGCCTTATGACTAATAGCCCATTTTTTTATATCCATTAGGAAAAAGATAATTTCTTCAATAAATGGTGTTGGGAAAACTGGATAGCAACATGCAAAAGAATGAAACTGGATCACTTTCTAACATAAAAAATAAATAAATAACTTTAAAACAGATTAAAGACCTAAATATGAGACATAAAGCCATAAAAATCCTATATGAGATTACAGGTAGTAATCTCTTTGACATTGTCCATAGCAGCTTGTTTCTAGATAGATCTCCTGAAGCAGGGGAAACGAGAAAAAAATAAATGCTGGGACTTCATCAGATAAAAATCTTCTGTACAGTGAAGGAAACAATCAACAAAACTAAAAGGCAACCTTTAGAATGGCATAAAATATTTGCAAATGACATATCTGATAACAGGTTGGTATCTAAATTATAAAGAACTTATAAAACTCAACACCCAAAAACCAAATAATCCAATTAAAAAATGAGCAGAAGACATAAATAGATATTTTTCCAAAAAAGACATCCAGATGTCCAGCAGGCACATGAAAATATATTCAACATCACTGAGCATCAGGGAAATGAAAAAACTAAAATGAGCTAGCACCTCACATCAATCAGAATCGCTAAAATCAACAACACAGGAAACAAGAAGAATTGGCAAGGGCTGTAAGAAAGGGGAATCCTCTGACACTGTTGATGTGAATTCAAACTGGTGCAACCACTCTGGAACACAGTATGGAGGTTCGTCAAAAATTTAAAATTAGAACTCCCCTGTGATTCAGAAATTGCACTTCTAGGTATTTACCCAAAAGACACAAAAATACTAATTGGAAGGGAGACATGCACCCTGAGTTTTAGAGCATTGTCTACAATAGTAAAATTATGACAAGAGCCCAAATGCCCACTGACTGAAGAATGGATAAAAAAGAAGTGGTGTGTGTGTGTGTGTGTGTGTGTGTGTGTGTGTAAGAATATTTTCATGTATCTGCTGGACATCAGGCTGTCTTCTTTGGAAAAAATATCTACTCATGTCTTCTGTCCTTTTGTAATTGAATTATTTCATTTTTGGGAGTTGAGTTTTACAAGTTAGTTATAATTCAGATACCAACTCTTGATCAGAAATGTCATTTGCAAATATTTTATCCCATTCCAAAGGCTGCCTTTTAGTTTGTGTACACACACACACACACACACATAATGGAATATTAGTCATGAGAAAGAATCGAATCTTGCCATTTGCAGTGACATTGATGGAACTAGAGAAGATTATGCTAAGTGAAATAAGTTAGAGAAAGACAAATACCAAACGTGGAATTTCCACACTCATATGTGGAATTTAAGAAACAAAACAGATTAACATAGGGATAAAATAGAACTGAGATCAAAAATAACTGAGAGTTACAGGAAGGGAGGTGATTGTGGGGGTGTGTTAAATGGGTGATGGGCATGAGGAAGGGGACTTGTGATGAGCACTGGGTGCTGTATGTAAGTGATAAATCACTCAATTCTATACCTGAAACTAATATTACACTGTTTGTTAACTAAATGGAATTTAAATAAAAATTATAAAAATAAGAAAATAAATATCTTTATTATTTTATGTATTCTTTGTATCTCCAACTTTTGGGTAAAGAAATTCTACATCGGCATTTAGCCATTTGGAAATTCATTAAGATGATGATCATTATCCGTATGTGAAGTTATGAAGTGATCATGTAAACAAATTTGCCATTTGTTGCTGTAAGTGCTAGAGATTATGTGAATCCTCCATACCAATAAAACTTAGATACAACACATTTAACTCCTATATTGTTAATGCTTTATATATTATAATTGTAGAACATAATTCAAAGGTATCAAAACAAACATATTTCTTTACCCTTATTTGAATATATTGGATTTGAGTATCTAGTTTTAGTTAAAGGGGGAGTGAAGTTTCAGTCTGTCATAGCACCTGCTATTTACACATTTGATATATAGCTTTTATCATAATAGTTTTGTAGAAAATACTTATATTATAAATTAAAAAGGCTAAATAATTGAGTCATTAGCAAGCATACACAGTTCATTATAGGTAGTCTTGGCTTCCCTATATATATATATATTCTTAAATTTAAATTGCATGTGATAAATATACTGATTTATAAAATATGTACAACTTTAATATAGTATTTCAAAACTGTTTATGTCATTGCTTGGCTTAAAAATAGATACTAAACAGTAATATAGGGGTACCTAGTGGCTCAGTCAGTTAAATGTCAGACTCTTGATCTCAGCTCAGTTCATGATCTCACAGTGAGATTGAGTCCCACATTAGGCTCTGCAGAGATAGTACGAAGCCTGCTTGGGATTCTCTCTCCCTCTCTCTCCACCCTTGCCCCACTCTCTTTCTCTCTCTCTCAAAATAAACAAACTTAAAAATTTTAAACAGTAATATAAAATGTAAAATTTCTCATTCTAAAAATTAAGAAACTTCTGAGAAGGCAGTCAACAGGGAAGAGAAGTCAGGGGACCTGAAGTTCCCTCATCCCTCAAACACAGCAGTATAGAGGCCACAAGACTTGGAATTCCAGGAAACAGGCTACAGAGCAACAGAAACATCTCAAGGGGCCCATGGGGACAACTTGGCAGGCCATAGGTGCATGATTGTGAATTAGGAGAGATAAAATTGGGCAGTGTAGACATAGAGGGGAGAGATCCCCTTCTGTGGAGAGACAAAAGGTAGAGAAAGAGAGGCTATGTAGGATTGTACTTGGACAAGAGCAAAACCTCACCAGACCACAGACCAGACAGGGTAATGGAAAAAACAGAGAAAGAACCAATTTATAACTTGCAAATAGTCTTAAGAGTGAGGATCCAGGGTTTCAGGGCTTTCTCTGGACTACAGATGGCCATCCTGTGCAAATGCCTGGGGAGGAGAGGAGCCAGCCCTAGGGTAAGTAGTGAGCTCAGAGACACAGTCAGAGAGAGCAGTCCCCTCCCTCAAGTGCTGTGGGAAGAAGGAATATTCTCGCTCCAAGGACAAAAGACCCTATAGGTGCCTGCCAGCCAGAGGCCTTTGGTCTGCTGGGTGGAGTGGCACTATCCTGAAACCAGGGTGCGTATAGCAGGATCCTTTAAGACGTCAGGGTTTGAATCCCAGTCAAGCATCTGGGAGGCATGGGAGACTGTGGAGTGGGACAAACTGGCCACTCACGCCTGCGCAGCACTGTGAGGATGGCCTGAACAGAATGATCTGGGACACCTGGTCTGGAGAGGAGAGACTGAGGTGTCACCATTTTTCTCCCTATCACTAACAAGGTGGGGCTTCAGGGAATAGACAGCCAGCCCACAGTGAAGGAGGGAACCACCTATATGAAACCACGCCCGGAATTAAGTCATAGAGTTCCTTTGATTCTCTGATTGATCAATTCTTTTTCTTTCTTTTTCTTTTCTTTTCTTTTCCCCCACCCCTGTAATTTCTCTCTTTGTATGGGATAAGGCTTCTTCTACCACTCCCCCCACCTTTTCTAAATTTTTTCCAGAGTTACTTCAATGAACAACTCAAAGCACACCTAGTAGAAGTCCAAACCACCACTAATAGGGAGATAAAGCAGCCAGCATCACAACAACAAAGAGCATGCAACACACTCCAAAAACACCTTCTGATGGCCCAGGCCCTGGACAGTATATGACCCCTTTTTAATATAGTAGTGCTCACAGGTGAAGAACACATAACAATATCAAAACAAGGGCAGAAAACTAGCCAAAATGATGACATGGAAGAATTCTCTTCAAAGGAAATTACAGGAAGAAATGGCAGCAAAAGAATTGCTCAAAAAATATATAAATATATCTGATCAAGAATTTAGAATAATAGTCATAAGGTTAATAGTTGGGCTTGAAAAAATCCTAGAAGACAGGAGAGAATCTATTGCTACAGAGATCAAGGAACTAAGAAACAGTCACAATGAATTAAGAAATTCTGTAAATGAGATGCAAAATAAACTAGATCAAGTGACAGCAAGGATGGAGAAATCAGAGGGGAGAATAAGTGAAATAGAAGATAAAATGAAGCTGAGAAAAAGAGAGATAAGAAAATACAAGACCACAAGGGCAGAATTAGAAAACTAAGTGATTCAATGAAACTTAATAATATCCGTATCATAGGAGTTCCAGAAGAAGAAAGAGAGAGAAAGGGGCAGAAGGTTTACTTGAACAAATGATAGCTGAGAACTTCCCTAATTTGGGGAAGGATGCAGACATCCAAATCCAGGAGGCACAGATAACTCCCTTCAGATTCAACAACAATAGTCCTTCCCCACAGCATATCATAGTGAAACTGGCAAAATACAAAAATAGAGAATTCTGAAAGAAGCTAGGGACAAATGGGCCTTAACCTACAATGGCCTTATATGTGTAGATACATAAGGGTAGTAGCAGACCTGTCCACTAAAACTTGCTGACCAGAAGGGAGAGGCAGGAAATCTTCAATGTGTTGAAAAGGAAAAATATGCAGCCAAGAAACCTTTAGCCAGCAGGGCTGTTATTAAGAATAGAAGGAGAGATAAAGGCTTTCCCAGACAAACAAAAACTGAAGGAGTTCATGACCAATAAACCAGCCCTGAAAGAGGTCTTAAGGGGGGCTCTGTGAATGAAATTATGCAAAAACTACAAAGGAACAGAGACATCACCACAACCATGAAACCTACAGATAACACAATGACACTAAACCCATATTTTTCAATAATAACTCTGAATGTAAATGAACTAGGTACCCCAAACAAAAGACAGAGGGTATCAGAATGGATAAAAGCAAACACACGCACACACACACACAGAAAAAACAAAAAACAAAACAAAAACCCAAGATCCATCTATATGCTGTCTACAAGAGATGCATTTTAGACCTAGGAACATCTTCATATTGGAACTGATGGGATGGAGAACCATCCATCATGCTACTGGAAGTCAAAAGAAAGCTGGAGTAGCCAAACATATCAGACAAACTAGATTTTAAACTAAAGGCTGTAACAAGAGATGAAGAAGGGCATTATATCATAACTATGGGGTAGTATCCATCAAGAAGAGCTAACAATTATATTTATTCCCCAACTTGGAGAACCAATAAATTATTATATATAAATAGACAGCGAGATATATATATATATACACACGTGTGTGTATATATATATATATATATATATATATATATATATATATACACACACACACACACACACTAATCACAAACATAAGCAATCTTATTGATAACAATACATTAATTTCAGGGGACTTTAACATTCCAATGACAGCAATGGACAGGTGATCTAGACAGAAAATCAATAAAGAAACAATGGCCTTGAATGATACACTGGACCAGATGGACTTGACAGATATATTCAGAACTTCTCATCCAAAAGCAGCAGAAAACACATTCTTCTTGATCACACATGGAACATTCTCCAAGATAGATCATATACTGGGTCAAACAAATATACCTCAATAAATATAAAAGATTGAGATTATACCATGCATATTTTCAGATCACAACACTATGAAACTTGAAATCAACCAGAAGAAAAACGTTTGGAAAACCTCCAAATGCCTGGAGGTTAAAGAACATCCTACTAAAGAATGAATGGGTCAACAAGGAAATTAAAGAAGAAATTTAAAAATATATGGAAGCAGTGAAAATTAAAACACAACAGTCCAAACCCTTTGGGATGGAGCAAAGGCAGTCCTCAAAGGAAAATACATCGCAATCCAGGCCTATCTCAAGAACAAGAAAAATCCTAAATACAAAACCTAACTGCACACGTAAAAGAACTAGAAGCAGAACAGCAAAGAAACCCAAAGCCAGCAAAAGAAAAGAAATAATAAAGATTAGACCAGAAATAAACAATATAGAATAAAAAAAAAAGAACACAGTAGAATAGATCAATGAATCTAAGAGCAGTTATTTTTGAAAAAATAAGCCAAGGTGATAAATTCCTAGTCAGACTTCTCAAAGAGAAAAGAGACAGGACCCAAATAGGTAAATCATGAACAGAAAAGGACATATCACAACCAACAACACAGAAATACAAACAATTAATAGAAAATACAATGAAAAATTATATGTCAAAAATTTGGACAACCTGGAAGAAATGGGCAAATTCCTAGACACCTGCACACTACCAAACTCAAACAGGAAGAAATAGAAAATTTGAACAAACCCATAACCAGCAAAGAAATTGAATCAGTTATCAAAAATCTCCAACATTAAGAGTCCTGGGACACTTGGCTTCCCAGGGGAAATTCTAGCAGACATTTGAAGCAGAGTTAATACCCATCCTTCTCAAGATGTTCCAAAAAAAAAGAAATGGAAGGAAAACTTCCAAACTCTTTCTATGAAGCCAGCATTACCTTGATTCCCAAACCAGACAAAGACTCTACTAAAAAAGAGAATTACAGGCCAATATCCTTGATGAACATGGATGCAAAAATTCTCAACAAGATACTAGTAGATCGAATTCACCAGTATATTAAAATAATTATTCACCATAATCAAGTGGGATTCATTCCTGGGCTGCAGGGCTGGTTCAGTATTTGCAAATAAATCAATATAATACATCACATTAATAGAAGAAAGGATAAGAACCATATTATCCTGTCAATAGATGCAGAAAAAGCACTTGACAAAATACAGCATCCTTTCTTAATAAAAACTCTCAAGAATGTTGGGATAAAAGGAACATACCTTAACGCCATAAAAGCTATATATCAAAAGCTGACAAGCTAATATCATCTTCAATGGGGAAAAACTGAGCAATTTCCCTGAGATCAGGAATGCGACAAGGATGTCCACTCTCACCACTGTTGTTTAATATAGTGTTGGAAGTCCTAGCCTCAGCAATCAGACAACAAGATGAAATAAAAGGCATCCAAATTGACAAAGAAGTCGAACTTTCACTTTTCGCAGAAGACATTTTACCCAACCTGGAAAACCCGAAACATTCTACCAAAAAGCTACTAGAACTGATACATGAACTCAGCAATGTCGCAGGATACAAATTGGTTGCATTTCTATACACCAATAATGAAGCAACAGAAAGAGAAATCAAGAAATCAATCCCATTTACAATTGCACAAAGAACCATAAAATCCTACGAATAAACCTAAAAAGATGTAAAAGATCTGTATGCTAAAAACTATGGAAACTTATGCAAGAAATTGAAGAAGATACAAAGAAATGGAAAAACATTCCATGCTCATAATTGAAAGAATATTGTTAAAATGTCAAAACTACCCAAAGCAATCCACACATGAATGCAATACCAATGAAAATTGCACCAGTATTCTTCTCAGACTTAGAACAAACAATCCTAAAATTTTATGGAACTACAAAAGACCCCAAATAGCCAAAGTAATGTTGAAAAAGAAAACCAATATATGGGAGACATCACAATCCCAGACTTTATCCTCTACTACAAAGCTGTAATCATCAAGACAGTGGTACTGGTACAAAACAGACACATAGACCATGGGAATAGAATAGAGAAACCAGAATTGGACCCACAAATGTAATGCCAACTAATCTTTAACAAGGCAGGAAAGAGTATCCAATGGAAATGGTGCTGGGAGAACTGGACAGCAACATGCAGAATAATGAAACTGGGCCACTTTCTTATACCATACACAAAAATAAACTCAAAATGGATGAAAGACCTAAATTTGAGACAGAAAAACCATCAAAACCCTAGAGGTGAAAACAGGCAACAACCTCTTTGACCTCAGCCACAGCAACTTCTTACTTGACACGTCTCTGAAAGCAAGGGAAATAAAAGCAAAAATGAACTACTGGGACCTCATCAAGATAAAAAGCTTATGCACTGCAAAGGAAACAGTCAAAAAAAAAAAAAAACTAAAAGGAAACTGATAGAATGAGAGAAGATATTTGCAAATGACATATTGGGTAAAGGGTTAGTATCCAAAATTTATAAAGAACTTACCAAACTCAACAACCCAAAATCAAATAATCCAGTGAAGAAATGGGCAGAGGACATGAATAGACAATTTTCCAAAGAAGACATCCAGATGGCAAATAGACACATGAAAAGATGCTCAGCATCAGGGAAATACAAATCAAAACCACACTGAGATACCACCTCACACCATTAAGAGTGGCTAAAACTAACAACCCTGGAAACAACAGATGTTGGCAAAGATGTGGAGATACGGGAACTCTCTTGCACTGTCGCATGGGAATGCAAACTGGTGCAGCCACTCTGGAAAACAGTGTAGAGGTGTGGAGTTTCCTCAAAAAACTAAGGATAGAATTACCCTATGACCCAGCAATAGTATTACTATGAATTTATCCAAAGGATACAGGAGTGCTGATTCATAGGGGCACATGTACCACAATGTTTATAGCAGCTCTTTCAATAGTAGCCAAATTATGGAAAGAGCCCAAATGTCCATCAATTGATGAATGGATAAAGAAGATTATATATATACAATATATATAATAGATAATATATTATATTTATTATATATTTATATTATATATTATATATAAATATATAATTATATATTTGTAATAAATATAAATATATTTATTATATATCTAATAAAATACTAGTTGGAATGAAAGAAGAATGAAATTTTGCCATTTGCTACAATGTGGATGGAACTGGAGGGCATTACGCTGAGTGAAATAAGTCAGTCAGAAAAAGACAGATACCATATGTTTTCATTCATATGTGGAGTTTGAGAAACTTAACAGAAGACCATAGGGGAAAGGAAGGGGAAAAAATAATTTCAAACAGAGAGGAAGGCAAACCTGTAAGAGACTCTTAAATACAGAGAACTAAGGGGAGAAGGGGAAATGGGTGATGGGTTTTGAGGAGGGCACTTATTGGGATGAGCAATGGCTGTTGTATGTAAGCAATGAATCATGGGAATCTACTCCCAAAGCCAAGAGCACACTGTACACAGTGTATATTAGCTAACTTGACAATAAATTGTATTTAGAAAAAGTTGAGAAGCTTCTATCTTTATAATAAGCAAAATAATCTTACCCAGGGCGAGGAAAATAATTTTATGAAGAGTGTTTGCATAATAGAAGTGAAATTATGTTAGCAAAAGAAAAATCAAAATAAGCTTTCAATATTATGAATATTCATGTCTATTATTCACTATTTCATTGGGAAAGGACAAAGAGGAAATTCTGGCTACTATTTGTAAGGACATTCAATGTCCTACTTGGCAAAAATTGGGACAAGAGGTTAGTGAATGTTGTTTAACATCAAGTTGGTTACTAATTAGATTCCATACCTTGTAGTCGTGTATTCAACTACACGTTCCAGAGCATTTAGTCACCCAAGTTCCGTTATTGGTGCTGGTTCATTTTCTGCTCACAAGAAATACAGTCTAGAAAAAACAATAAAGCAAAACAAGCTATATGATATTTTAAAAATTTAAGCCTGTAATATATGGTATGAATCTAGAAGAGTGTTATGCAATAAATGAATAAATGAATGAATGAATGAATGAATGAATAAATAAATAAGAATTTAAGAAATCCTAAGAAAGTACATAAGCTTGGTAGAGGAGCACATTCTTGTAGAAATCAAAATTTAAAATAAAGTTGACATTTAGTGTAAAAATTAAACAAGGTAAAAAACCAAGATTCCAAAAGAGACAAGAAATTTAAATATATTGGAATGGACTTTAAGAAAATGTCATTTTAAGAGTAGTTTATCATTTGGAAGGAAAATTGACTTCCATATTAAACAAATGTTTTCTACACCTTAATTTTTATTGACCATCTGTGCTGACAGCTCAGAGCCTGGAGCCTAATTTGGATTCTGTGTCTTCCTCTCTCTCTGCCCCTCCCCTGCTCGTGCTCTGTCTCTGTCTCAAAAAATGAATAAATGTTAAAAAAAATTAAAAAAAATAATAAATACAACGAGTAATGGAATAAAAGTTAAACTTTGATAGATATCTGAAAATTTTACCTATCAAAAATCTTCCCTATATGAGGCTTTTCTATTTTACATGTTGCTAGGTTAAAAAGTGATCTGAACAGATTTGAAGTGTTGCAACTTTTCTCACTCTGTACACTACCATCACAGTATCACAATATATTCAAAGTATCAGTGTAAGGCAAGATGTTGACTTCCTTTTCCCTGAAGAAATTGTGAGCTCTTATGATGAGAGTTAGATGGCTAAATATTTCGGGGGGGGGGTGGAAAATTTTTGAAGTAGCTGATGTGAAAATAGGAGACAGATGAAAGGCTGTCCTGCAACAGCGAGGGCACAATGGAGTTGAACGCTCTATATTAGTAGCAGAAACACAGAGTTCTTACAATTTCATACAGAAGTATTCAGCCACCTCAGATTTAGCATAGGAAGGAGTAGTTGGAGTTTCTCAGACTACAGTTTTCCTACAGAAGTTTAAAGAATGTTAGGAAAAAGGAGTTGAAATAATATGCCATAAAACCTTTCTGGACAGCTGATAGGACAAATGAAAAAAGCTCATTTTAAAAGAACTCTAAAACTTAGAGGTTACAAGATTCAGGTTTTCAATAAAGCCAAAGAATATAGTGACAATAACTGAATGGTAAAAAAGGACCCAAAATGTGCAACTGGAACTTGAGATACCCAAGATGTAGTAAGTCCATGTTATTAAAAAGAATAGAGAGGTTAGAAGGAAGATGGTGGCATAGGAGGACACTGAGCTCCCTGCGTACTGCTGATCACTTATATTCCACCCACACCTACCTAAATAACACAGAAAACCACCAGAAGACTAGCCGAATGGACTCTCTGGAGCCAAGCATAGACAAGAGGCCCACGGAAGAGGGTAGGAAGGGCCAAGAGGTGGTGCACGCTACACGGACTGGCAGGAGGGAGCTGGGGCAGTGGAGGGGCAGCCAGCCCACCTGGCAAGGCAGAGCCCATGAATCTGACTTGCAAAAGCATAGGGGCCAGACTGTGTGAGTTCTGACAGCCAGCGGGACTTAAAATCTGGAATGTTAAAAGTCAACAGCTCTGCTCTTGGAGAGCGGAGGGCGAGAGGATACCTGGAGGGAGAGTTGTTGAGCCCCGGAAGACAGAGATCAGCTCGGCAGGGAACAAAGGTGCTAGCAAGTGCAATTTCCCTCTCCCATCCCTCCAGCCGAAATCCCAAAGGGAACCAGTTCCTGTCACCAAAATTGCTTGCATTGCACAAACACCCAACACTGTGCTTCTGTGGATCCATCCCTCCCATGGGTTTGCCTCCCTCCTGGTGCTGCAGGGCCCCTCCTGCAGGGGACCACCGAAGGCAAAGCCAGCCAAGCCTGCCCCTCTGCCACTGTGCACCTTGCGGATCCACCCTGGCTAATACACCAGATCCCATCAAAGCAGCACCACAAGCCTGGCAGTGAGCAAGTAGCCCAGACAGGGGCCACACCACTCCACAGTGAGCCCTGCCCCTGGGAGAAGGGAAGATAATGTACACACCAGTCTGACTGTGGCCCCAGAAGTGGGCTGGGGACAGACATCAGGTCTGCCTGTGGCCCTGCCCACAAACACAAGTTACTCCAGACAGCACAGGGGAAGTGCCCTGAACTTGGGAGCCACCCCAGGGACTACCCAAAATGATGAAATGGAAGAACTCTCCTCAAAAGAAACTCCAGGAAGCAGCAACAGCTAACAAATTGATAAAAAACGATTTAAGCAATATAACAGAACATGAATTTAAAATAAGAGTCATAAAATTAATCCCTGGGCTTGAAAAAAGTACAGAGGACAGCAGAGAATCTATTGCTACAGAGATCAAGGGACTAAGAAACAGGAGGAGCTAAAAAATGCTATAAATGAGGTGCAAAATAAAATGGAGGCGACCACAGCTCAGATTGAAGAGGCAGAGGAGAGAACAGGTGAATTAGAAAATAAAATTATGGAAAAAGAAGAAGCTGAGAAAAAGAGAGATAAAAAAATCCAGGAGTATGAGGGGAGAATTAGAGAATGAAGTGATGCAATGAAACACAACAATATACGTAAAATAGGACTTCCAGAGGAGGAAGAGAGAGAGAAAGGGGCTGAAGGTGTACTTGAAGAAATCATAGCAGAGAAATTCCCTGATCTGGGGAAGGAAAAAGGCATTGAAATCCAAGAGGCACAGAGAACTCCCTTCAGACATAACTTGAATCGATCTTCTGCACGACAAATCATAGTCAAACTGGCAAAATACAAGGATAAAGAGAAAATCCTGAAAGCAGCTAGGGATAAACATGCTCTAACATACAAAAGGGAGGCCGATAAGACTAGTGATGGATCTATCTACTGAAACTTGGCAGGCCAGAAAGGAATGGCAGGAAATCTTCAATGTGATGAACAGAAAAAATATGCAGCCAAGAATCCTTTATCCAGCAAGTCTGTCATTTAGAATAGAAGGAGAGACAAAGGTCTTCCCAAACAAACAAAAACTGAAGGAATTCATCACCACTAACCCAGCCCTACAAGAGATCCTAAGGGGGATTCTGTGAGTGAAATGTTGCAAAGACCACAAAGTGCCAGAGACATCACTACAAGCATGAAACCAACAGATATCACAATGACTCTAAACCCACATCTTTCTATAATAACACTGAATGTAAATGGACTAAATGCTCCAAAAGACACAGGGTATCAGAATGGATAAAAGAACAAGACCCATCTATTTGCTACCTACAATAGACTCATTTTAGACCTGAGGACACCTTCAGATTGAAAGTGAGGGGATGGAGAACTATCTATCATGCTACTGGAAGTCAAAAGAAAGCTGGAGTAGCTATACTAATATTAGACAAACTAGACTTTAAATTAAAGGCTGTAACAAGAGATGAACAAGGGCATTATATGATAATTACAGGGTCTATCCACCAGGAAGAGCTAACAATTATAAATGTCTATGCGCCGAATACGGGAGCCCCCAAATATATAAAACAATTAATCACAAGCATAAGCAACCTTATTGATAAGAATATGGTAGTTTCACAGGACTTTAATACTTCACTTACAACAATTGATTGATCATCTAGACACAGGATCAATAAAGAAACAAGGGCCCTGAATGATACATTGGATTAGATGGACTTGACAGATACATTTAGAACTCTGCATCCCAAAGCAACAGAATACACTTTCTTCTCGAGTGCACATGGAACATTCTCCCAGATAGATCACATACTGGGTCACAAAACAGCCCTTCATAAGTATACAAGAATTGAGATCACACCATTCATACTTTCAGACCACAATGCTATGAAGCTTGAAATCAACCACAGGAAAAAGTCTGGAAAACCTCCAAAAGCATGGAGGTGAAAGAACACCCTACTAAAGAATGAATGGGTCAACCAGGCAATTAGAGAAGAAATTAAAAAATATATGGAAACAAACAAAAATGAAAATACAACAATCCAAACGCTTTGGGATGCAGAGATGGCAGTCCTGAGAGAAAAATACATTGCAATCCAGGACTATCTCCAGAAACAAGAAAAATCCCAAATACAAAATCTAACAGCACACCTAAAGGAAATAGAGGCAGAAAAGCAAAGATACCCCAAACCCAGCAGAAGAAGAGAAATAATAAAGATCAGAGCAGAAATAAACAATATAGAATCTAAAAAAAACTGTAGAGCAGATCAATGAAACCAAGAGTTGTTTTTTTGAAAAAATAAAATTGATAAACCTCTAGCCAGGCTTGTCAAAAAGAAAAGGGAGATGACCCAAATAGATAAAATCATGAATGAAAATGGAATTATGACAACCAATCCCTCAGAGATACAAGCAATTATCACGGAATACTATGAAAAATTATATGCCAACAAACTGGACAACCTGGAAGAAATGGACAAATTCCTAAGCACCCACACACTTCTAAAACTCAAACTGGAGGAAATAGAAAGCTTGAACAGACCCATAACCAGTGAAGAAATTGAATCAGTTATCAAAAATTTCCCAAAAAATAAGAGTCCAGAACCAAATGGCTTCCCAGGGGAGTTCTACCAGATGTTTAAAGCATAAATAATACCTTTCCTTCTCAACCTACTCCAAAAAATAGAAAGGAAAGGAAAACTTCCAGACTCATTCTATGAAGCCAGTATTACTTTGATTCCTAAACCAGACAGAGACCTAGCAAAAAAAAAAAAAAAAAAAAAAAAAAAAAGAGAGAGAGAGAACTATAGGCCAATATCCATGATGAATATGGATGCAAAAATTCTCAATAAGATACTAGCAAATCGAATTCAATGGCACATAAAAAGAATTATTCACCATGATCAAGTGGGATTCATTCCTGGGAAGCAGGGCTGGTTCAACATTCGCAAATCAATCAATGTGATACATCATATTAATAAAAGAAAAGATAAGAACCATATGATCCTGTCAATCAATGCAGAAAAGGCCTTTGACAAAATTCAGCACCCTTTCTTAATAAAAACCCTTGAGAAAGTCGGGATAGAAAGAACATACTTAAACATTATAAAAGCCATTTAGGAAAAGCCCACAGCTAACATCATCCTCAATGGGGAAAAACTGAGAGCTTTTTCCCTGAGATCAGGAACACGACAGGGATTTCCACTCTCACCGCTGTTGTTTAACATAGTGCTGGAAGTTCTAGCATCAGCAATCAGACAACAAAAGGAAATCAAAGACATCAAAATTGGCAAAGATGAAGTCAAGCTTTTGCTTTTTGCAGATGACATGATATTATACATGGAAAACCCGATAGACTCCACCAAAAGTCTGCTAGAACTGATACATGAATTCAACAAAGTCGCAGGATACAAAATCAATGTACAGAAATCAGTTGCATTCTTATACACTAACAATGAAGCAACAGAAAGATAAATCAAGAAATTGATCCCATTCACAATTGCACCAAGAAGCATAAAATACCTAGGAATAAATCTAACCAAAGATGTAAAAGATCTGTATGCTGAAAACTATAGAAAGCTTATGAAGGTAAGTGAAGAAGATATAAAGAAATGGAAAGACATTCCGTGCTCATGGATTGAAGAATAAATATTGTCAAAATGTCAATACTACCCAAAGCTATCTACACATCCAATGAATTCCCCATCAAAATTGCACCAGCATTCTTCTCGAAGCTAGAACAAGCAATTCTAAAACTCCTATGGAAACACAAAAGGCCCTGAATAGCCAAAGTAATTTTGAAGAAGACGACCAAAGCAGGAGGCATCACCATCCCAGACTTTAGCCTCTACTACAAAGCTGTCATCATCAAGACAGCATGGTATTGGCACAAAAACAGACACATAGACCAATGGAATAGAATAGAAACCCCAGAACTAGACCCACAAACGTATGGCCAACTCATCTTTGACAAACCAGGAAAAAACATCCAATGGAAAAAAGACAGTCTCTTTAACAAATGGTGCTGGGAGAACTGGACAGCAACATGCAGAAGGTTGAAACTAGACCACTTTCTCACACCATTCACAAAAATAAACTCAAAATGGATAAAGGACCTGAATGTGAGACAGGAAACCATCCAAACCCTAGAGGAGAAAGCAGGAAAAAACCTCTCTGACCTCAGCTGCAGAATTTCTTACTTGACAAATCCCCAAAGGCAAGGGAATTAAAAGCAAAAATGAACTATTGGGACCTCATCAAGATAAAAAGCTTCTGCACTACAAAGGAAACAATCAACAAAACTAAAAGGCAACCAACGGAATGGGGAAAGGTATTTGCAAATGACATATCAGACAAAGGGCTAGTATCCAAAATCTATAAAGAGCTCACCAAACTCCACTCCAGAAAAAAAAATAATCCAGTGAAGAAATGGGCAGAAAACATGAATAGACACTTCCCTAAAGAAGACATCCAGATGGCCAATAGGCACATGAAAAGATGCTCAATGTCACTCCTCATCAGGGAAATACAAATCAAAACCACACTCAGATACCACCTCACACCAGTCAGAGTGGCTAAAATGAACAAATCAGGAGACTATAGATGCTGGTGAAGATGTGGAGAAAGAGGAACTCTCTTGTACTGTTGGTGGGAATGCAAACTGGTGCATCCGCTCTGGAAAACAGTGTGGAGGTTCCTCAAAAAATTAAATAGATCTACCCTATGACCCAGCAATAGCACTGCTAGGAATTTACCCAAGGGATACAGGGGTGCTGATGCATGGGGGCACTTGTACTCCAATGTTTATAGCAGCACTTTCAACAATAGCCAAATTATGGAAAGAGCCTAAATGGCCATCAACTGACAAATGGATAAAGAAATTGTGGTTTGTATACACAATGGAATACTATGTGGCAATGAGAAAGAACGAAATATGGCCTTTTGTAGCAACATGGATGGAACTGGAGAACAGAGAACGACAGATACCGTATGTTTTCACTCTTATGTGGATCTTGAGAAGCTTAACAGAAGTTCATGGAGGAGGGGAAGAAAGAAAAAGAAGTTAGAGAGGGAGGGAGCCAAAACATAAGAGACTCTTAAAAACTGAGAACAAACTGAGGGTTGATGGGGGTTCGGAGGGACAGGAGGGTGGGTGATGGGTATTGAGGAGGGCATCTTTTGGGATGAGCACTGGGTGTTGTATGGAAACCAATTTGACAATAAATGTCATATTAAAAAAAAAAAGAACACAATATATCCTTGAAATAGTTAAGCAAAGGAACTCAATGGATAGGAGGGTATCAAGCAACCAAATTACTAGATGATCTTGGATATAAGAAACAAAACCGACATCAGCAAAAATCTTAAATGTGTTCTATGTTGTAAAATCAACACTAAATGAACTTACGCTTACTTGTAAATAAGAAGATGTAGAGAGTAGTGTAGCTTATGGTTTTTATCCTTAGTGGAAGAAGACCATAAGTCAGGGTTGGGGGTGTTTACAAGCAGCAGATAAACACCATCACACAGGTTTCAGTTCCCACCTTCTTGTTTTTAGAGCCAAGGATAATGGAGAACAAACAATATTTAACAGAGAGAATAGCAGAAGAAGTTTCCAATTTCAGACAAAGGGAATGTGGAAGAGGTAAGTTAGAATGAGAATCTGCTTTCCCAATACACATACCAAAAACAAAGTTCCCAGAGTGCAGTGATATGATTTGGGAATGGAAGAGAGGGCTTTGGGTAAAGCCAAGTAACCACAGGCTTAGATGGGATGATAGTGTGGGAGACAAAACACAACGAGAGAGGATCATTTTGGGACCACATGTATTGGATATAAAACTGGATAGTTTTAAGTGTCCAAAGCATTTCCTCAAGTATTAGTTAAAACAGTACCGGGGTGGATTGGTGCACACCAGGCTTTGTCAGGGACTAGACTTTGGCTTGTTAGGCTATATGTCTGGTGGATATTTAATGTCTAGCACTTATGGAGACTCTATCCTACCTGAAAGTATAGAAGCTTGACATCTGTAACTTTAAAAATCTTTTTCACATGCTTAACTAGAAAGAAAATATAAATTAGAGTAGGGTTTTAAGAAAATCATCAATACTATATTGAAATTGAAAGTTGATAATCCTGTTAGAATTCAGATGAGAAACCAACAGAAATCTTGGCATAATATATAGCTTAATCACCTAAAGGAAGAGAATAAGATTTAGTTAAGTGCCTGGCTATTGAAGGAAACACACAACTTGATTAAAATACACACTCCATCCCTGTTGTGTTTTGAATAAGTCGAGAGGAATCTAAACAGGGACACTTATTCTAAAATTTCCACTTTCTTCCTTTTAGAAGCCATTGGATATTAAGCCTTCAGAGCTGCCTGTCAAGCCAGTCTCATACTGAACCCAGAAATCAGGCCGACTTACTCAGAAGGATACAGACATTTTAAAGCTGCAGGACTTACCCTCACAAGGGTGGAGCTCCTGCACAAACAAATGCCTGGCTTGGAGGAGGAGACTGACTACTCTGTGAAGCAGGATGGCTCTAGAGGGAGGGTGCGAGCCTGGCATGTCCGAATGCTCTTCTCAGGTTACCGGGTAAGCCAGGATAAAGTGGGTAAAGGAGAAGAGAATCTAAGAACATCCTCAGGGAAAACCTGAACACTACGAGTAGGGAAAACACATTTCTAATGCAAAGCAATTTGAAAAAATAAAAATAAAAGGACAGTAAATAAGTTGACCTTTTTCATTGGATATTCAAATAAAAACATGTTAAGGAAGTTTTACGTTTCAGAGAAAAAAATGTAAGTGTTAAAAAGAAAAAGACAAAAACATGTTGTGTGTGGGGGTGGGGGTACAAATCTGCCCTTAAGCTATCCATTAGTTTTACTTTCTTATAATTAATCAGTCTTTCTATTGTCTGTTTCAGCCAAAGCTCTTAAGTCTGTATATTCCAAATGAAACATGTAGTCTCAATTTGTCCTTTTTCATTCAATCTACTAGTCATTAGTGTGTTTATTTTGCACTTTGATCCACTGATTCATCCTAGGACTATTTTTTCAATGCCACTTTGTGCTTAGTTTGCAAGTGCAAGGCATTGTATAGATTAGAAGCAGGGTCAACATCCTCTGAAAATGTATAATTTTCAATGTAAATTGGTTGGAAAGTAAACCAAAGTTTTGACATACACAGTAAAAGTGAAAAAAAAAAAAAAGACTTTTTAACCCAGATGAACAGGACCATGAGGTAAGCTAGCTTTATACTTTCCAGCCGCAAACATTCAATAGGTCTATGTGTGTCATTGTTAATTAAACTAAGGCCCTCCAATTAAGTAAGATCCCATCTGTGTTACCAAATTGATCCTTTGCTTGGCTAAAAGAAAACTTTTTCTCAACACAGTTTACAAACCACTTACATAGGTTGGATTTGCGGGACTGGTTCATTTACCGACAGATGGGACTTTTTTTTTTGTTTTTTTCATCTTTACAGGCATGTATGTGATGGAATGGACATAGACTTGAGAGAAGGCTTGCTTGGTGGTCATCTGCTTGAGGGGTACTCTCTCTCTGCCTTGAACATATTAGTGATATACACAGAAAAGAGCATATTCTTAAAATGTTGGGAAATAAACTGAGTGTTAATTTTTCTTCAGTAGGGAATTAAAAAAAATATTGCTCACAGGTGCACTCGCTGGTTCAGTCAGAAGAGCATGTGGTTCTTCTAGACTATTGATATTCAAAATTATTCGTACAGCTAGATTACCACAGTTGTATTAGTTTTCTCTTTGGCTGCCCTTGTTCTTGGTTCCTTTTACCTTCCACTGTGTTTTGTGATTTTTATTGATTATATAATTTCATTTTAGCATATAAATTATACTTTGATTCTACTTATTTAAAAAAATGGTTAACCTAGTATTTGCCATAAATGTTAATGGATAATTCAAGTCCAATTTCATAGAACACCGTATCACTTCAAGAGTAGTAAATGTACCTTATTACAAAATAATCTTTCTACAAGCCCTTATATTATTGCTGTCATTTATAGACAGATGTATCAACCTGTCACCAAGTACATCGTAAACTATTATTTTTTAAGCAAGCTTCTGTTAGATCAATCAACAAAAAGTCTGTTACCTCCACTTATTCCTTCTTTGATATTCTTGCTTTCTTATCTAGAGTATGACCTATATTTCCTCTTTAAAGAGTTGCTTTTAACTACCTAGCAAGGAATGTCCACAGTTAAATTCCCTCAGTGTTTAAGACCACCTTCATTTCTCCTTCACTTTGAAGTATAATCTTAGAGCATACAAAATTCTAGGTTAGTGGACTTCACCTCTGACCATTTTTCGCTCTTGTATGGTTTCTGAAGTCAGATGTCATTCCTATTGTTTCTCTACAGGTTATTTTTCCTCCTCTGACTTTTAAAGTTTTATTTTTTAGTAGGTAGAAGATGACATGCCCAAGTGTAACTTTTTTTCCCTGCTACTTCTGGACCTGTGGTTTGGTATCTGATGTTAAATTGGGGTAACTCAGTCGTTGTTTCAAGTATTTATGTTCCTTTTTCTCTTTCCCCTTCTGATATTCCCATTAGGCCTATGTTACAACTTCCATAGATGTTCCACAGTCTTCCTGCCCCCATCAGAGGTTCTTTTGTTTCCAGTATTGGAGAGCTCTACGGATAGACCTTCAAGCTCAGAGATTCTTTCCTCAGCCAAGACTAGTGTATTATTAAACCCAAGGCCATTCTTCATTGGTGTATTTTACCTCTATTTTTGTTGTTGTGGTTTTGTTTTCATTCTAAGGATTTTGATCTGTTTACACTACCCTCCTATTCTTGTATGTTTACTTTATCCTTTGGAATTCTATCATATAGCCTATTAATCTTTTTTTTTTTAATGCCCAGTCTGATAATTACAACTTCCCTGACCTATCTGGCTCTAATGCTTGCTCTGTCTATCCAAATTGTGAT
Organism: Panthera leo; assembly: GCF_018350215.1. Lineage (NCBI taxonomy): Eukaryota > Metazoa > Chordata > Mammalia > Carnivora > Felidae > Panthera > Panthera leo. The sequence goes on along the minus strand of NC_056682.1, from coordinate 106,577,579 downwards.
TTGTTTTTTCCTTTTGTTAGGCCTTGCAATCTTTTTTCCTAATAGCCAGACCTGATGTATCAGGTAAAAAGAACTGCTTTAAATAGGCTTTTAATAATGTGGTGGTGGGGGTGCGGGGGTCGTGGGAGGGGAAACATACAATAGTCCTATAATTATCTTAGTCTTTTAATGAGTTTATGTCTCTGGCCTGTGACCACAAGCCTCATTTTTCTCTTTCCTCCGTTAGGTGAGACAGGATTGCTACAGGAGGCTGGAATTGGTCAGATCACTTCTCCCAGTTCAGTTAGACTGACAGAACCCTCAAAGGCTAGGCTCTGGTTAGTTTGTACTTTGGACAGAACTTGTTAAGGAGAGCAGAGTGTTCTGGTATATCTCAAAATGGTTCCTTTTCTTCCCCTCCCCCTGCTGGAAGCACAAGGGAATTTTCCTGATATTTAGTAAGAACGTGGTGGAGAGCCTGGGAGGTAGGTAATCCGTGCCAGGATAAGAAAACCCGAACGATGACAAATTGCTGGTGACTCAGGATGGACAACTCAAAATACAAAGGGTACACAGTGACAGGGGAGTCCCCACATGTTTGTGAGTTTTATTTCCAGGACCTCTACCAGGTTCCCGGAGTAACTATTAGAGTAAGGTCCTCTGTGCTTCCAGCAGGCAAAAGGGGAAAGCAACCATTCTGAAATACAGCAGAGCACTCTGTTGTTCTTAACAAGGCCAGCCCTCAGGAGATACTAATTATCCAGAACAAAACCACTACATCTATATAATGTTTTCGTTATACTGTTTCTCTTGACTATATTACCAGATGATTTTAGTTCTAATACAATAGTTCCCAAAGTTGTTTTTTTCAATAGACTTTAATCTCAATTCATACAGGATACATGGACCAGCTTCCCATATCAACTGGTAATCATGTTCAGTAATTAGTAACAGGTGCATTGTCTTAATTAAACTCAAGTACCTTTTCTCATACCAACGGAGTGAAACATTCCATATATAAGCCCTTACTAGCAGAGATTATGCAACTCCAGGTGAAAATAGTTACTTTGATTAGATCAGAGTTCAGTATTCCAATCTACTAGCTTAATTGCTGTATATGATTTTATTTGTGAAAAGCTCATTCTAAGTGTTTCAGATTAAAACAATTAGAGGCAATGGGTTTATAAAAATTAAGATATAAGTCCAAGGAAGAGACAAGAATAGTTCATTTGAATTCTCTCAACTTCAACATAATCTCATATAAATAGAGAAATAGGACTAACATTTTAAATATAGGAAAATGTATTGTTAGTTATAAGGCTAAGAATTTTATTAGTTATCTAAAGATTTATAATAATTGACAGGAACTGTTTAAGATTTGTTCCCTTCCTAGAGTAAGCCAATTTTATATTTATAGTTTTTTAGAAATATTTGTCTTAAGTAACAAGATTAAAATGATACATTCATTTTCGATTGTGGTTTTGTGCTTCCCTGGGTTACTGAAATAACCTTGGTTCCCAAATAAAATTGAATTACCTGTCCATCTGAATAAGTTAGAGGATAGAATTTCGGACACACGAACAGAGGAATGTCTGAAGACGATATGCTCAGATACAGAAATACTCAAATAATGGTAACTGAAACAAAACAAAAAAAAAAAAAAAAAGGAGAATCAGATTAGCTGAGTAGAGGTTCATTCAACATGGAGAAGGGCTCTCTATTCCAGATATAGTCTTATACAGCAGTGCAAGGTCAGGAAACAAAGTTTTACCTCAATTTTTATTTTGAGTTTTTCCACATGGTTGGTAAAATAAAGGCTAGGTATGCCATGAATCAGGGAACAGTTCTCGAAGATTTTTTATTAGAGGTCAACAATAGGTATACACATACATGCATTTTAGAAGAAACCAGTATCTAGTTCTGCATAAATCCATGCTATTAGACATTTTAAATGCCAAAGAATATTTATTTGTAATTAGTATATGCTGTAGAAATTAGCTTCAGAAATTACCAGAAGTTATTGGTTTAGTTCTAAAGTTTTCTTAAAGAAACTTAAAATGCATATATATGTATATATTATGAGCATTTGTTACTAGGACTTTTTATTTCATTTAATCTAACACTGGATGGTAATGCCAGCTGAAGTTAATATGTAAAAGTGGACAATTGGCTTTCACTGTTATTTTTATGAAGTACATTTCATATAAAAACTAAGTTATGAGTTATGGAGGATTTGTTCTTTTACCCCAAGAACACTTTTCTTGGCTGAACACTTTTCTTTAGTCTCATATGCTTTTTATTAAACTGGCCTTGAATTCTGTGTTCCCTCTTCTGATTTCATAAGCTGAAAATGGACTAAGCATCTATATAGGCACCATAAATTCAGTATGTATAAAACTGAAAAGTCATCATGACCTCTAATGCATTTCATTATGCCTTGGACCCTTCTACCAACACCTTGCAACTTACAGCAAATACCTGGAAATCATGCTCAATTAAATGCTCTTCAACACTGTTGTGGCCTGATTTTTTTTTTAAGTTTTATTTATTTGGGGAGAGAGAGGGAGAAGGATGGAGGAAGAGAGAGAGAAAGAATCCCCATCAGGCTCTGAGCTGTCAGCAGAAAACCAGACGTGAGGTTCAAACTCATGAAGGCGCGAGATAGGGGTCTGAGTGGAGTTTGGACACTTAACTGACAGAGCCACCCAGGCACCCCCTGACCTCTTTTAAAAACAGGAGGAACCTCCACCCAACTTTGGTTTGAATATAAAGACACATGATGCTAAGCACATTGAAAAGATACAAAAAGATTTACCATCCTTAAATAATTGAGGTCTCAGAGATGAGCAGTCTCAAGAAAGTCCACAAAACTTGAGTAAAAGCAAGGAAAGCATTTGGGCTGGGGCTTATATTGTGGTCAGGGGCAGGGTGGGGAGGGCGGGGGGAGGGGCGCTGGGTGAGGATTCCCATAGGAAGGCAGGAAATTGGGTGGTCTGAATCTCCTGCAGGTGCTAAAGGGGAAACACTTGGGCTCCCCTACCACCTTGCACAGGTGTGGGGCTCAAGAGGCAGAAACCATGAGGTTTGAAAGCTGTTTACAGTCAAACATCAAAATAGAATTTAACTCTATTACCAATAAAATCACTAACATGTTCTTACAGTTTACCACCCAAATTTTATTTCCCTCTCCACTTTCATGATCCCTTTTTAGAAGTTATCATCTTTGCTGGATCTCTATGATAGATTTCTGACTCATCATATTATAACTGTACTTTTTCATTCACATTCTATTTTTCACACATATAGTTTCTAGAACACAGTAAGAACTAGTGTTCCCCATAGCATTACTTCCTCCAAAAACCTTTTGTGTTTAAATAAAAGTGAAGGACATCTTTACTGTTATACATGCAACCTCTTTACCTATGTTTTTATGTATCCATCAACCCATCTCCCTCAATAAGCATTTTAAAGAGAAGCCATGCCTCCCTATTACTGTATCATGTTAATTACCTGTGCCTGGCACATGGAATAGCAATAAGAGCTTCTGAAAATTAGAACATTTAGGGCTCAGAACCATGAAGATCCTAATCTTGATTAGAGACTCCCTGCCATGGAGTTAGTTTTCTGAGATGAAATCGAATGTGTGACTTAGAATTAGATCAAATAATTCAAATTATTTAAATGCACAGAATTAGGAATTAGAGCAAATCTCAAAGAATTTAAAATACATCTTTTCAGTCTTTATGTAATTTATAAATGTTTCTACCTAATGATGAGCACCTGATAAAGTATTTTATATTTGGCCAATTCCTCCCAAATAGGTTTAGTAGGCTTCTTACATTGCTTTCTCTTAGGAAATGGATTCACCTAAAGAACAGAAAGGCACTCCCTGCTTTGAATAAAAGTGTCTGCATTAAAACTCATTAATGGCCAGACTACCATATTATAAACCAGCAGTATATTAGCATTCGAATAAAAAATTGAAAGGTTTTCAACATATTTCAAAATGGAAACATTAGAGAAATTTATGTATATCCTATTTTTTCCCAGCATGCAATACATTTGGACTATTAATTCAGCTGCACAAACAACACCAGATCTCAAAATTAACTAGCTGAAAACTTAAATAAAACTTTATAATTATTTTTGTATTATGTTAAAGGGGAGAGATTAAATGTCAGAATATATGAAGTGTTGTTTTATTTTGTCTTCACACACTTACTGATAACATTTAGTGCATTCTTAGCTTATTTAATAAGGGTAATTAACATTACTAATAGTTGGAAGATATTAATACCCAGAGGGGAAAAATGCATCTTTAACAAGATGTAAGTTTACTCTCTGATATTATCCTAGATATTATTCAAAACTGACACTGCTTAACAGAATAAAGATTAGGAATCAAATGCCTCTGCTTTCATTTGTGAGTACTCAGTACACAACATAAAAGAGATAAGATCATCCAGAGATTTGGTTGAAAACTAAAATAATTATATGTCACTTTTGTTTATATTTTATTAATAAACTACAAGTTGTTATGTAACACAATACATTCAAAATATTAGACATCTTCAAATAATTATTTTTCTTTATTTACAAGCAGGAGTTTTACACAATTTGAAATGTAATTAAAAAAATAACATTTATTCATTTTTGAGAGAGAGAGACAGCGTGCGAGCAGGGGAAGGGCAGAGAGAGAGGGAGACACAGAATCCGAAGCAGGCTCCAGGCTCTGAGCTGGCAGCACAGAGTCTGATGTGGGGCTCGAATCCAGGAACCAAGAGATCATGACCTGAGCTGAAGTCAGATGCCTAACTGACTGAGCCACCCAAGTGCTCCTAAATGTAATTTAAACACAGCATAATGATCTTCATATGTGTATCCATTTGTGTTTCATAAATTTGGAAAGTCAATTTATTTTATGTTATTTTTTAAAGTTTATTTTTTTATTTTGAGAGACAGTGTGTGCATGAGTGAGCTGAGGAGGGGCAGAAAGAGAGGGAGAAAGAATTCCAAGTAGACTCTGCACTGTCAGTGGGAGCCCAGAGCCCTATGTGGGGCTTGAAAGATGAACGATGAGATCATGACCTGAGCTGAAACAAAGAGTTGGCTGCTTAACCAACTGAGCCACCCAGGCACCCCTGGAAAGTCAATTCAAATCTTCATTTTTTTTGTGAGTATGATTACAGTTTGTGCATGTTTCTTCCTACTTACGTTAATTTTCAGAGATCTAAAATAATAGTACATAAAATAAGTAGCATATTTGGCTTTCCAAAAAATCTGAATTTTCCATATACATGAATTTTAATTCATAAAAACTATTTAATTATTATCAAGATATATTCATCTTAATTTCATATTTAAGTTTATTAAACTAGTTATATGCCTTAAAGGTAGATAGTTTTTTTTCAAAGAGATGTTTTAGAAAATGGTATCCACTTGGTAACTGTGGATTCACATAGAGAACAATTTAAAGATCAAGACAAGTAGTATGCTTTCATAATGCCTTCATTTTCATAGTTCAAGTTTCTTTTTTTTAATTTTTTTTTTTTTTCTCAACGTTTTTTATTTATTTTTGGGACAGAGAGAGACAGAGCATGAACGGGGGAGGGGCAGAGAGAGAGGGAGACACAGAATCGGAAACAGGCTCCAGGCTCCGAGCCATCAGCCCAGAGCCTGACGCGGGGCTCGAACTCACGGACCGGACCGCGAGATCGTGACCTGGCTGAAGTCGGACGCTTAACCGACTGCGCCACCCAGGCGCCCCTCAAGTTTCAATATATGATATAGTTGTTCGGTCTGAGGGAGAAAAAATTTGAAATTTCAATGTAATAGATACCTAACAAGTATCATTGGTGATCATCATTGCTTCCTCCTTCCCTTAAAAGATCATCAGTATTTACAACAATGGGCTTACACAAAGACAGTGCTAGCCCTTCCCTGAAAGGGAGATGGACATCAGTAAAGAAAGACACTCTTTCCCAACCAAAAATCAAGTTGCTTCCAAAAAAGATAACCAAATGTAGGCTAAGAACTTATTCCTCTAAGCTAATAAGGACTGTGGTAATTCTGGCCACACCATAGGCCCATGTGTGGGTTACTGTTATAGACTCAAATTGAACTAGACAGTGTTTGGATGTAGCTTAATACCTTAATTTTGGATGACATTTTTAAATGGGTTTCTGTTATTACTGAGATTCAGCTACTAGATGTGTATTTTATTCAGACCCAGTCATATTATTTGTAACCTAGCAACAATATTTAGTCTTTTACCCCTCCTGCTAAATTCCTTGCAACCTTTACAAAAGGTCTTGAGCCATTATATTCACTGAGAAGTCTTGGTCTGAAATAAAAGTGGGTGTAACTTCTGATAATACTTATTTATAAAGAGTAGTCTGTTTTCAGTACTGAGGAAAAATGAACTGTCACTGAATTTTATTCATGTTTCTTGGACATCCTCAAGTGTTGATGGACTTCCATATAGCCCTCATGTTTCTAAAGAGCTGGTTGGTATGCATTCGTCTCACTTCCATAGTAGGAGATAATTCCCGAAGAACATTCTCTTCCTCCCACAGATCCATTCACAGGGACTCATTAACACTAGCTCAATATCCAGCCTTTCATATTTATATGAAGCTATTTGGCATATTTTCTTTTCTTCTTAAACAAGTGTGGCCATAAAAAAGTATGTTCTTCATTCTTCTTTTTGCAGCTGCAAAGAATGTTCAACTGGTCAAAGCTTGCTTACCTTGAAGATTGTGTATTCTGGGGATAAGTTCCATCTGGAAGATAACTGATAGCATAATTTCTCGGAGACTCATCACATATAATATGTAAATCATAATACTTACTCACTTGGCTTTTCTGAAGACACAAGATCATACAGTTGGTAACTCTTAGGGATAATGGTGGTGGTAATGATAGAAGGTGAAGACTAAGGATCAAGAAGATACTACACTATCCCATGCCCAGCATTAAACATGAGTCTTTATAGGAGTGAGACTTGAACTTTTTATTAAGGCATATCACAGTTTAAACAGAAAAAAATGGCTTCCTATTCTAATTAAGCATTATGTGTGAGTATGGTAATATTTAGAATACACTTTTCAGGAGTCTAGTTTAATAACTGCTGACACAGTAGATATTCTACTCTAAAACTTTACCACTTGTATCCTGCATTTGGAAGGAGTACAGTAGATTTTAAAACTGTCTCTTTAATTTTGTTCTTGATGTGAGAGTGTATTAATAGCATTGCTCAACATTTATCATTTCTAATTTTAATCTAGTAAAAACAGTTATGGAACTTAACATTTTGTTTGAATGCAGAGTCATCCTTTAGGAAAACAAACAGCTCCCTGCTGAGACTATTTGATAACACATTTTTTTTTCATGTGCTATTTAATTCGCCAGTCAATGGATAGAGTTAGAAGTAATATTATAGATATTAAAACTCCAAAATTGTAGGAGAAATGGACGCTACACTGCAAGCAAAATTTTTCACTGGAACTGGTCTCACAGTCATGCCAGAAGAATTTTTAAAAATACATCAATATCAGTGAATGTATCACACTAAAGGGACATGAAAGGTGAATTTAATTCTATTCCTTTGAAAGGTTTATTTCTTTAATCATAAAATCACATTCCAACTTTTTTAAAAGGTGAATTTTGTCAAACTTTTTAGCTACTTCTATAGCCATATTAGGGGATTTTCCAGAATTAATCAGGTTATATGAGTAACTCATTATTTTGTTCTCTCCATTAGGCAATCTGAAATTAATTTCTGACTTTGAACCATTAGTGAAAAAAAGACTAATAATAGCTAAGTAGGGCTTAATGCAAACGATAGAGTGTGGAGACTCAAAAGTTCCTTACAATTCTAATCCATGTGTCTAGTGATTTAGGGAGAGAGAGAGAGGGAGGGAGGGAGAGAGAGAGAGAGAGAGAGAGAGAGAGAGAGAGAGAGAAAGGATTTCCTCAAAGTAAGAACAAATAAATTTATCATTTAAAAAAATTTTCCATTGGTCATATGTGATTTATATTTATTCATGAATATAAGGGTATTTAGTTAAGTAGACAAATAAAGAAGGCTGTAGATTAAACATCCATGCTTTGGAATTATTTAGAAATATTTGTTTAGAATGTTTTAATTATTTTTTTCAAAACACTAGCCTTGTCTGTATGTGTATTTCAATAAGTCTGAGCCATTTTATGGAATCAAATATTCATGCTTAATTTACAACATATAAATATTTAATTGAAAACTATTGTGGTGAAAACTGACTTTAAAAATCTTTAACATATGTAACTTTCCATCAAAGGAATCTGGAAATCTCTACAGAAAATTTCATTTAAGCTTATGATCTTGAGGTTAATTTTGATATTATAATTGGCATTGCATAGACTGAAGTAAAATGTGCTGTGTTGTTTAAAGGTAATCTATAATAAAATAAGGATTAATACTCCTTGCATTTCTTCAGAATTCATATTTCATTAGTATATCATGTATAATTAGACACTATTTCTTTAACACAGCAAAAATGTAGTTTTGACCAGCCTCATTATTCTGCTTTCAAATGAAAATGGACTTTCATCGATAAAACCACAACAAATTGTTACAAGAAAAACTTGTATTTTAGAAAATTTAGCAGAACTGAAGTGCTTTATGCATTTAGGTGTGCATTTGTATAAAAATGATATATTTTTTCAATGCTAATTGTCTTAGAATTGCTTGTTTGAGTATAGAATTAAACTATGGAATAATAACAATAAGTTCATTATTTTATGATATTCAAGATAAACATGCTAAGATCAAAATTCCAACGTTTATCTAAAAGGTTAATGAACTAAGATTTTGCTCATATGAATTCCAGAATTACAATGGATCAGCAAAGAATCTTTTTGAGCTTTCAGCAATTGTTGAAGGGGTCAGTGTGATAACCAACCATGTATGGATGTAAGAACAAATAAGAGAAGTGAACAATGTAAGAACAATGTAAGAGAAGTGAAAGTAATCAATTGCAAATAATTGTGTTTGCCTGATAATCATCTATCATACATTTCTGCTAGAGGCACTTGGAAAAAATAAACCAATTAACTGAAGTTGGTATTATTTTTTTTTTAGCATGGAAGTTAATTACAACACAAAAATGTTAATTTAAACAAAAAGTTTGTAGGTATAGAAATGTGATACTCTTTGAAATGATTTAAGGACAAAATATGTTTTAAACACACTAATATATATAAATCTTTGGCATAAGATTTGCCTTTTGATAATTGCTTCATCAAGTGGAACTAGATGGACCTCATAAAAGATACTGTGTGCACTGGCCCAGAATATTTTGTATTTCATATGCTTATTAGAAGTTGTTACAATTAGGGTTTCAAAGAGGAAAATTACTCTTGCCAATTACACATCAGCTCTAATGGAAGCAGCTCTCAGAGAGCTAAATGAAGACTGTTTATATGTCTGGTAAAACACAGCAACAAAATCACTTCATATCTGAGTGACTGGCGTGTATCAATGGTGAGATTGCTTTTTGAACCATTTGTGTGTATGTGTGTGAGTGTGTGTGTGCAAGATGTAAAAATATGTCAGTTATAAATCCATCCCATTTTTAACCGTTGGGGTGAAAATGTTTGAAGCTAGAAAAAAATGTTCCAAAACATCTGTACAAAAATATAAAAATAAATGTATACCATACTCAAATCTCTAAAAATGAGACATGTAGTGTTAAAATGTTTGTTTGTAGAAAAAATTGTAGGCTAGACTTAGGGTCAAATACTTAAAAAAAAATTAATGTTTATTTATTTTTGAGAGAGAGAGAGCAACAGAGCACGAGTTGAGGAGGGGGAGAGACACACACACACAGAAATCTGAAACAAGCTCCAGGTCTGAGCTGTCAGCATACAGCCTGATGTAGGCCTCGAACTCAAGAGCTCTGAGGTCATGACCTGAGCTGAAGTCAGATACTTAGCCCACTGAGCCACTCAGGTGCCCCAGGGTCAAATACTTTGAAATGCAAAATGGTGTATATCCTTTAAATTTTTATAATTTAAATTTAAAAGATTAAATCCTTTCCAAAAATAAAGTATAAAATATGTATAGAATCTTCATAATCTTCATAATCTTATATAACATTTTATATCATGAATATTACATGGCTTGCTTTAAGTCATTTTAATTAATTTGAATCTCTAAAAACCATGAATTTTAAAAACAAATACTAAATGTGAAAAATAAATGCACACATACAGTGAAATTATTTTGGTTCCATGTAAAAGTACTCACTTCTTAATATCACAGTAAATTTTATTTATTAAAATGTTATTATTAACCCTTATTTTGGTACTATTTGGTGAAAAGTGATTCTCTTACAGAGAACTGGTTTGCCCACCAATTTCTGGAAGGACTTAATTCATCACTCGTTATATAAATATGTGGTTATTATTGTATGTAATGAAAATCTACCTGCCCAGTATACTTGAAACTAATGTAACATTGTGTGTCAACTATACTCAAATAAAAATATGTATATCTGTCTGTCCATATCCATAATCTGCTGTACAATTTCCCACTTCATCACTTATGTTGTAAGAAAAGATTAAACATTAGAAAGAATATTTCTAAATATCTTCTGATTCTCAGAACACAGAAAACCTTCAAAATTATTCAGAATAACATAAAAAGCCTACCAAATCCAATAGTGGATTTAACTGAGACTCTCAAAAAATATCTAGCTTTGAAAATAATAAATTGTATATCCTAACAATTAAAACAAAATTATGAAAAAATAATCTTTAATTTTGTAATATTTTAAAATCATTTGCAGAACTCTATCATAATACATCCAAGCCTTGTATCCTCAAGAAGTTATAAAGAAAATGAGAAAGAAGGAATACTTGGCATTTGTGACAACATAGATGGACTTTGCAGGCATTATGCTGAGTGAGATAAATCAGAGAAATACAAATCCTGTGTGTTATAGTATATATGCAGAATCTAAAATAGTCAAACTCATAGAAACAGAGAATGGAATGGTGGTTATCAGAGGTTAAGGAGTGGAGAAATTGGGGAGTTGTTGGTCAAGGATAAAAACTGCAGTTAGAAGATGACTATGTTCGGGGCGCCTGGGTGGCTTGGTCGGTTAAGCGTCTGACTTCAGCTCAGGTCACTATCTCACAGTCCGTGAGTTCGAGCCCCGCGTCAGGCTCTGGGCTGATGGCTCAGAGCCTGGAGCCTGCTTCCGATTCTGTGTCTCCCTCTCTCTCTCCCCCTCCCCCGTTCATGCTCTGTCTCTGTCTCAAAAAAAAATAATAAAAAAAAATAAAAAAAAAAATTTAAAGAAGATGACTATGTTCTGGAGACCTAATGTGCAGCATCGTGATTATAGTCAACAATGTTGTAGTATTGACTGCTAAATCTTAAATGTTTTCACCACAAAATGAAACAATGTCACATGATAGAGGTATTAGCTAATGTTGTAGTGATAATCATTTTGCAATATACAAATGTGTCAAATCAACACATTGTACATACACCTTTAACTTACACAATGTTATATGTCAATTATGTCTCAAAAATATTTCAAAAAATAAACAGAAAATGTTCAGTGGTTATCAGTAATAATATGTTTATATGATGACAAGCAACAGAGGTACAGTAAGATCAGGTAGGTTGCTTTGAGTGGTAATTCTCAATCTGTGTTTCAAAATTGTCTGGCAAGGCTGTTAAGGATACAGATGTCTGCTTGAACTCACCTTCTCCACAAACACACTGAATCAACACCTGTGTACAGAGCAACTTCTCCTGAGGAATAAGGGTGGACTAAAAAGCTTTTTCTGAACAACAAAGGATAGAGAGATCACACAGACAACAGCAGGAGAGACAGAGGCACAGTAACTAGGGGAACCCCCAACCTCAACACCGCAAAATGCAGTGGGGAGAATAATACTGAGGTACTGGGAGCAGATTTGTCTGGGGGACACAGACACAAAAAAGGTCATTTTTAAAAGGGCAACTAGAATATTATGGAACTAGCCCTCTGCCAAATGTCAGGGGAACTGCTGAAACTCAATCCAGGGTTGGAGGGGATGGTGACTACCATGTTTCTCACTTCCTTTACATCTTGATAACACTGATAGGAACAGGGTCTGGATGCCATAGCTGGCTTGCTACCCCATTGAATGCCAAGCTCCTAGTCCACAGCCATCCCCTTAAGGCAGCCTCAGTACAGATCACACTGGGACATCCCTGGACAGTATCCACTACAGTTCTAATCATCTCACCTGGTGACACAGGCACAAACACCCTGGGACACCCCAGGCTTGTACCCATTCAGCTCCAGATGACTCTCTAGGGCACCTCCTGTGTGGAGTACCCTAGGACTTCCCACCATAACTGCTTCAGTGCCACCTGTGCTACCAGAGGACCCCTGCACAAAGAACCCCAGGATTCACTAGCCTATGCCCAATTCAGCTCCAGCCCTTGCTCCAAACAACCTCAGTGTGGAACACCCAAGGAACCCCTGGCCTATGCCTAATTTGGCTCCAACCATTACTGCAGGGTGCCCCTTGTTCAAAAAGACCCAGAACACCCCAACTTTCAACCACTTTAACTCTAACTGATCTGCCAGGGTTCCCTCTGTGTAGTGAGCCTCAGGACTCCTGCACTAGCTGTATTCACTTCAGTTTCAGCTCTCCGACCAGGGTAGCCCAAGCTAGGAGTACAAAGGGACTCCCAGCCTATGCTCACTACAGCTCCAGTCAGCCAAAACTGCCAAGCAAACACAGTCTACAAAAGGGATTTCCTACACAAGTCTATTCCTTCAAGTTTAGGAGAAGACATTGTTCTGCTTAATTCATAGACACAAACACAGAAAGTCAAAGAAAATGAGGAGATAGAGTAATATGCTAAAAACAAAGAAACAAACAAACAAACAAACCAAAATAAGACCAGACTTCAGGAATATCAAATGAAATAGAGATAAGAAATCTATCTGATAAAGAGTTCAAAGTAATGGTCACAAAGAGGATCACCAGACTAGGCAAAAGAGTGGATGTACTCAGTGAGAACTTCAACAAAGAGATTTAAAAAAAAATTAAGGAACATAAAAACTGGAATGAAAAATACTGTAGAGGAAGCAACAGGATATTAGAGGATGCAGAACAGATTAGTGATCTGGAAGACAGTGTAATGCAAGGCACCCAAGCTGAACAGCAAAAAGAAAAAAGAATTAAAATGATAATAGATAAAAAGATCTCTTGGAAAACATCAAGGAAATGAACATTCACACTACGAGTCCCATAGAGAGAAGAGAAAGGGGCAAAAACAAACAAACAAACAAAAATGTATCAGAAGAAATAATAGCTAAAAATTCCCTAACCTGAGAAAGAAAATGAACACTCATTTCCAGGAATTACAGACAGCCCCAAACAAGGTGAACCCAAGGATGTCTACAGCAAGACACATGATAATTAAAAAGACAATGATTAAAGATAAAGAGAATTTTAAAAGCAACAAGAGAGAAATAACTAGTTACATAAAAGGCCATCAATTGATTTTTTAGCAGAAACTTTATAGGCCAGAAGGCAGTGGCATGATCCAATGTGTGGAAATTAAACAAACAAAAAACACAAAAAGCAAAAAAACTACAACCAAGAATACTCTACCAAGCAATTATTCAGAATTGAAGGAGAGATAAAGTTTCTCAGGCAAACAAAAGTTAAAGAAACTCATCACCACTAAACCATCCTTAAAACAAATGTTAAGGATACTTCTTCAAATGGAAAAGAAAAGGCCATAAAAAGAAGAAAATTAAGAAAGAAAAAAATGCACAAGTAAAGGCAAACATACAGTAAAAGTAACAGATCAAACCTTATAAAGCTAGTATGAAGGCTAAACAACAAATGTAATAAAATCAATTATATCTAAAAAATTAGTTAAAGGGCTTCATGAAATAAACAGACATAAAATATGAAAACACATACATAAAAAAATGGAGTGTGGAAGTAAAAATGAAGCTCTACCGGAATGTGCTCAAAGTAAAATGACCATCAACTTAATATAAACTGCCATACTACACATATGATATTATATATCAACCTCATGTAACCACAAACCAAAAACATGATAAACATAGAAAAAAATAAAGAGAAAGAAGCCCAAGTATAACATTAAAGGAAGTCATCCATTACAATGAAAGAGAGCCAAGATATGAAGAAAGGAACTGAGAATTATAAAATAATCATAAAGTAATTAACAAAAATGGCAATAAGTACGTAACTATCAATAATTACCTTAAGTGTAAAAGGACTAAGTACACAGGTTAATGGAATGGATTAAAAAAATAATAAAAACCAAGACCAAATACATGCTGCCTATAAGAGAATCACTTGGACATATAGACAAATACAAACTAAAAGTGAAGAAATGGAAGAAGATATTCCATGCAAATGGAAGCAAAAAGGAAGGAGGAGGAAGGGGGCGGGGGGGAGGAGAAGTAGGAGAAGCAGCAACGGTGGCAGCTGGAGTAGGAATACTTATATTAGACAAAATATACTTTAAAACAAGGACTGTAGTAGAGACAAAGAAGGGCACTATATAATGACAGAGATCAATCCAACAAGAAGATATAACAATTATGAATATCTACGTACTCAAAATAGGAGCACCAAAATACATAATACATGTTAATACAAACATTAACAGACATAAAGGGAGAAATTGATAGTAATACAGTAATAATAGGAGACTTTAAGTCTCTGGTTACATCAATGTATAGATCACCCAGACAGAAAATCAGCAAGAAAACAGTGGTTTTAAACAACACAGTAGACTGGATGGACTTAAACACATATGTCCAAAACATTCCATTAAAAAAGAGCAGAATACACATTCTTTCAAAGTGCACATGAAACATTAACCAGGAGAGATCACAACAGATTTCACAAGACTGGAATGGTATCAGGCATCTTTGCTGACCACAAATATGTGAAACTAGAAATCAACTAACTATAAGAAAAGAAATCAACTACAAGAAAAAAAAGTGGGGAAAACACAAACATATAAAGGCTAAAAAACAGTCCTCTAAGCAACTGATGGGTCAGTGAAGAAAACAAAGAGGCAATCAAAAAAACAAGGAAACTAATGAAAATGAAAACACAACAGTCCAAAATATTTGGGATGCAGAGAAAGCAGTTTTTAAGAGGGAAGGTTATAACATAATAACATAACATACCTACATCAAGAAACAACAAAAATCTCAAATAAACAATATTAACTTACACCAAAAGAAACTAAAAAAAAGAAAGTCAAAAGTAGTATTAAAAAACTCAGTAGAAGGAATGAAACAATAAAGATCAGAGAAGAAATAAATTGAGAATAAAATAAATTGAAAAGATCAATGAAACCAAGGGCTGATTTTTATTTTATTTATTTATTTACTTATTTATTTATTTAATTTTTTTTTTTTAACGTTTATTTATTTTGGAGACAGAGAGAGACAGAGCATGAATGGAGGAGGGTCAGAGAGAGAGGGAGACACAGAATCCGAAACAGGCTCCAGGCTCTGAGCTGTCAGCACAGAGCCTGACGCGGGGCTCGAACTCACGGATCGCGAGATCATGACCTGAGCCGAAGTCAGCCGCTTAACCGACTGAGCCACCCAGGTGCCCCAAGGGCTGATTTTTAAAAGAAACAAAATTGATAAACCTTTAGCCAGAACCATCAGGAAAAAGAGACAGTCTAAATAAATAAAATCAGAAATGAAAGAGGAGAAGCAACAACTAACAACACAGAAGTACAAAATATTTTAGAGACTACTATGAAAAAAATTTTTAAATTCTTTATAAGTTTATTTATGTATTTTGAGAGAGAGAGCAAGTGGAAAAGGGGCAGAGAGAGGGGGAGAGAGAGAATCCTAAGCAGGCTCCACACTGTCAGTGTGGTGCCCAATGCGGGGCTCAAACTCACAAACTGAGATCATGACCTGAGCTGAAACCAAGAATCGGATGCTTAACTGACTGAGCCACCCAGGTGTCCCTCTATGAAAAATTATATGTCAACAAATTGGAAAACCTAGAAGAAACGTATAATTCCCAGACACATATAATCTTCCAAAACTGAGTCAGAAAGAAATAGAAAATCTGAAAAGATGACTAGTGACAAAATGAATCAGTAAACAAACAAACAAAAATATCAACAGACATAATTTCAGGACCAGACAGACTCACAAATCAATTCTACCAAACATTGAAAAAAGAGTTAATACCGATTTTCAAACTATTCAAGTTCACTTTATAAGGCCAGCATTACCTCAATACCAAAACTAGATATGACACTACAGAAAAAGGGAACTACAGGCCAATATCCCTGATGAACATAAATGCAAAAATCCTCAACAAAATATAAGCAAGCTGAATTCAACAATACATTAAAAGGTATGATCACATGGGACTATTTCCAGGGATGCAAGAATGGTTCAATATTCAGAAATCAATCAATATGATATATTGCATTAACAAAACAAAAGATAAAAATCATATGATCATCTCGATAGATCCAGGAAAAACATGTGACAAAATTCGATCCATTCATGACAAAACCTCTCAAAAAAGTGGATTTAGAGGGAACATACCTCAACATAATAAAAGCCATATATAAAAACCCATAGCCAACATCATACATAATGGTTAAAAAACAGCTTTTCTTCTTTTCTTCTAAGATGAGGAACAAAGAAGGATGTCCATTCTCACCACTTTTATTCAACATAGTACTGGAAGCCCTAGCTTCAACAATCAGACAATAAAAAGAAATAAAAGGCATCCAAAATAGAAAGAAAGAAGTAAAGCGTCACTATTTGTATGATACTATATACAGAAAGCCCTAAAGACCCCACCATACAACTGTTAGACTAATAAATAAATTCAGTAAACTTACAGGATACAAAATTTATATACAGAAGTCTTTTGCATTTCTATACACCAATAATGGGGAGGTGGGGGAGAGGGGAAAATAGGAGATGAGCATTGAGGAGGGCAGTTGTTGGGATGAGCACTGGGTGTTGTATGTAAGTGATGAACCATGAGAAGCTACTCCAAACACCAACAGCACACTTTACACACTGTATGTTAGCAAATTTGGCAAAAATTGTATTTAAAAAAAAAGGAAAAAAAAAGAAAGAGATATTAAGAAAATGCCATTTACATTTTCACCAAAAGGAATAAAATATCTAGGAATAAATTTAACCAAGGAGGGAAAAGATATGTACTCTGAAAACTTTAAAACCTTGATAAAAGAAACTTAAGATGACATGTGCAAATGGAAAGATATTCCATGCTCATGGATTGGAAAAATTAATATAGTCAAAATGTCTATACTACCCAAAGTGAACTACAGATTCAATGTTCTTGCTTTCAAAATACCTATAGCATTTTGCACAGGACTAGAAAAGATAATCCTAAAATCTGTATGGAATAAAAAAAGACTCCAATTAGCCAAAAAATTCCTAAGAATGAAGAACAAAATTAGAGGTATCACAGTCTCAGATTTTAAGGTACACTACAAAGTTATAGTAATCAAAACAGTATGGTACTGGCACAAAAACAGACACAAAGATCAATGAAATAAGATTGAGAGCCCAGAAATAAATCCGCACTTACATGGTCAATTAACCTATGACAAAGGAGGCAAGAATACACAATGGGGAAAAACCCAGTCTCTTCAATAAATAGTGTTGGGAAAGCTGGACAGCTACACACAAAAGTATGAAACTGGATCATTTTCTTACCCCATACACAAAAATAAACTGAATATGACCTAAATTTAAGACCTGAAACCATAAAACTTCTAAAAGAGAACATCGGCAATAATCTCTTGGACACTGATTTTAGCAACATATTTCAATATGTCTCCTTAGGAAAGAGAAACCAAAGCAAAAATAAAGAACTGCAACTACAAGATAAAAAGTTTTGACACAGCAAAGAGAGCTATCAAGAAAACAAAATGGTAACCTACTGAATGGGAGAACATATTTGCAAATGATATATCTTATAAGTGGTTAATACCCAAATTATAAAAACTAACACAACTCAGCACCAAAACAAACAAACAAACAAACAAACAAACCCACAAAACAAACAAAACAACTAAGAAAATGGGTAGAGTGCCTGAATAGACTTTGTTCAAAATGCATTTCAGAAAAATTATGAACATTTTCATTTAGATTTTCCAGCAGAGAGAGAATTGACACACAGAGAGAAATGATAAGACACACAAACACAAAAATAGATGAGTAGAGATATAATGGGTTTATCTAAAATCTGACATATTTGGCCAGATTATAAGAGACAAATGTATATAAAATATATTTTAAATCTTAATTATTCAGTGTAGAAATGCAAAACATCACTGCGTTTGCTGTTTAGAGTATAAAAATATATAGAATGTGAGATTTTAAAACTGAGATACATTTAAAAAACAACTTTAAGATAATTTATATTTTTATGCTTTTCTTTTTCTACCTTCCATCTGCATTATATTTTGTTCAGAATTCTATCACCCCTTTGCTAAAAATGATAATAATCAACAAATCCATTTTCCTGCTTCCAAACTTAACCCATCAAATCCATTACCCACCTAGCTTCTGGAAGTAACTTTTTAAGAAAAAATAATCATTTGAGTAATATAGTAATTGTCCTGCCAAACAAAGTCCAAAGTCTCTTGCATGACACTCTAAATCAGTCCCTCATCTATACCTTCATCTTACCTCTTTATTGCTTGCTTAATCATCATCAACAATAAAGAGAAACTGCTTTCCCATTATACAATCTTGTTTCATTCTTCTGTGTCTTTATGCTTCCTGTATAAGTGGACTATATTCCCTTTTGCCATAGTCTTTATTTTTAATTTATTCTTTTTGTTGTTGTTAAATTGCAAGCAGCATGTTTTTTTTTCTGTTTCTTTTCTTTTTTTAACTTACATTCAAGTTAGTTAGCATATAGTGCAACAATGATTTCAGGAGTAGATTCCTTAATGCCCCTTACCCATTGAGCCCATCTCCACTCCCACAACCCCTCCAGTAACCCTCTGTTTGTTTAAGAGTCTCTTATGTTTTGTCCCCCACCCTGTTTTTATATTATTTTTGCTTCCTTTCCCTTTTGTTCATCTGTTTTGTATACGAGAGTGCTCAATATGAGTGAAGTCATATGATATTTGTCTTTCTCTGACTAATTTCACTTAGCATAATACCCTCTAATTCCATCCACGTAGTTGCAAATGGCAAGATTTCATTCTTTTTGATTGCTGAGTAACACTCCATTGTGTGTGTGTGCGAATATACTGGTATCCAGTATATACTGAGAGCTTTGCCCCTAAGATCAGGAACAAGACAGGGATGCCCACACTCACCACTGTTATTCAACATAGTATTGGAAGTCTTAGCCTCAGCAATCAGACAAGACAAAGAAATAAAAGGCATCCAAACTGGCCAGGAGGAGGTCAAACTTTCACTCTTCACAGATGTAGTGATACTCTATATGGAAAACCCAAAGATTCCACCAGAAAACTGCTAGAACTGATCCATGAATTTAGCAAAGTGGCAGGATACAAAATCAATGCACAGAAATTGGTTGCATTCCTATACACCAATAATGAAGCAGCAGAAAGAGAAATCAAGGAATCGATACCATTTGCAATTGCACCAAAAACCACAAAATACTTAAGAATAAATCTAACCAAAGATACCTCTTTGGATTTTTCAATCTATACACTGAAAACTATAGAAAGTTTATGAAAGTTTATAGAAAGTTTACAAAAGAAATTGAAGAAGACACAAAAAAAGAAAAATATTCCATGCTCCTGGATAGGAAGAACAAATATTTTAAATTTTATTCCTAACTTGTTACCTGTTTCCAGAAATTCTACTTGTTCCAGAAATTTGTATAAATTCTACTGGATTTTAGCTATATCCAATCCTCATGTTTCCCCCAAATACTTCACTCAGCTCAGATTGCCTCTCATCTGTTCTCCATAATACCCTACATGTCCACCTACTTTGTCTTTGTCTCCATTACCTTCTTGAAGAAGGGTTGTCAGTTTTATTTGCACATTCAGTACCAGGGATACATACACGTGTGTGTGTATGTGTGTGTGTGTGTGTGTGTGTGTGTGTGTGTGTGTTTAATATGTGAATATACATATACATATATTACTGCATATAAATGCATACACATATATAAATAAATATATAATTAAAATAGTTCATCATTGCTATGTGGTGGTTTTATTACTCACTTAAATGTCACTGAGGAAAATGAGCTTATTAATTTGTGTCTGTCTAGCAATATATGTATAGGACACAGATTTGAACCCAATAATACCTGAGTGAACACTAATGCTCATTGCACTATGTTTCATGTTTCCAACTGAAATATTAGAATTAAATGAGTTGAACATTCATAAAATAAATGGCTATCATATTTAAAATGGGAACTCACTCCCCAACTTTTTTTTACACTGAAAGCATTTTCATACCAAAAAGTATATAATTATTATACATTCTAAAATTTTTAAGTATGTCATTATGCTTACTTTAAATTATTTAAATTGATATATAATTATAGGGTTGACAGATAATATTCATAACCTTAGTAAAAAGTAATACATATTTACTAAAGAGTTCAAACATATTATTGAAATGGAATAAAATTAGGAATAAGGAAGCAAACTATTTCCAAATATTAAAGACACTTATTTACTTAAAATTTTTTCTACTTGAGATTTATATATCCATGAATGAAACGATCAATTCATATATCCAAAAGTATACCAGAACAACTGTAAAAACATTTACTATTTTTAAAGGAAACTAAATCTTTTCTTTTTTTAACTGACATCCATTACATCATCAGATTTTCCGCCATCTGCATACAACATTATTTGGTGTCATAAATCTAGAGGCATCAAAAAATACAAGCCCACATAAAGCATCCTACTTATGCAAATAGTGCATCTGCTGCTGTTTGAGGAGGCCAAACACTATTTCCAACTAGAATCAGACCTCCATAATACAGTGAAGATTAAGTCAATCAAAACAAAATTATATTAAAAGTACTTAAAATCTTAAATGCCATAATATACACCTGCTCATAGAGTCACTTCAAATTTCCCAGAAAATTTGGATGTCAAATCACCAACCAAACCTCATTGTTCCCAACTGAGAAAAGTTTCCTCTGCATTTTAATCAGTATAAAATTATCATGTCTAACTCTTTAACATTATTATCGTATTGACAATTTATTTGCTGGGTACTATTAAAATCTTTCTAGTAGTCACTTATAAAAGGAGGTTAAAGCAAGGGTAAAATAACATTTTTCTTAGGTTTAAATATTTTGTAGGGTTATTTTCTCTGTATAAGGAAATATTAGTTGGGTATTATGTTTTTAATTGCATTACTAATATGTATGACTGAAATAAAAATAATGTTTTATAGTTTCAGAAATATGGTTATATAGCTTATTAAAGAGTCCAGTTCCAGGCCCAAGTCCTACGTACAAATCTTTCAAGCCCAACTATAGAAGATCACAAGGCTTTGCCTAGCAAGTCTTAAAGCAGAAAGCAGCCTTCCCCACCCAAGACTTAGTGCCCATCCAGGGCATTACAGTTTTTTAGAAGGAAGTGCAGACTAGGACCCAGCCCCAATCCCCTCCTCCTCCATGGCCTCCCATGTTCACAAACATGTCTCTATCCCTAGCCCAAGCTTCTCCACTCAGAGGCTTCCTGGTGGAGGGGATGGAAGTCAGGCTGAAACCCTTTTTAGGAGCTCCTCCTTACACCTTTTGGGCAGGGTTTTCACTAAGATATTTCTCCACTCTGACTCAGTGCTTTTCCACTACTAGCCCTTTTCTCTTTCCTTCCTTGAGAGACCCTATGTCTATGAAATGGCAGGAGCTTCTCATTCAAGGCTCTTCAGCAGTGAGATTACTCCCATTTGTACTACATGTCATATGATTGACACTCTCCTAATAGTGGTCCATGGGGAAAAATAAAACATTGTTGTTCTTGCTTACACGACTGCAGTAAATGAATGAAGATTTGATTGATACTTTCATTTGGGGGTCTTTGTCCTAATGGACCACTTCCACACCCAGAAGCTCAAAACTCAATCTTATGTTTCTTCCAACCACCCTGTGAAGAGAGCTATCAACTATTGATTGCTCATATATCAAGTAGAAAATCTATACTCATTTAGAAAATACATACTTTAAATGTAAGATATAGTTTTCTGAATCCTTCAGACAACATTTAAAATTTGCTAAATGTGTAGAGCTACTAGGTTTATGTTGCACTTAATACTTCTGAATTTATTTATCTACATATTTACATAACAACAAACTAAGCAATGTGAGGTACTTAAATTATCCACAGGCAAAATGAATTCTAAGACTTAACACTGCCTAAGGACAGAGTTCAATACAAAGCAAAATAATAATCTTCAGAATATATAATTTATTTAACAGTAACTAATATTGACTTCTCTCTAGGAAGCGATTTGTATTTTATTCTAAACATGTTTCTGACCCTATCTATTGTATTTTTCCCCCTTAAGGGTATGATACACTTCCATCAGTATCAGTGACCAGAGATTCACTACAAACAATCTGTAATGATGAGGTAGGGGAAGAGGATATAATTAGAAGGATTCATGACAGGGGGTTTCTGTCTACCTTCCACAAGGGTGTACTGCCTCGTATTGTCTCCAATAATTTAGATCGCTGATGGAAGAAATAAAAACAAAATAAACAACAACAAAAGGAAATGAATACAAAGTACTCTGCACCCCCTTCTCAAAATTATAATTTTAAAAAGTTTATTTTGTATGTATATTGTGATATGTCTTATGTTTTCAAAATTAAAATTTATAAAACAATATACTGTAAAAGTCTAGTCTCCATCTTTGTGCCCTCAAATAATTAGTCCTGTATCCAGATGTAAATCAAAAAAAGAAAAAAGAACAGCATTTTGACAAAAATTCTAAAAAATGTTACACATATTCAAATCAAAACATGTACTCTTTTTTTCTGCTTTTTACACTAATGATGTTATATTATTAACAATATTCAATACTCTGCTTTTTTATATCATATATATTTAATAAATTTATATCTGTGTATCATATTGGCCAGTTAACATCTGTGCATAAACACACTCCTCATTCATATTTTATACATGCAAGCTTTATTGACATAACATAACTTATTCACCCAGTCTCCGCGGATGAACATCTTGTTTCAATATTATTTTGCTATCAGACATAGTGATGCAATCAATGAGGGTGCAAGAAATAACCTTGTATATATTTTCTATGTACAAATGTATCTGTAGAATCCATTCCTTGAATGAAGATTGCCAGGTCAAATGATTGTATAATGACATCTTTGAAAAATAGAAATTATAAAATGATTTATTTGCAATCAATTACTTAATATCTGTGTTGACCACTAGAATATATTAGCTTGGTTACTTTATTTTCTTTCATAAAAGTGAATGCATTCCAAAGTATAATACACTGGTTTGGACCATGTCATTGCTGCTATTATGGAATGAATTCTACAAACTTTATGAAATTTCACATTGCTTATCTAATAGCTGCGTCAATGTTCTTAACCAACATATTTTGTCTCTGGAACTACTCTTCTCCATCTTGAAACACTTTCTATTCTACTGGCTTCTATTGACTTGCCACTCTCCTCACTCTCCTCTTCAATACCTCTAGCTAATGCCGTCATACCACTGGCTTACATTTTTATACTGTTGGCTAGTCCTTTTGTTCTTGCTGTTGTGGTTTTTTGGGCCCCTTTCAAATACCTAAATTTATTTGTTGCATTGTTTCATGTACTTATCTATACTCTTTAAATAATCTTACCTGATTCTTTTAGACACCATACTGTAGCTTCCCACATGGATATCTCCAGCATTGATCTTTATGCCCTTGTTAAACTGCCTTCTCAGATGCCTGAGGACATCTCTGTTTTCAGTGAATTGCACTGCTATCCACTGTGTTGTCAATGGTGGAATCTATTATTATGTGTATCTAGGCCAATATTCTCTTAGTTAGACCGTTCACTAGGCTCTTCACTTTTTTCCAATCTGTTTCTCCTAAAATCCATTCTTCCCACAGCATACAAAATGATCACTTACCACTTTAACACAGTTAATGTCATGTGTCTTCTTCAAATCATGAGTGGCTTCTTATTGCCTTTGTTCTTCTTCTGTATGTAATCTGCTATTGCTTCTGATCATTCGCTAAGTTTCAGGCACTTTGGTTACCTTTATACACTGCTATTCACTTGTCAAATATCCACTGAATACCTATTACATGCCAGTCTATACTTTCAATAATAGGGATACTATAGATAACAACAACAACAAAAAAGAGATATGGTCAAAGTATAAACTTCTAGTTATAAAATAAATAAGCCCCAGAAATATAATATGCAGCATAGTGATTACAGTTGATAATATAGTACTGAATTGTATATTTGAAAGATGCTAAGTTATCACAAGGAAAAAAAATGTAACTATGTATGGTGATGAATGTTAACCAGATTTATTGTGATCATTTTGTAATATATACAAATATGGAATTATGTTGTACACCTGAATTTAATATAATGTTGTATGTCAATTCTATCTCAAAAAAATAAATAAAACAGAAAAAAAGAAAAAGTCCTTATTTTTATAATGCTTCAGTTCTACTGGAAGAAAACAGATAAATAAATAAATAAATAAATAAATAAATAAATAAATAAAATGGTAAGTGGTATAAAGTACTAAGAATGAGGGGGAAAAACAGGTTAAGGTTAAGGGTCATAGAGTGATGACAGATAGTGTTTTTAATAGGACTGCAAGTGAAATAAAGCTCAGTGGGATGAAAGATAAGCAGTTACAAAGGATGCGAGGCAGGAACATTCTTGATGCATTGAAAGAAGAGTATGACCAGTGTAGCTGAAATGGTACTGGTGAGTGAGCTAGGAGAAGGAACTGCGGATAGCTTATCAGGATGGGGAGGATCATGTAGAGCCTTGACTGGACATGGAAGTTCTTTAGCTTTTATTGTTAGAAGAGAACCACAGTGACATGATACAATCCAGCTTCAATTTTTGAAAGATCACTCTCAGGGTATGGGGCACCTGGGTGGCTCAGTCGGCTAAGCGTCTGACTTCAGCTCAGGTCATGAATTCACAGTCTGTGAGTTCGAGCCCTGTGTTGGGCCCTGTGCTCACAGCTCAGAGCCTGAAGCCTGTTCTGGATTCTGTTTCCCTTTCTCTCTGCCCCACCCCTGCTTACACTCTGTCTCTGTCTCTCTCAAAAATAAAAGTTAAAAAAAAAAGAAAGATCACTCTCAGGGTAAAATGAGGAAAATGTAGTGGGTGGATGCAAAAACAAAGATAAAAGGAAGGAACTCAAAGGAGGCTAACGCAAAACTCTAAGTGAAGATGATAGTGCCATGAACACAGGCTAAACAGTAGTTATTCAAATGTTATCTGAATCGGAATGAATTTCAAACTGGATTTGTTAACGAATTTCACTTGAAAGATGAGCCAGAGACATTCAAGATAGAACCATGTTTCTTGTTGTTGGTTTGCTGGCCAGAGCAATTAGAATATGTGCAAATTGAGAAAATTTAAAAACATCAGATATTGGGGGAGGAGAGTCTTTCCTTGTTCACAGGTTAGTCATCTGATATGGACTAGAAACGGGGGAAAAGAAGAAGCAGCCAGTGAGATGGGAGGATGCAGAATTAGAAAACACTTCAGGAGAGAATGGTCAGCATTGTCAAATGCTGCCAACAGGAAAGGGAGATGAGCAGCAAGTAAGAATCACAGTTGGATTAAGTGATTGGAGGTCTATGTTGACCTTGAGAACTGCAATTTTTGTGGAATTATGGGGATTTAAGTCTGATTAAAGTGTGTTCAATATGTAACATCAGGAGTACTACTGAAGACGGAGAACATAGACAACTCTTTCTGGGGTTTTACTGGAAAAGGGGAAAACGTAGTAGTTTCTAGAGTGAGGTGAGGACAAGCAAGTATTTTTTTTTAACTGAGATGGGAATAATACGGCATATCTGGATAATGATGGAAATAAATGTTTTTATTTATTTTATTCTTTCCTTCTTTCTTTCTTTTTTTCTTTCTTTCTGTCTTTCTTTCTTTCTTTCTTTCTTATAGAATTTAAAGTCTTTAAAAAAATGATGTGACATAATGAGAGGTGGCAGATACAGGCATGGATGTGTAGGCTTCCTGTGCTCCAATCCTTAAATCAAGCAGAACAATCTGATTTTCTCTTTACTAGCTCTATTATTTATAGAGAAATGTTGAAGACCCAATGTAATTGTGGACACATACATTTCTCCTTCCAGTTCTTTCAGTTTTGCTTTGTATATTTTGAAGTATTCCTTGAGTTTCCTGTTATATTTTATTATTGGTTCCTATTTTAATTTCATTATGGTAAAAGAAAATAGTTTGTATTACTACAAATGTTTTAAATGTGTTTAAATTTTATTTCATGGCCTAATATAAGTGTTCCAAGTGCACTTGAAAAGAAAAGAATATGTGTTGTCTATTATTAGATGGAGTGTTTTATAAATGTCAACTGGATCCAGCTGCTTGATGGGTGTTTTATTCAATCCTCTCTATCTTTTTTGATTGTTCATTTACTAATTCTATTAATAACAGGAAAATGTTAAAGACTTCAACTATAAGTGTGGATTCATATATTTCTTCTTATATTTCTTTCAGTTTTTGCTTTGTGTATTTTGAAGTTCTATCTTTAGACATATAAATATTAAAGCTTGTTATTTCGCTTTGGTGAACTGACCCTTTTATCAATATACTCATCTTTTCATTGTCAGTAATTTTCCTTCTTTTGAGATCTATTTCAGATATTAATATAGCTACTCAAGCTTTGATTAGATTTTGTATGACGTAACTCTTTCCATTGTTTTTAATATTAATGTACCTCTATCATTATTTTTGAAGTTTCTTGAAGATAGCATATAGTTGAGTCATATTTTCTTAACATGCTTTGACAATTCATGTCGTTTAAAATTGGTGCTTTTAGATCATTTACACTAATGTAATTATTGATTAGTATTGATATGCTAAGTACTATTTTTTCCTTGTATGTTTTTTCTTATTTTTCCTTCTTGGTAGTTCCTTTGTTTCTATTTTTCCCTTTTATTTTGGGTTATTTGAATATTTTTATGTTGAAGTTTAATTTAGCTTTTGTGATTTTGACCATACCTCTTTGAATAATGTTTTACTTGTCACCCCAGGATTTAAAATTCATACTTAATTTTTCATAAGCCATTTAAAATCAACAATTTTGTACTTCAAGTGAAATTTTATGAATTTTACAGTTCCCTTTACCCTCCCTCACTTTAAGCTATATTTAAATTATATATTACATCTACATACATTGAAAACCCTATCATTGCATTATATATGTGTGTGTATATACATTTACTGTATGTGTGTATGCCTATATTAACTATTCTCTTCTAAAGTTCTTAAAACATGTTCGGCAATTGTATAAATACACACACACACACACACACACACACACACACACACACTGCAAATACCAAACACATTTTAAGAACTCTGGATAACAGGCTGGGATTCAAGATGCCAGCGTGGGAAAATACTGAACTTATTTCTTCTCATGGACACACATACAGAACACTCCCTCCTAAATAAGACCTGAAAATTAGCTGAACAGCTCCTCCAAAACAAAGGGCAAAAGAGTCACATGAAAATGGTTAGGAGAGACAGAGATACAGTCTTGTAAAAAAATCTCACCCCTGGTATGGTAATCTATGATATAAAGGGAACTCACAAATATGGAGCTTCCCCCTGAGGAGTGAGGAACCAAGCAAAAGCAGTTCTGATAGGGAAGTATACAGAAATGTAGGCCTACCTCAGAATACTATAAAAATCTTAAACAGTTTAATCTTATACCCAAAGGAAATACAAAAAGAGGAACAAACAAAGCTCAAAATTAGTGGAGGGAAGAAAATAAGAAAGACTAGAGTAGAAATAAATAAAATACAGACTTAAAAAAAAACAATAGTAAACATCAACGAAACCAAGAGCTGGTTCTTTGACACAATAAACAGAATTTATGAAAGCTCATCACGAAAAAAAGAGAAGACCTAAATAAATAAAATCAGAAATGAAAGAAGAGAAATCACATCTGAGTCCACAGAAATACAAAGGATTGTAACATAATAAAAAATTATATACCAACAAATTGGAGAACCTAGAAGAAACAGGTAAATCCCTAGAAACATACCATATTTCAAAACTGAATCAAGAAGAAATAGAAAATTTGAACAGCCTGATTATCAGTAATGAAATTAAATCAGTAATCCCAACAAAGAAAAATCCAGGACTAGATTGCTTCAGAGGTAAATTCTACTCAACATATGAATAGCTGATTCCTATTTTTTCAACCTATTCTGAAGAAGTAGAAGAAAGAGGAGGAGGAGGAAAAGGAGGAGGGGGAGGGGGGCAGAAGGGAACGGGGAGGAGGAGGGGGAAGAGAAGGAGGAAAGAAGAAGATGATGAGGATGGTGACAATGACAATGATGACAGAGGATGGGGAGGAGGGGAAGAGGAAGGAAAACTTCCAGATTCATTCTGTGAGACCATCATTACCCTGATACCAAACCAGATAAAGACATTACAAAGAAGGAAAATTACAGTCCAATAGTCCTGATAAATTTAGATGTATAAAAATATCAACAAAATATTAGCAAACTGAATTCAACAGTACATTAAAAACATCAGTCACCACAATCAAGTGTATCTATTTCAGAGATGCAAGGATGATTCCATATTTGCAAATCAATGTAACAAATTAAAATAACAAAGAAGAATAAAAATCATATAATCCTCTCAGAAAACACTGAAAATGCATTTGACAAAATACAATACCCATTCCTGTTAAAACTCTCAACAAAGCCGGTTCTTAGAGGGTGTATATCTCAACACGATGAATACCATATATGACAAGCCCACACCTAACACCATACTCAATAGTGAAAAAAACTGAATACTTTTTCCTCTAAGGTTAGAAATAAGACAAGAATGGCCACTATGGCCACTTTTATTCAACATAGTGTTTGAAGTCCTAGTCAAAGCAATTAGAAAACAAACAAAATACCCAAACTGGAAAGGAAGAGGTAAAATTCTCACTATTTGCTCATACATAATTTTATATATAGAAAACCCTAACAGCTCCACCAAAAAGCTCTTAGAATTGATAAATACAGTAAATTTTCAGGGCCCAAAATATACAAAAATTGGTTGTATTTATATATGCTAACAATTAACTACCAGAAACAGAAATTAAGTAAACAATCTCATTTACAATTGCATAAAAAGGAACAAAATATCCGGAAATACATTTACAAAGAGGTGAAAAACCTGTACTCTAAAAGCTGTAGCTCATTGATGAAAGAATTTGAAGATGACAAAATAAATGAAAAGATATTTCATGCTCAAGGAATGGAAGAATTTATATTGTTAAACTGCACATCCTACCCAGAGCAATCTACAGATTTGATGGAATCTCTATCAAAATGACAATGGCACTTTTCAAAGAAATAGAACACACAGCCCTAACATTTGTATGGACCACAAATTACCCTGAATATCCAAAGCAACCTTGGAAAAAAAAAAAAAAAAAGGTGAAGGCATGACTCTGACTTCAAATGGTATTACAAAGGCCTAATAATCAAAACAGTATGGGATTGACATAAAAACAGAGACGTAGATCAATGGAACACTATAGAAAGCCCGGAAATAAATCCATGTGTAAATAATTTATTTACTTATGCACAGGAGCCAAATATATAGCCAATTGGGAAACGATGGTCTCTTCAATAAAGATGCTAAGAAAAATGGACAGTCACATGCAAAAAAAATGAAGCTAAACCACTATCTTACACAAGACACAAAAACTAACTCAAACTGGATTAAAAACTTGAATGTAAGACCTGCTGAAAACCTAGATGAAAACATAGGCTATAATCTCTTGGTAAAAGTCGTGGCAGATTTTTGGATCTGACTCAAAAAGCAAAGGGAACAAAAGCAAAAATAAACAGGTGGGACTATGTAATACTAAAGTTTCTGCATAGCACAAGAAAATGCAACCTACTGAATGGGAGACAATATTGGCAAGTCACGTATCTGATCAGGGGTTAAAATCAAAAATATATAAAGAGCTCATACAACAGATGTTCAGCTCATAGATATTCAGATCATGTTCTTATTTCTACCTTACAGTTTTATTTTACATTTCAGTTAATACACGGAGTATTTAAATATATCAAATGCACCTATTTTATATCTGCTACAGAATGCTGTACTTCTCCCACCTTGTACATAAGTATTTTATGTTTGGGGCCTGTCTTTAATTTATCTAAGCAACAGACAACTTGAAACCAGATTCTGTTATCCAACCTACCCAACCAACTCTGGTAATGATTTCATTAGTTCTCTTTGGTTTCTATGCCTAAAGCCATTCCAAAAGAGTTTGTACTTATAAAGATATGATGGATGAATGCATTAGGATATGTTCATATGTCTGAGGCAACTCATAAGAATATTAGGTCTGTCCAAAATTGCTACTGAATCAAAACAAAACATTTAAAGATGATATGTCATGCAAACCCTCTAACAGTTTTCCTAAATTGGCTAACACTCAAACACCAGTTTCTATATCAGAGTCATTATGTTGCTTCTCATGCAATAGTTTCATTTTCCATGAGAATCATATACAAAAATCGGAAATATCTGCAGTCTCTACACAATGAGGCTGCAAACAATTTGCAATCAATGCCCTATATTACTGATGAATGATAACATTTATATTAGTTATAGGACATTATTGTAAGAAAAATTACAGTCATCCAAATGGCTGATACTTTCAGGGAACAATGTCACCCATTTCACAATTTTTTCCCAAGCTAGAAACCAAAGGATATAATTTTATTACTTGTGTTATAATGAAAAACATGTTATCATCAGCCCAAACTATAATTTTTATATATAAAATGAAATCCTGGAACTTTCAATGTAACGGTGAGTAAATGAGAATACTTTGTACATTTAATGAAATTTCAGAAGCAATCAGTGGAGGGATAAGCAAGATGTGCCACCTTTGCCAGACTGTCATTTTATGTAACTACCCTGTGGGAAAACCACTATTAATGGTTGAAGGTTCTTAATGCCTTAGGGCCCTCTTCATTTGCTAAGACATGATAATCAGCTATGCCAGGTTGTGTGGGCTCTGTCTCTGCCAACTCATGAATACATTTCTCAAAAAGTTTCATAAACAGAAGGGAAGATAAGCTGCTTCTGTCTTCAGAGCCTTCTGTCAAGAATTTAGAAGCTCTCTTGTTTGGAAAGAGAAAAATAAATAGAAGCCAAATTGAAAATGTCAATCCTGAGAAGGAAAATACATTTAGGTCATATTCAACTCTAAATGATCTTCACATCATAAGAAAAAAAAACATTGTAATTGCTAATCCAAAATATTTGAACATCTAAAACATATGTTAGTGAGGCATATTCTCCTAAGCTCTTTAAATTCTGTGAGAAAGTATCGTATTATTCTCCTGCTACACGAAAATACTGTTATGAGTAACCTGTTTTTTTGTTCTTTATAATTTACTCTTCCACTTTCTCAACTGTATTTCTTACTTCTAGGTTTCTTTTAAAGTGATGTTTAAGGGAGAATTAGTTAATTTTCAACAGGAAGAGGCAGAAATATGTTTGTTGCTTTTTTTATGCTGCTACTACAAGAGCATCACTATACTAGAATCATAATATGGTAGATGCAAAAACTGCCTCAAATCCATCCTTTCTTTGTGGCCATATCCTTTGTTAGTGCATCACTTGGTTATATTATTTTCTTTGATCAATGAGACATTGGCAAAAGTGAAATGCTGGGACTGGTTTCCTGGTTTCTTTAGTTAGAGAAATATCTCCCAGACCCTCCTTCGAGAAAGAACTCACTGCCCAACTTCAGGAAGTGCAGTTAGCAGAAAACCTACAGTTATCACCTCCCTCAGAGTCTACCTCAAAGATTCATATTGCTGGAGGTAAAGCCTTTCTGATATTCACTCTAGAATTCCAAGATGGATGGGAACAAGGATTCACTAGAGTTGTTTCACAGTTTGACTTCTTTTTCCAAATATGTTTATTTTGGCTTCTTTTTACAGGTGGTGGTCACAAATAAATATCTTGTACCTCACAGTTCATCTCCAGATTTGATATGAAAAACTAAACTTGAGACAGAAAATTCCATTACCTTGTAAACAAGCCTGGGTTAGTGTTCTGGAAGGGAAGATAACATCTGGAGAATATATGAGCTACATCAGCTGAGGTCTCCATTGGATCAACCAGCACACTAGCCAACTGGTTAACTGATTAAAGACGTATGAGTGATCCCAGCTGAGATGAACAGAAGAATCGCCCAGCTGAGCCCACCCCAAACTGCTAACTGTGATTTATGATGTAATTAGTAGTTGTTATTTAAAAACAAACAAACAAAAAAAAAAACCTTCATTTTGTGGCATTTTATTACACAGAAGAGATAACCTAAAAAAGTGACACTTAAAATTGAAGGGCTGCTGAACAAAATTTTAAGCCATGCAATGTTAATTTATTGATTTAAATATAAGTTGAATTAGCAAAAGGACCAACAGCTTGAGCTAAAAGGGTATGAGTTAAGCTATGAAGAGGCTACCAGGCCCCCAACTGTGTATAAGCAGAAAGCACAGTGGCAGAGCTATCTAGCTGCATAGACCTATCTAGCTGCAAATATGGAGCATTTGGAGAACATAGAGGGAGGCTTAGAAGAAACAGTCAATAAATCTGAGGGCAAAGCCAAGAGACTCAAAGAATGTTGAATGGGGGAATATCCCTAGAGAAAACTAGAGAAAACCTGATAGACGAGCTACTTCCAGGTAGCAAAATCTGGGCCTAATGAAGATTTATCATTTACTACCAGAGAAGGTAGCCTTTGAGATTTGTGTCCAGCTCAATTTCAGAATGCTAAGGCTTAGCAACAGTTATGGGAATAGAAATGGCCACAGCAGGTAATCTTCTGTCTCAACATTGTATGTTGGGCAAGTCAGAGGCAGAAAACATCTTTTTAGTTCAGCAGTTTCTGAATTCAAGAAACTTCCTCAATATAGGGGCGCCTGGGTGGCTCAGTTGGTTGAGCGTCCGACTTTGGCTCAGGTCATGATCTTGTGGTCTGTGAGTTCGAGCCCCGCGTCGGGCTCTGGGCTGACAGCTCAGAGCCTGGAGCCTGCTTTGGATTCTGTGTCTCCCTCTCTCTCTGCTCCTCCCCCGCTCACGCTCTGTCTCTCTCTCTCTGTCAAAAATAAATAAACATTTAAAAAAAAATGTTTTTTTTTTAAAAAAAAAGAAACTTCCTCAATATATAATTAAAGCTCATGAAATCCTGGACTTCGAGGCTGATACAATGATTATATTCAATCTGTGGAGATCCTAGAATGGCACTGAGGATATTTTATGTGTAAATATTGTGAATAATTGATAGCCAGAAGGTAGACTGTTTAGAAGTTTGTAAAGATGGCTACAAAAGTTTCCTCTCCCTTGTTCATGCCCTTCAGTAATAAGTTCTCATAATGACTTTAAGACTGGCCATGTTACACGCTTTACCAATAGGGTAATAAGCAAATGTAACACAAGTAGAGGCTTAAAAATGCTTGCGCTTTAGGGCAGGTTCACTTGTTGATCTTGGGAAATATGGCAGCATATGAAGAAGCTAGCCAGCTGGCCAATGGGAAACATCATGGAACAAAAATGATTCTGAATATGCTGAGGTTTTCCTAGAACAACCAGTGCCTTCTTCCTCAGCTGATAGCAGTGATCCAGCTGAGATGTGTAGAACTACCCAGCTGTTCCAAAGCAAATTACCAACTCACTAAATGTAAAGTCAAATACACTGTTTAAAACTAGTAGATTTGGGATAATTTAGTTACACAGAAAGTTAACTAAAACAATCAAATATAAAAGGTATCCTAAATTAATAATTTCATGATAAATAAGTCATAATATAACATAAAGTAGACTTTTAAATTCAATAATGCTACACAATTGTCAAGCTCCTCTATTAGATATAATATTTCAGATTTAATTCCTATTTCATCAAAATTTAATGTTACTTGAGAATATAAGCATATTAGTATGATTACTATTATATCACATTTATAGTTTACTCATGAAAATAAAGAAAATTCAAGTAACACTTATTTACTTCAATTACTTATATCATGATTGCTTATCAGCTCCTGGACATACGAGTCAATCATTTTTGGTAATTTGATACTTTAAAAATATAAATTATTATAATAACAGGTTTTACATAATCTGTACTTCTCATTTTGAAGTAGTTGCATTCACTATTTAAGGATTTCCTGATGGACATCTTGAAAAAAAAGCAAAAAAAAAATCATCAAACTATCATAAATGTTGAGAATAAAGAACCTGGGGTGAGGGTTAAAACTATTGCTCAGTTAAATAGTCCCTTTATGTGCCAGCAACAGCTGGGCAATCAACTTTCTGTCATAACTATCTACAGTAAGCAGCTTGCCCATGGCCAAGTCAATAATTATAGAATCAAATGGTTCATCAACTTTCTTCCAAGGTTTAATTTGGCACACAGTGCTTTGAAAAATAAAGCATTATAAAATATTATTACAATTCCTGAATTTAATATCCTACTACTGTTTCTGACCTAGTTAGGTGGAATAAATTGAAATCCTTTCATTAATATGTTAACAGAGTCATTTTAAAATTGAATTTCGATAGTAATCCCCTTAAAATTGCTTATAAAGAACTACAGTATATTGCTGAGTTTCTTATGCTAATTTTAAAAAGATGACAACTGTCTTATGATCTTAAAATACCAATGCAAAGTTCTGTGTCAGTCAATTTCTTGGCAACAAAATAAATTTCAATCTGATTATTCTTGATTTAAAGATTTGCTAATTCTCTTTAATTTGTGAAGAGCAAGATTTAGTATAAAGTTTCACATATATGCAAGGTAAACATGACCTTATTTTATAAATATTGTTGAGATGGTGTCATATCTAAGTTTGTGGTTTGTAAATATTGGTGTGTTCAAAAAAATTCAGTGGACAGTTTATTAAAAATTCAGATGCCCAAAGAATCATGTTGATAACTTTGTACTGCTAAGTAAAAGCTAGGTGCTCCAGGATTTCTGAACTACCATTCTAAAGGAATTCACTGATGATCAAGTCATGTAAATGAATACATTCAATACTATAAAATAGTGGTCCTTTTCCATATAACAGCTGAATGAAGCACTGTGATATAACATTTTCTTTTTTTAATTTTTTAAATGTTTATTTATTTTTGAGACAGAGAGACAGAGCACGAGTGGGGGAGGGGCAGACGAGAGGGAAACACAGAATCCTAGCAGGCTCCAGGCTCTGAGCTGTCAGCAGAGAGCCTGACACAGGGCTAGAACTAAATGAACCACAAGATCATGACTTGAACCAAAGTTTCTTTATGGCTCTCTAGAAAGATAATTTTTAGTCCACAAAAAAATAAGAATTGTGTTACCATTAACATACAAATAATTTCAGAGATACTTCTTCAAAATATATATGTCTCTTTTCTATTCCTTTTCTTTTTTTTAAGTTTGTTTATTTTGAGAGAGACAGACACAGCGTGAGCAGGGGAGGGGCAGAAAGAGGCAGAGAGAAAGAGAATCCCAAGCAGGCCCCTCAATGTCAGCACAAAGTCCAATACAGGGCTTGAACCCAGCAACTGTGAGATCATGACCTGAGCTGAAATCAAGAGTCGGAGGCATACCCAACTGAGCCACCCAGGCACCCCTACTTTACTCCTTTTCTATTTGAATCAGAATTTCCATAGGTTGGGATAAGAATGTGGATTTTTAGCAAGCCAAGAAACTGCCTAAATAAGTGGTTCTCAAAGTAATTCTGTAAAATAAACCATTTACCAACAAAACATTTTTATGTTGGTATACTATTGCTTATTAAGTCTTCACCTTTGACAGGCATGCAAGTACCTCTCAATCTCATTTATTTTACTGCTCAAAACAATCATATGAAGTAGATATTCTTATACCCATGTTACAGGTGTAGAAACTGCAGTGAAAAAATTTAAATAATTAACTCAATCACACAGATATCAAGGAATAAAGCCAGGAAGTAATCCTGGTATGT
The DNA here is from genome assembly GCF_018350215.1 of Panthera leo. Lineage (NCBI taxonomy): Eukaryota > Metazoa > Chordata > Mammalia > Carnivora > Felidae > Panthera > Panthera leo. The sequence goes on along the minus strand of NC_056682.1, from coordinate 106,541,280 downwards.
CTGACTTCAAAGGTAATGATCATTTCTTATCTAAATGCCCTAATATTTTACTTTGATTCTTCAGGTCTTAAGAGTGTTAAAATAACCAAATAGTAAATTAAGGCTACTATAAATATTGCCATTATGTGTATATATTCAGAAAGAGATTGTCTGATGAACAGACATTGAATATAGAAGGAATCACTGGAGAAACTTAGTGATATCTGAATTTAAATAGGTCTCTTGTTTTTAAAGTCATTTTTAAACTATTAACCTTCTAATTTCAAGGTCAAGAAAACTGTGGAAAATAGCATAAAATACTGTATTTATATATGTATATACACTAATGTATTTATCATTTATTAAATTTAATAAATTGTAACATATTTAATATATTTATAAAATAAATATAATAATATATTACTATTTATTTTATTATATATATTTGCATAAATACTATATATATAATACTATATGTATGTAGTACTATATATACATATACACATACACATACACATAAATAACACATATATGGTATTAAAAGGCTATCCTTATAACCTTTTAGGTGAAATAAGTGCTGATAGACTTGAATGGGTTAAGATTCTTACATGAACAAAACATTTATACAGTATTCATCACATTATTGATTTCTGTATTTTTTTTCTTTGGATATCTTTGTCTGGTTTTGGTATCAGCATAATATAGTCTTCATAGACTTAGTTGGAAAATGTTTCCTGTTTGGAAACTTTTTGGAAAGGTTTGTGAAAGGTTGGTATTAATTATTCATTAAACATTTTTAAAATTCACAGTGAAGATATCTTGTCCTAGGCTACTCTGTTTTTAAAGATTTCCTTTTGTGTTACTAATTCAATCTCTTTTAATTTACAGGTCTATTCATATTTTCAATTTCTTCTTGCGTAAGTGTTGGTAGTCTTAATAGACATCTGTTCATCTCATTAAGGTTATCTAATTTTGTATTAAATTTTTCATGGCATTCATTCCATTGTCATCATCTTTATATTTCTGTAAGATCTGTAATAATGTTCTTTCAACCTTGTTCTTAGTAATTTGATTGTTCTCTAATTTTTCTTTTGGATGGTCAACTAATATTTGTCAATTGTGTTGATCTTTTCAAGGAGCATGCTTTTGGTTTCATTGGTTTTTCTCTATTGTTTAGAGAACAATATTGTGTCTATTGTGTCTATCCTCTATTTCATTTATTTCTGTCCTACTCTTTATTATAATTTCCTTCTTTCTGCTTGTTTTGATTTCAGTTTTTTTCCCCCTAATTTCTCAAAATAGAAACTTTGGTTGGTATTTGATATTTTTCCCGTTGTAAATATAGAGTTTTACAAGTAATATAAACCTTTAATGCTGTACTCCATAAATTGTGGTATGTTGTCTTTCATTTTTCACTTATCTCTAAGTATTATTTAAATTCTCTTGTGATTTCTTTTTTGATTCATTGGTTATTTAGGAGTATATATATATATTTTTTTTTTATTTCACCCTGTTTTTAATTTCCCAAATTATTTTTCATTATTGTTTACTGATTTCATTATATTATAGTTGGAGAAGATATTTTGTATGATTCAAACACTTCTAAAATATTAAAATATGATTTATAGTCTAGCATATGGTCTAGCCTGGAAATACATGTGCACTTGAGAAGAATGTACATTTTGCTGTTAAAGGTTGAGTGTTTTATAGTTGTAGGCCCATTGGCTTATGGTATTATTTAAATCCTCTGTTTCTTTATTGATCTTTTGATTAGTTTGTTCCAGTCATTATGGAAAGTGGGGCATTGAGTTCTCCAACTATTATTACTATAGTATCTATTTTTCTATTCTATTAATTCCTGCTTTTGTATTGCTGTTAGGTGCATGTATATTTAAAATTTTATGTCTTCCTGATACATTAGTACCTTCATAACTTTAGAAAATGTCCTTTTGTTTCCAGTTATAATTTTGTACTAAAGTCTTCTTTATCTGACATTAGTATATACAATCCAGCTCTCTTTTGATTACTGTTTGCATGTATATCTTTCCAATCCATTCCAAAAGAATCGATCCATTTTCTTCCTATTCATTTTACATTTACTTCAACCAACTTGTGTCTTTGAATCTAAAGGGTGTCTCTTATAGACAGCACATAGTTGAATCACAATTTTTTAGACATTTATATCAATCTTTCCCTGTTGAGTGAAATTTCGAATCCACTTTCATTGAGCATAATAGCTGATATGGTAGGAGTTATGTCTCTGAATTTACAATTTGTTTTGTATTTGTATTACTTTTTTTGGGTCCTCTGTTTTTATATTACTGCTTTCTTTTGCATTAAACAGATACTTTTAGTGTACCTTTTTCAATTTATTTTTGTTTTTCTTGAATAAATGCTCACCAGATTCTTGCATGCCTTTGGCTAATTTATAGAGGTCTAAAAAAACTGATTTTGGCTTTTTAAAAAGGTTTGGCTATTTTTCTCATTTATTTTATAGAAGTTAGAATTTTTGGAGGTCTTTGTGGAGGTCATCCCTATAAACCATCTAGAACTATCTTAATGACTATTAATTTTTAATAAAGCATAAAAGTGAATCTACACAAGTGATTAATTTATCTGTTCCAATTTTTAAGGGCACATTTTCTGTCATATTAGCTATCAAATTCACATGTTAAAATCTTCTTTAATAATAAAATGGGTTTTTAAAAGTCCAAAGGCAAAATCATCTAGCTGTAAGAAGTAATTGTTCCAATGATAAACATTAGTACTCCTCTGTTATATCAACTTAAAATTAGATTATCTACTGTTCACTAATTCAAATCTAAAATTACCCAGAGAGATTATTACAACTTGTTTCCCAAAATGTATCAAAGAAACTTGGGGAAACATTTTTAATGTTTTTAAAATGTCTAACTTTATAAAAAAACAAATCTTAAGTGAAAAAAAGTGGTATACATATATACATATATATATATATATATATATATATTTCTGCAGTTCACCATTTTACTGTAGTTATGAGTACATATGAATAGTATAAATTTGTAAAGTTATCTAATAAACTTCCATTATCTTATTAACAGATGATAACTCAAATTTTATTTGGATACTTGCAAGTATTAATAAAAGACAAATCCTGAAACAGTTTGGAAAGCTCTAATTATTATAATTTCTTCTTAGCTAAATGAGGTATAATTACTTTAAATTTAAATTTTAGCTCCTCCCTGAATTCCAGAATAAAACAAAACAAATATGTTAATCTTCCTCCACAGAAGAACCTCATATGATGAATATAATGAAAATATTGTATTCACATTTCCTTCAAGTGAAAGAACTAATATATAATATAATCCCAAGAACTGTAAGGTATTCTTTTCTCATTTTCATATTGAACTTTTTGAAAATTAGTTTAGCAGAATCAGTACTGAAAACATTTTCTGAAAAATCACTGGAGATTGTAAGAGATCAAGATGTCTACACATCCCTTACTATTCCTCCCAGCAGGAAGTGGAGGTTAATTCCCATTGAATTTTGGCCATCTTTACTGATTTTCTTTACTTACATACTGTACAGAAGTGATATTCTGGAACTTCTGAGAACAGATCCTAAGAAACGTGATAGTTTCTACTCAAGCCCCTCAGAATGCTCTTCTTAGGATGTTCCTTAGGATGCTCCTTAGTGGAATGTTCCCTCTCAAAACTTCACTGCTATGCTGAAGAAATCCAACCACATGAAGAAACAACCACGTGTAGGTGTTCTTTTTGAAAACTCCAGCTAAACTCCCAGTAATATCTGGTATCAACTGTCAGCTATATCTGTGAGCATGAAACTACTTGGAAATCTACCCTGCCTGGGTCATTAATGACTGCAGCCTCAACACCACCTGATACAGTTAGATGAAGAATTTGGAGCAAGAATCCTTTGCTAAAACTGTAAGTCCCCAGAATCATACAAAGTTAGATAAAATTGTTTTAAGCCATTTGGTTTGGAGTGCTTTTTAAGAAAATTTTTATTTTTCTAACTAAGCAATCTCCACACCCCACACGGGGATTGAACTCACAACCCTGAGATCAAGAGTCACATGTTCCACTGACTGAGCCAGCCAGCCACCCCAGGTTTGGAATGCTTTTTATTTTTTGTATTCTTCAGTAAGAAATAATAGGGACAAAGAAATAGTCCCTTGTTCTGAATAGAATTTGCATTTCTTTAATGTAAGCTCCTTGTACTAATGTATGCATTACACTGCTGGCTAATTTTAACTATGTACTCAAATTCCTAAATGAAATTTTTAACCAAACCACTCAACACTAAACTAAATCTTCCAGATTTTTTATTGTGGAAAAAAAAAAAAAAAAGCAAAACATTACCACATTGTAAAGTTAGGTCTTATGAAATTAATATTTGCACAGATTACAAACTGCTTAATTTGAAAGAAAAATAATTTCATACTTGTCACGAATTATCAATCCTTATTTAATGTTTGCTTCAAAACCCTCTATTTAGAGTCTTGAATATTAAATTTGAGAACTTAAAGATTATTTCTACACCTCATATTGGAGAGTAAAATGAGTATTAAGGGAAAGAACAAATAATTGAGTAACATTTGAAAATGGTTTATGAAACATACCAAGTGACTACTCAAAGAATAGGAAATATTTATGACAAATTATCTCTGTGATTATTAAAGCCATGACTATTCTCTCTCAAATTCTAGAGAATAATTAATTGCTTTTACCTTTTTCTCTAATTTTTTGACAATATTGCCAATATTGACAATATCAAAGTTCTCCTTTCGTACACTATTTTTAGTATGAAAATAATAAAGAGGGGCGCCTGGGTGGCTCAGTCGGTTAAGTGGCCGACTTCGGCTCAGGTCATGATCTCGCAGTTCGTGAGTTCTAGCCCCGCGTCGGGCTCTGTGCTGACAGCTCAGAGCCTGGATCCTGCTTCAGATTCTGTGTCTCCCTCTCTCTGACCCTCCCCATTCATGCTGTGTCTCTCCCTGTCTCAAAAATAAACGTTAAAAAAAATTAAAAAAAAAGAGAGAAAATAATAAAGAAAACTAATATGGTTAGAAGATAAGGACCAGAAGAAACAACTAAAATTCCACCAAGTTATCTGTAGATTTGATATATTGTACCTATCATTATAAAGTACATTACATGGACTTTATACAAGTACATTATTACAAGTACATTTACATGTTCTTTTAATATTTCCCTCCTTAGAACTGAAAAACAGTGCTGTCTCTAAAAATAGCAGTTTGTAAAACACTCTCATTGTAGAATTCATTCTCTTTTTAAAATTTGCTGTTTAGCCTATTCATATATTTTATATGCAATTTGATTTTATTTAAAATTTTTTTTAATGTTTATTTTATTTTTGAGAGAGAGAGAGAGAATGGGAGGGGCAGAGAGAGAGAGAAGGAGAGAGAGAGACAGAATCCAAAGCAGGCTCCAGGCTCTGAGCTGTCAGCACAGAGCCCAATGTGGGGCTCAAACTCATGAACCGTGAGATCATAACATGACCCAAAGTCGGATGCTTAATGGACTGAGCCACCCAGGCATCCTGAAATTTGATTACTTTTTATTTTAAAAAGTAATTCTCTAATATAATTTACTAAAGTATAAACAATTATCAATTATTTCAAATTCTAAATACCATTATTACTAACCTATTGAGAGTCTTTTTCTTTTCTTTCCTAATGACCATAAACTGACTGAGTTTGGACAAAGTTTACATTGGGAAAGGACACTGACATGACCTAGTGGGTAACTTCTTTCGGGCCAAATGGTGTGCTATTCTTGAATCTACATCTGAAAGTGTAGCTGGAATACATTTGTTATATGCTTGTACACCTCTGTCCCCTCCATGCTAGGGGGGAATCTATAGGTTGGAAAGAGGTATAGGTAGAGAAGTACTACTACTTTTCAGTCCACACAACTTTAAGATTCTTTTGAGTCAAATTCCTCTGTGACTGATGCTTTGATATTTGGAGCCTCTGGGGAAGGGATGCAGCCCTACTCAGAAGAGCCCTTTCCGGGATGGTATGCATCACCTCTCTGACACAGCTACCAGGAAAAACCCATTTGAAGAGCACATTGCTACTGGACTCTTACTGAAATTTAATGTCTTATTCATGAAACCTATGTAATTCACCCATCTGATATTCTCATTTTGTGTGAGTCAACTCAGACTCAGTAACTATAACAAAACTGAAAGTGCCTCAAAAGCCTCACTTATCAAATAGAAATGGTATATTTAAGAGCTGACACGTATCCTATAGCACCTCGGTTTTAAATAAGAACACTGAATAGGTATTTCTGAAATAAATTTATTCACATTCTGCTGTTTGCAACAACACTGACCACTCACTGGGGACTCTGATTCATAGAGGTTTCCCTGATTAGCTGGGCCTTGTTAGTTTACTGAAGTCTCAGCTAATCTGGAAACGAATGGTGTCACTGGGCCATTGTGGCTTATCAGCAGCCATCCAGAAATGAAAGTAGACACAATTGTTAAAGTATGTAGGCAGAAATCAGGGCTGTTCTCATAGCTTTGACCAATATTCCCCTTGATAAACCTTGTTATAGTTTTATTGACTCTTGGACTGTTGCCAATGGCCTAGCTGTTTGGACTGCTATTTGGAAATCTATAGACTGGCAGATAAAAAGTAAATCTATCTGGACTGTGGAAACAAATTATGGCTGCTGATTCAACTGTTTGAGTCACTATACAGATGCCAAGAATAAGGACAATTCTCTGATGAGAGATATGGATTGCCACCATTGCTGCCTAGATCCATTATCATACCAGATATAACACATCCACCAATAAAAATACTAGGCACAATGTAAAGACTTTATTTATGATTCAGAGGTACCATTGCATGCCAGACTTGTTATTCCTGTCAAAATTTAACTCATTTGTCTAAGTGAAAGAGACCTATTACATGCCCTCCTTGTCCTCTCTCTGCCTGTTCCCAATGGTTAGACTACTGCAGACATTTGTCCCCATTGATGGTTCTTCACTGTTGTCAACACATTTCCAATTATGCTGTTGTTCTAGCACAGGCAACTGACTGTGGACCCACTCTCATAGCCCTTAAAGCTAACCTGTGTTATATGTTTGGCTTTCCAGAACATTTGTAGTCTGATGACAATATACCGTTTGTTGTAAAAATCACTCAAAAATGAACTCTAATCAGTGTGTTCAATGTATATTTCATGCTATCTACAATCCAGTCATCTAATATTGTTGAGCACCGGAATAGCTCAAAAATTAACTCAACGCATTATTGACATACTCTTTTTTCCTGCTTCATACTCCTCAGCAATGAAATTTAGTTAGTCACTGAATGCAGTTGTTCCCAGAAAGGAATTATCTCCTCTGTACCACTTCCTCAATAATGATCAGGGTCACAGTGGTAAAGAGTTATACAAGCCTTTTTTTTTTTTTTTAATATACAAGCCTTTTTAGAAAAGTCTGGATTCTTCCCTGGACACTCCTTGGCATTTTTTTTTCTCCCCCTTTCTGAATAGCTATCTTTCCAAGCAGGGGTTTGGGGGATTCAAAAAATCTTGGTTGTCTACTTGGATTATTGTCTTGGGTTGACACTTTCCTGGATAATAATTTAAAAAAACGAAGGGCACCTGGGTGGCTCAGTTGGTTAAGTATCCAACTCTTGCTTTGGGCTCTGGTCATGATCTCATGATTGTGAGACAGCCCCACAGTCGTCAGGCTCTAAACTAGGCATGGAGCCTGATTAAGATTAAGATTCTTATTCCCTCTGTCCCTCCCCTCCTCACGTGTGTGTGCATGCATGCAGACTCATTCTCTCTCTCTCTCTCTCTCTCTCTCAAAAACAAAACAAAAAAACACAAGACAACAACAACAAAAACCCAAGAAAACAAAAACCAATAACCAAAAAAAAAAAAATTAGCAAATGACCACTTGGTTGATTATACCCCAAATATTACACCTACACTGGCTCAGGTGGCTAAAGTAAGGGATATGTGGTTCTCCATAAGTTTTATAACAGTATCCTTGTTCCTCTTGCACCTGACCCTTCTTTCTATGATTAAGTCTGGGTGCAAGTAAAGAAAAATGCAAAAATGGTGGAATTGTAGTTATTGAAAGGGGACACTCTGATTTCTGTCAGTAGGAGTAGAAATAACCCAAGCACTTGATGGGGAAGAACTTAACACGCCGGAAAGTACAAGGGAAAATGAACATTAATGATCTCTTTCACTACCATCGCTAGTGCCTTCTTCAAGAAGAAAAAAAGCCCTGGTGATCTCTCCAAGGTATTGCAAACACCTCAAATTTAATTGACTCTCAGGTTTACCATTATCCCCTCCCAAACAACTCCCTCCCAAAATAAGAACTGTGCTCAATTATTTGAACTATCTGGTAACCCTAAGATCTACCAACTAGTCAGGATGCAAGTTGGAAGTGCTGTCAACCTATACCCCCAATTGATATATATCATATTTGGGACTCCCAAAAATTGTAAACAAGATTTTACTTTCAGGATCACTAATGACCTCCAAAGCATTGTATTTCTTATGTGAAAGCAAAGTTTCAATGGACCTCCACTGAAGAAACATTATGACTTGCATTTTAGGAGCTTCCATAAAACACCCTAATAATTTTAATGAGATATCACCAGTTGATGACAAGGTGTTATGTGTAACATCTTGATGACTGCAGAAATGTCTCCAAATAGAGGCTTCCCTTGGTTAACTGAGAAGCTTTCCAGAGGAATAACATTATGTGTATAGTGATCCCTATGTTGAGAGCCATATAATTAGAAGAACTGGTGTAAAATTTCTCCTGACTTTATCTGATCATGACACCACTTCAGCCCTTAAGACATTCACATGAGCCTCAATTAACTAGCCAGGGTTGTTATGAATAATGGAATTGCCCTAAATGCCCTCCCTAAAAGCCAAGAAAAAGTCTCTATAATGTCTAATATATATTTCTGCCTCTGTATTAATGCCTTATTCCAAGTAAAAAAGCCAACCAAAATTATAGAGAAAGATGCCTAGATTTCTAAGGTACACACCAATGATTTATGAGATTTGTTAAACTGGTTGGGTCTGGGATTTTGGTGGTAAAGTTGGGTTCAATTATACAAATTGGTCTTATGCTACTTCTTGGAGCCCCACTGATAGACAATTTTCCATAGGTATCTCATATTTCTGGATATCTTATCATAAAACATTTCAATTGCCCTTTTCTTAAAAATAGCCTTAGAAGATAAAGACTGTGTCTTTTTCTGAGTCAGTGGAAAAATTTCTTTCACTGCACTAATAAAGATAATGTCTTTCACTGAAGCAAGGTCAAGGAGATTTAGCTCTCTTAAAAGATTCAAGTTCCTAATACTTGGAACTCTTTTCCTGTAACATCCCCGACTGCATGTGCTGGTATCATCTGTACCTCTTTGCTCTGTGGGAACTGGAATCTGGGGAGATGACACATATGCTGAAACTCTTATCATTGTCAGTAAAATGCTATACCTCCTGTCTCTGACCCAAGAGTCTTGTAGCGTCTATCATCCATGTACTACAGTAGCCTATTAGTTTGCAAAAAAGATAAAATCTACATCTTATATGGCGCTTCCCAATTTCTATCTGAGAAAGCATAGTAAGTGAGCTTGATGGCTTCTCAATACTAAAATTTGAGAAAAAATTTGACATATTAACAAGTGTTGTGAATGTATATAATATTTCACAGATATCAGATGTTGTAAATAGATACTATTTTCTCCTACTAAGAAATACTAATAAGCAATAACATGAATAAAATAACTAACATATAAGAATCTTAAAACCTATGCTAAGTTAACAAAAATGGGGGACATGAAAGGCTATGTTATTTTTAGCTATCTTTATATGAAAGCCTAGGAAATGCAATTTCTATAGTGACAGTAAGATAGGTATTGTCTGGATCCAGTTGTTAAGAGATGGGATCAATTGAAAATAGACATGAGAAATCCTTCTAGGATGATGATATTGTTGTACATTTTACTATGGTAGTATTTATATGACTGTATTCAATGACCAAATTTCATCAAAATTTATTCTTTAAACTGATGTATTTCTTAATTTAAGCTACATATCAACAAAGATGAATAAAATATTAAGTATTATTCTACAACATGATTTTTCATAGTAACAAAAAGTTCATCACAGAGATTGTCAAGATTTGTTTAAATGTGCCCCATACGCTTGTAGCTACTAAACTTAAAGATCTTTCAAGAATTGTCAAAAATGAAATTTCCTATGAAAAGCATTCTATAAATAGATTCCTAGCTTAAGTAGGATAGCTTTTGTAATTATTCAACATCTTGGTTTTTTAAATATTATTTTCACATGACTTGAAAATATTTATACTTGCACTTTGATTTACATTTGTATTTAGTGTCCAACTATTCCTATTAGTTTATAAAGGCCATGAGAACAAGACTCATGAATTTTTAATTTTATCTTTAGACACCTAACATCATCCCTGGAATCTTGGTTATTCAAGGATTGGTCAAAACTCAAACCTAAAGCAAGGATCTCCCAGCTTCTCTTTCCTTACGATTTCCATTTATTGTGGAGGGTTTTTGGTTAGAAGTTAGACCGCATACTAGAAAACTTACTTCAAGACCACCACACTAAAGGTAGAGTACTATGAGATAAGACATCACTAAGGATCTTACAGATTCCAAAGCTTGACTGTAGAGTTACCATGGAAACCTGTAAGATGAGTTCAATATTGAGTAGGTGATGAGCCAACTAATGGAAACTGTTCTATTTTTCTCTCCAAATTTGATTTTCTCAAAAATACAATTTCCCTTACACTTCTGCCAAACAGTATGTCTCACCCCTGTGGGCAGAGATCATGCCCACACCCTAAACTGACAATAGTTCTCCTTTTCCTTTCTTTTTCTTTTTTTTGAAAACTGGATTATATGTTCATATTTATGGTCACATTAAATTAACCTGCGTAAGTTTGGTAGACCACTGCTTTTATAGTATGAGATTCATGTGCTGTGAAAACAGTTCTCGTCTTAACATGGCACCTTAATTTACTCAGAAGGTGGTAGTGAGGCATAAGTCATATTTATATTTTGCAAATAGCAAATATAAAATAAAATAGAATAAAATAAAATAAAATAAAATAAAATATAAAAGCAAATAGAAGGACAGGTTTTTGGAGCTACAGAGGAACATGATTTTCATGGAAGGTCTAAATATAGTTGAAATTAAAAATGTTCAATAGGAGTATGAGATTCTCCTTTCCTTCCTTCTCCCAAATCTAGAGTCAAAGTCTGAAAATCAAGCAGATATAATGCTGAACCCAGAGTAAAGAAGATGGAGATTGGAGTGCAGACTTGCACTACTGTACTTTAAGTCTAGGGTGAGAAAGAAAACAAGACAGATGCCCCATTTAGTTCAGCAAGGTAGAGGACAAGAAATTTATTGTGAGGAGAAACATTTAAAGGAGAAAAAGTACCTAGATTATCTTTTGATATTTAATACAAATAACCCCACCAGGAGTTATCACTAACACTATTTGATGCTTTTAAGCACTGTGCGGGAAAATTTCAATAGTTTGTCAGACCTAATCCTCAAAACGACTCTACTATTAGGTTGAGGAAGAATTAATTCAACATCAATTGACATTTAGCATATTAAACATAACAACTGATTCTTGCTTCCGATTTACCTGACTACAAACTTTGTTTTTTTTTTTCTTTTCAAATTTTTATTTAAATTCTAGTTAGCTAACATACAGTGCAATATTGGTTTCAGGAGTAGAATTCAGTGACTCATCACTTACATACAACACCCAGTAACAAGTGCATTCCGTAATACCCAATCACCCATCTAGCCCATCTCCCACCCACCTTCCTCCATCAACCCTGTTTATTCTCTATCATTAAGAGTCAAAAAACATTCCTTTTTGTTCTCTTTCCTTTGTACAACTTTCCTTGGGTATGCACAATATCTCAGTAACTAACCAATAATTTAGTGTCTAGACATCAACTCAAGGAATATCAGGCTGTCATGAACACAGCTAGTATCTTTCTATAGTAACTTTCTTAGGTTGCAGTTTGCCAGTCTGGGACAGTAGGGGTAAAATCTGCAAATACTGTGCTGGCAGAAAAGATCTCACGTTTTTGAGTTATCAGAAGAATGTTTCAGAGTTCCCTGCAAGACTTTGTACAGTGAGTATAAACTAAGTAATTTAAGCAATGAATCATTACAAAGATAATCGGAAAAAAACAAAACAAAACAAAACAAAACAGGAATTATAACCCTGAATGAATGAACAGATTTGTAACATTTTTAAGCAAGCACTCAAAAGCAGTAAATTCATATTTTTTTAGAAGTGCTTTTGCTGGGCATAGTAAACTGATTATTCTGAAACAAAACATTGTAAGTAAAAACTCTATTAATGTTATCAATTAGCAGATGGCATATAAAAGAAATCCAGAAATAAATCAAGTTATACATGAGATTTTCCTAGCAACTTTTCCAAGTGTTTCAAAACAGAATAAATGTGGCCACTGTGACTCTCTATATACAAAATCTACTTTAATAGCTAAATATAAACAAAAATAACCAAGATTTTCATCAGGTCTATCAGTGCCTTACTGGAAGAGATTCATTTTAGTTTGTTTGGAAAAGAGAACCTGCATTTGGAAAGGAAAAGATCATGAAGAAGCTGCTGGTAATTCATCACTCAAAATATGCCCATGTTGACTAAGGTAGAAAAGAATTTTCAAAATGTTAGAGGCCATATACAGCTCTGACTGCTGTGAAGTGGATTTATATATGAAATGCTGTGTTAAAGACAAGTATTACTGTCTGTGCTGGCATGCTCAGGATACCTCCTTCAATGAAACCTGCAGTAGTGCTGACCAAATTCCAACGTAGGATTTTTCATTTGTATAAAAAGTGTAGTAAAAGAGAGAAGAATAAGTCATGATAATTTTAAATTTCTCATTGAATATTCCCCTTTAAATATTCTAATTCTATGATCCTTATTCATATTTGTACGTTAAAGCCATATTAAAATCACTTAGGGGGACTATAAAAACTCTGATATAAAAATATGAAAATCAGTGATTCTCATCCTTGTCTATACATTAAAACCACTTAGTGGAGCTTTGAAAACTTTTAGAAATGAAATCTACTAAATAAATTATATATATGAGGGTGAGGTTGGGTATCACTCAGAGGTACTCTCCCTAGGACTTCCAATATACAGCCAGAGTTGAGAAATTACTGCTTTACAGAAAAAACAAACAAACAAAACCCAGTCTAGGAATTATTTTGAAAATAAGTTAAAACAACGCAAAATATTAGCTATGAAAAATTAAAGGAAATTAATTAAAATACAAATTGGGTACATAGTTAGAATGGGAGAATTTCAAGAAAGCTTTGAATAAAAAGAAAACCAACTGCATTTAGTTTTTCACTGCAAAAGGAAAATGTGTCATCTTGTATTGTAGACAAAGCTTAATAGGAAAAGAATGATTACACAAAGGGAAGAAACAAGAATGAAAAAATACATAAACAGAAACTATAAAATGGATTGTAAATCTTGTTAAGAATAAACTGGAGACTCAAATAGTTATTGATGTGCCCCATATTTCTGACTCCACACAAGCCTAAGATTAACAACAACGACAACAAAGAATGGTGGTATTTTTAAAGTTCTTGCTTCACTGTCTCATGCAAGGTCTAAAAGTGTCTCATGCAATGTCTCCCTTGTGTCCTTTTTTTTTCCCCTTCCCTCACCACCAACAGTTATCAGGTATGACCAACTATATAATCTACTCATTACAGCTGTCATTTGTTCCCTTTTCTATATTAACTCTCTATAATAGGATTCTGAGGCCATTTATGTTAATGACTGTGCACTGTCAAATTCTGCCATCTTGCACGGCCGTCAGCAATCATACCTGTGCTACCTGGAAATCAAGCCACACAGAACAACTGTGTTTATTCTTTCTGCAAAACCAACTATACATTCAAGTTAAATACTGTGCTAAATTGTCCTACCTCTGGCTTCTCTTCAAGTAAGACCACTCTACTCCCACTCCTCTGCGTGTGGCACACAACACAGCTTCTGCACGCTAGCACCTAAACTCTGTGCCAGTTCACAAGGTTCTTATGGCCATACTCTGGTTTCTGCCTACTGTCATGAGTACCCACCACTGTAAGCCAAGTGGAAAGGAACACCAAGGCCACACCAGCGAATCATCCAATATCCTCCATAGCTGAGCACTAGCTGAGCATTGTGAACCAGGAATGCTCCCCAGTCTCCAGGTGATGACCAGTTGTAAATCCACCAAGTGTCACATCCCTGTTTACTTCAGCATCATTTCCCCTTGCCAAGAATTGTCCCTCTTGCATTCTCATATTTACAGCGCTCTGTTTCTTTTCCCTACCCTAATACCATGCTTCTCTTTTCCAACACAAACCCATTGACCATGCCCTTTGGAACTCCTGTTCCATAATTTAAAAGACCCTTTTTCTTATTCAGCTTTTTGCCTTTCCAAAGGCTCACTGAAACAATAGATTCATTTTTATATCCAAGTTTCTCTTTCTCTTCATTCTTTTACCTATTTAACTTGGATATATAATCCTTGTTCCCAGCACACTCTTATTTTTGGCTGGTAATTCTGAGATGCAGATATAAATTTACCATATAAATGAAAGTTGAATACAAAGGACTAGATGAGGTCTCCTAAGGAAAGGGAAAAATGCAAAAAGAAGAGAAAAGGAGTGCATTTTGGGTTATAATTTGTAATTATTCTATATTATATAAATTATATACACACACATATGGGGAGGGGTGTCTCTTTCTGTACAATGCAAGAATTTTATAGTTACAATGCCATTTATTTGTTAGCAACGTCTCTCTACAATAGGTTTATTACCACATTGAACAAATATGCAAACTACCAGATATGTTAAATAAATAGCCCTAAATAACACAACTATAACATGAAAGATTGTTTCTCTGTGGCTTCAAAGATTCACACTTTTCCACTATACTCTGTACAGGAAAATTTGTGAACTAGGTTGTATATGTCTTCACTTTCCCACACAAGGTACATTAAAAACAAAATAAGTCTACCCGTTGAAAGACAAAAGCAGTATCAACCACCCATTCTTTCCTTTCCCCTTTTTGGTTACAGGAAATTTGCTTTCATAAGCAGCCATTCCCTCCCAGGAAAGTCATGATTTCAAGATCCTGGACTATGACTGTACTGCAATTAATTTCTACTAATCAGAATCAGAGGGAATTGGTGATATTAGCAAAACACTGAAATGGGAAACATGTGCCAACCAGAACAACTATAATCTACAACAAGGGCTAAGATCTTTAACTGGTCCCATTTATCAGCGCATATAGATAGAGATGGGTAAACCCTTGGTGGTTCTAATGTCCAATTCTCTTCTATAAGGTATAGGGGGTGTTTTCATATTGTTAACTTTACTACTAAGACCAATTTAGAAAAAATCGAAACCTAATAAAATTAGCCTACATGGATTATTAGTGAGGCGAAGCCTACTAATATATAGATATAAATTAATTTTATGCCCAAGCCTCATAAGTGATAAAAAGCAATCTCTGATATATTATGTACTATATTATTCTAAAATATACTCACTTCTTTAAAAATATTAAACATTATCCAGTTACTTAACGCTATATAAAAATTATTGGGGTGCCTGGGTGGCTCTTTCAGTGGGAGTCTGACTTCAGCTCAGGTCATGATCTCATGGTTCTTGAGTTCAAGCCCTGCATCGGGCTATGTGCTGACAGCTCAGAGCCTGGAGCCTGTTTCTGATTCTGTGTCTCCCTCTCCCTCTGCTCCTACCTCACTCACACACTGTCTCTCTCTCAAAAATAAACAAACATTTTTTAAAAAATTTTAAAAAATAAAAATAAATAAATGAAAATTACTATAAAATTCAATGGCAAAAAGCAACCATTGATTCTGTGGCTGGAATTTCACATCAGCACAGCATAGTTTGTCTTTCCTCTACAATGTCTGTAGCCTCATGCATGAAACCCAAAGACTGGAACCTAAAATCTGTTAAAGGATAATTTATTCACAAATCTAATGGTTGATAGTGACAGTCATCTAAGAACCTCAGTTTCTATCCATTGTGCCTGTCCATGTGGTCTCTTCAGATAGGTTGGTTCAGGCTTCCCCTCAGCACAGTAACTGGATTCCATCTCCATGTATCCTAGCAGAGAAAAAGCCAGATGGAACCTGTAACATTAAGATCTAGCATTGAAATCACATAGAATTTATTTTCACCATTTTCTATGGAGACAAACACTATTCCAACCCAGATTCAAGAGGAGGGAACATAGATCATGGATTCAAGAATGCCAGTCACATGGCAAGAACAACATATGAAAAGGGATATGTGGCCATCTCTGGAAATTACAATATGCTACAAACAAGGTTATGAATTTACAATTCACCAAAGAGGAGAAACTTCTTCATTTACTTCTCTTTTCTTCATCCTTTATCATTAGATATTCACCAACAATTAATTAAGAAATTTCCTATATAGTAAATCACTTCTCTAATTATAAGGAATAGGTAGGTATTATAAAACTTGACAATAATAAAATCTCTACATTTTATGAATAAATACCTAATTTCAAAAAAAACTCAATTTGCGTTGATGTTTAAATCATATTATTTAACAAGTCTGTAAGCTATCTTGTTATGAGATGTACTGTCATCTCTACTTAGGGATCATAAATGCATTTGGAAGAAAATTAAGCCACCATTTCTTGAAAGATCTAAATCACAATAAATGTAGGAAAAAGAAACTACCAAATAACTTCTCAGTGATAATGGCCTTACATAATATCATAGTTGTGACACAGTGGTAAGGATATTTCTTTATGGTTTTTTTTTAATGTTTATTTATTTATTTTGAGAGAGAGGGAGAAAAAGAACCCCAATCAGGCTCTGCACTGTCAGCACAAAGCCCAGCTTGAGGCTTGATCTCACAAACCGTAAGATCATGACCTGAGCTGAAATCAAGAGTCAGATGTTTAACTGACTGAGCAATGCAGGCACCCCTAGATATTTCTTTAAATTAGAGCTTATTTATAAAGACACCTTTTGGAACATATGCTAGCACTACAGAAAATTTATTGAAAAACTTAGAAGAGGTAATCTAGAGGTAGTACTCAACGATCCCTACCGTTTTATTGTCTATTTTTCCACATGAATTAATTCTATGTGATTTTATGTTATTATCAATCTTTCTACATTATTGTAGTTCTCATCAATTTACTTTGGCTAACACAATCCCCAAAGGGAACTATATTAGAATATATATTTCTTGTAATTATGAGAACATAAATGGCCAAAACCTACTTTAAGAAAATAAACAGGCAAAAATGGCACTTTTGATTAGACTTACTGGCAATATGTATAATTCAATACACTGCCTTTTCCTAAAATAATTCGACTAAAATTTCTTTGGATTTACCTAAAAATTCTGAAATAGAAAACTGTTAACATAAAAAGGCATGTGTATCTTTACTCTCATATACAGACATCAATGTACAAGGTAAAAAAAATAGGGAGAAAACATCTGAGAATTAGATTAGGCTGAGATTTTTTTTAAAAAACAGAAAAAACAAAATGTACAAAAATTGATAGAATAAATTTCATCATTAAAAAGTTTTGCTTTTTCAAAGACAAAACTAAGGAAAAAACAAAGCAAATTACAGACTGTGGGAAGTTTTCTTTTCAAATCCAACAATGGGTTTCTGTATAAAATATGTAGAGAGCTCTTACAACTCAAAAATAATAAGATGGCCTAATTAAAAATCAAAGATATATACAGACACTTCACAAAGGAAGATAAACACTGGAAAATTTTCATGTGAAAAGATGCTAAACATCGCTAGCCGTCAGAAAAATACAAATCAGAATGACAATGAAAAACAACTACACATACATATACTAAAATAGCTAAAGTGAAAATACTCAGGTTTGGTGAGTATGGGGAGTAAGTGAAACTTTCACACACTGGTCGGTGTCCAAAATGTTAGGCACTTTAAAAAACAATATAGCTGTATTATATAGAGTAAAACATACACTTACCCTACAAACCAGTAATTCTACTCTTTGGTACTTATCAAAGGCAGATAAAATATATGTTTACACAGATGTGTATGTGAATACTCCCAGCTGCTTTATTCATAACAACTTAAAGCTCAAAGCAACCCATATGTCCATCTACTAGTGAATGGAAAGCAAATTGTGGCTAAGCATACTGTAGAATATTACACGGTGATCAAAAGGAAAGAAAGAAAAAAATGATACGTACAACAACCTGGATAAATCTTAGACATTACGCTGAGTAGTAAAATATAAAATATTATGTAAGTCAATTTATATAAAGGGAAAACTATAGTGATAGAGAGCAGATTCATCTTCTCTGGTATGATGGGTACAAGTTGGTATCCACTGCAAAGGAGAAGGAGAAAGCTTTTTAGGGAAATGGAACTTGTCTACATCTTAGTTGCGATGTTGGTGGCTACATGTTTATAGAGAGTTTCCCAAATCCGTCAAACTGTACATTTACAATGGGTCAATTTTATTGTATATAAATAATACCTTAATAAAAGTATGTTTCATTTAAAAAAAAAAAGAAAAAAATAAGTCTATGTCACAATTTTGACATTATTCTTCCCAATCCCAGAGAAACAACCACTTATTAAATGGTTTCAGTGAAATTTCAGAGTATTTCCAATTGTACAACTTAAAAAAATTCAGGCCTGCATACAATAACTGTCCCTCCCTATTAACATAAATCATCAACAGAAGTTGCACAGTCTGTGCTTGTCATAAAACTCTATAGACATCAAAATCCAAGACTATTTTTAACAGTACCATTACTGGTAAGGTGCTAGAATACACAATGAGTTGAAAATTTTAGGCAACCAGTAGTATAACCTAGTAAATCTGTAATTTTTTAACTTGAAAATTTTCTCTGAATAAAAAGGAATGAAGATTATAAGTCTATTTTAGTCTTAATTCTATTATAGTAAGTATATGTTAATCTTAATTCATATTTTGAATTAGAAACACTAGTTCTGGTTTATTGAAGCACACTGATTTCCTGAAGCATATGAATTTCCAAGTAAATTTGAATTATGATAGTTTTCTTTCAGGAAAACAGAATTTGACTTTAATATTTTGTTTCCCATATATTTTTAGTCACACTTATATATAATGTGAATAAATATGTATTGTCTTATATAAATATAAGGCTGTTTTAATTAATACATTTTGCTAAATTTTTAAATAATTATTTTTAATGGCTTTCCTGTGATACTATTTGATTTTACTAGGTTTTGATCAGAAAATTTATATATATATATAGAAAGACCTAGTAAGATTTCTTCCATATAAAGCTTAAATGTGTAATCTTCAAAAAACCCTGAATTTTCTATTTGATATAGATTCTATAAAAGCAAATAAAAATTAAAAATAAGAAGCTTAATTACTTCTGTTGAAAATAAGGAAAGAGACTTTTCTTCCCTTCCTTTTCTTATTTACTTTAGAAAACTTGTAATTGAAAGTTCTTTTTTCTGTGTTTCATATGTATGCAAGCCTTTTTTAAAAGTTAAATAAGTCTCTCTCTTATCAGCTTTCAGACTTCAGAATAACTTTCTCTAACACTAGCAACCGTCTCTTTGAAGTGTAAACATCAAAGAAAATAATGTCCCTCTCTCCAAGTTTCTCTGGAAGGGTAGGAACCTAACTTCAGTGGGCACTCATTCTAGACTGCAAAATTACCTCCTGTCATAAAGATATGAGAGTTTTTTGTTCTTTTAGATAAAGCCGACCAGCTAACATAGAGGTTCACCCCAATTACCAAGTGAATTTAGGATGAACTGTGTGTGACAAATGGTGCTGTCAAATCCTCTTAGTTGATAAGTAATTATTGGTTATCTTGGGAATATATATGTAATGGGTTGGTATGCTTGGCTACATTCAGGAGTGAGATTTCTTTCTGTCCTTGCAATACCTTAGAGATTGCCAGTGATGTGCTTGACATTCTGGTACACTGCTTATGCCATTTTTAAATTATTTTCTTTCTTCTTTCTGTACATTTGTCAAGAGGTATTCTGGGTTGGAAGGAGATTTTTTAAAACACTGTATGTCCCCAATAATTCTTAGCTATGATAAATTTTCTAATTTCACTATTTTGGTAGGCTTTAAGTAGACCATGTACCATAGTTTAGAAAACATACATATAAACAAGTGGTGCATTTCCTATTTTAATTTTCAATTTATGTTTTAATTTTGTAAGAAATAAATTTTTTTCATCAATCATAATATATAGTATATATTACACATATTTATAATGCTAATTTAACCCCATAATTTAATAATAACATTATAGAATATATATAATTGTATTATAGTAGGTATATTATACATTGAGAATACTATTAATTTGACTGCCAAAAATCATATATATATATATATATATATATATATATATATATGTACACACACATATATATGTATATATATACACACATAACTACAATTGAATTCATTTTTATTATTTATTTCATTTTAGTTTAATGGAATGCTTTTTTGCCAATGTTCATTTTAACATTTCACTCTAAAATTCTATCCTTGAGTATGAGTTTTTAAAAATTGTATTCTTTTAGCAAAATTAAACAAACT
Organism: Panthera leo; assembly: GCF_018350215.1. Classification (NCBI taxonomy): domain Eukaryota; kingdom Metazoa; phylum Chordata; class Mammalia; order Carnivora; family Felidae; genus Panthera; species Panthera leo. Next base: position 106,520,537 of record NC_056682.1, on the reverse strand, counting down.
TTGACCACTTTGACTTTTAAACACTATATCTGAATGTAAGTAGCAATAAAATCTTCTATAACAGCTTATTTGATTATGAGGTCTTTTTCTTCCCCACCAGCATTTTTTTTCCCAAGAGAACCTGCCACTCTGGTTCTCGGGTATTATTAGATTTAACCTATGGGATTTTTATTGTTTTGATGTCAAATACTTTAGAAAGAAAAAATACATTCCCTTAGAGTTATTTTATGATTTGAATTTTTGTTGTATTCTAATTGTTTCACTCTCACATCATATTCACTATTTTGCATATATAGATATCCTTTAACATCTCTCCATTTTTCTTTTATATGTGTGTGTATATGTTTTCTGTTTATATACTTACTGTTTACTCACTTACTCTTGTCCTTCTTTCTAGATAACTCCAAATAGTGTATTAGCAACTTGTTTTATCTTACTATTTTCTCATTATGTGTGTCTACATGATCTTTTTTTTTTCTCATTTGTTCTTACTTTTCACTAATTCTACCTTTGTTTGAATACATCTTAACTTTCAGTGAAGAGGTATTCAGCTGTGTAAATGTTGGCATGTTTTCAAAAAGATAAAATTAAGCAAAGTGGCTAGAAAACTCAGAGGGGAATAGGAGACATGCGTAAGGATGTCTACTGCAATATTCTTCTTCTTCTTCTTCTTCTTCTTCTTCTTCTTCTTCTTCTTCTTCTTTTTAGCAAATAGAAGAAGGCTACCTAGATGTTTATCATGGGGACAATATTAAAATAGTGGTTGCTATATGTGTAATAGGATACTACACAGTGATGAGAAGAAATGAACTATATGTAGATATTGAATGTAAACATGTGAAAAAAATAACATAACTTTGAATTTAAAAAGAAACAGAGATTTATAGCAAAATGTGTTTGTAAACTTATCAAAAACATAAATTAATAGTCCATATGGTCTTATAAATACACATATAAGAAAAAAAACATGACAGTGCATTGAAAAAAAAACAGTTAAATAAGAAAGGATGTTTATGTGGAGGAGGAAATGGTACTGGGGTTGAAGGATGAAGGGTAAAGATAAAAACACAATAAATTAACAACGAAAATCATGAGTAAATAATATGTATAGTACCATGAAGCCATGAATTCAATCAAGTCAATTCTGTGCTTCTGGATACTAAGTAAATTAACAATATACAGTAAAAAAGTACTTTTTATTTGGCTTTATGCAATGCTTAGAAATTTTCACTTTAACTGTTAATGTGTGTGCATTTTCCATCAACTTTTATGAGCTGGAAATAGGAAACAAGTGTCTTACTGGTTTACCTATTACACCTCACAGCACATATTCTCAGCCTCCCTCACTTATAATTCATGTGGATAAGTGTCCTAGTGGCTTTTAATTTATTCTCTTCTTTACAGTCTAGATTCTTGTATCTGGCCACCATGTGCCTAATAAGGTGTTTTAGTTGAAAAGTCTAAATTAATTTATTTGAATTTCTTTATTTTGAAGGAGCATAACTGTGTCCTCATAGTTCTCACTTAAACCATTTTCAAACACAAAGGCATTATTAATAAAGTAATAAAACTTTTATAAATAAAGTTTAATTTTGTAACTGTAAAGAATCCTAGCCCTCTTTGACAGGTAACAATTAAATAAATATCAATTTTACAGTTTCTTTCCCACAGCAGCTGAAATTATTTTATTTTTTATTTTATTTATACACGTCTTTTTTTTTTTTTTGAGTTTATGTATTTATTTTGAGAGACAGAGAGAAAGAGAGAGAGAAGAGAGTGAAGAGAGGGAGAGAGAGTGAATCCCAAGCAGGCTCTGTGCAGTCAGCGCAGAGGCCAATGGGGGGACTCAAAATCACAAACCACGAGATCATGGCCTAAGCCGAACCAAGAGTTGGACACTTACCCTATTGAGCCACCCAAGCACCCCTGAAATTATTTTATTGATGTTGTATATTAATGGATTCACCAAAAAACACCAAAATATACCTTGAATTGAGCAATAAAATGAGAATAATCTAAAATCTGGATTCATATGCCCTCATAAATTTTTACTCAGCACAAATTATTTATTCACATGAAAAAACCAACAATCAAAGAGATGATCATAAATCAAATGTATATAAGTATGTGAGACTGTTTCTGGGCTTTGCATTATGCTCCATGAATATGTTTTCCATATTCAGCACAGTTATCCCTGTGTCTTTGTCTTATCATATGTCTTTCCATGTTGACTTATCTATCCTCTTCATCTATACTGACAAACCAAGTTTTGAGAGCTTGTTATTTAAGTGTCTCTTGGCCATTTTTAACCTTTACATTTCCATGTAAGTTTTGGAGTCAGCTTGTCATATGTTACATACCTGTTCATACACACAAAAAACACTCAGAATTACACTGAATCTACACCTGAATTTGGGAAGAATTTATATTTTTATAGAATGTTTTCAAAATCATCAATGTGTTATATCTTTCTACTAAGTTAGGTCTTTTTAAAGTGAATCTTGATAAAACTTTTACAACTTTTCTCATGTAGGACATTACACAACCTTTGCTAGATTGATTCAAATGACCTCATATTTTATATTGATGTATATGGTGGCTTATTTTATTTCATTTCAAACTGTATGTTCCTGGTAAAATATAATATAGTTGTTTTGTACATATCAATTTTGTATCCAGCTACCTTGCTGAACTGTTATTAAATGTAATGATCTCTTTATGAATTCCTTTGATCCCAGAAAACCTTATTGCTATGTTTTGTTTTTGGACAGGTTATATTATCTATATTTATACAACAATTACCCTGTTGGTTGCTTTAAATGTTTTCATATCAACATTTCTGAATAAAAATCATTTTCCTTCTACAAAAGAATGCTTTTTATAAGATGAATCTCACGGTGACAAATTCTGTTAGGTTTATGTATTTGTGGGAATGCCTTTATTTCTTCTTCATTTTAGAAACATTTATTTTCCAATAGGAGAATTCTAGGTTGGTTCGTATTTTCTTCAGTGCTATTTATATATAATTTCATTGTCTTTTGAATTTCCTTACTTAGATTGTTTCCTTTTATAATAATATTTTTAGGTTTTTATTTAAATTCAATTCAGTTAACATACAGTATAATATTTGTTTCAGATGTACAATATAGTGATTCAACACCTCTGTATAACACGCATGCTCAGGTGAGGCTGTGTGTGTGTGTGTGTGTGTGTGAGAGAGAGAGAGAGAGAGAGACAGAGAAAGAGAGAGAGAGAGAGAGAGAGAGAGACAGAGAGACAGAGACAGAGAGACAGAGACAGAGACAAAAACAGAGACAAAGAGAGATTCTCTGCTCGAGGGAATCATTGCTCTTCTTTTAGCTGTGGCTTTTATCAGATTTTGAAATTTCTCATCCATTTTCTTTCCAAATCTACACTTTACTCTTTTTGAAGGTCAATGAGAAGTCAGAAATTAGAATAAAATAGAAGCTAAAAGATACAAATTCTCACAATATTGTCTCAATAAGAAATGAGGTACATTTCAACACACACACAAAATGCATTTACTATAAATGTTTAGGTTAGTGTAATGCTATCAAAATAGTCTGCCTCATTTTAATTGAAAATATAAATTCTTTATGAACAAGTTGACAGCACTTTTGAGATCACTTAAAGAAAGTTTAGAAACCAGACAGAGATAGAATCAGGTACATCAATTTCATTCATTCAGAGACTAACAAAAATAGTGTATATAATGTAGAAAACACAATTATCCTTGTGAATGTAGCATAAAGGATTTACAAAGTAGCAGTGTAAGTTTTTCTAAGTAGATATGTGTTCTTAATAAATAAAATCTGAAGAATTTCCATTCTTCTTCTCCAGAAAACTGAACTAGATAGATATCCTTCAAGGAATGTCTCCAAACATTACAGTTAATATTTTAACTTTGCAGTTAAAGCAAAACTAAAAAACAACAAAAAACAAAAGACAAAAAACAAAAACAAAAACAAAAACAACCAAGGCCATGCTGTCTTCCCACTGCATGAGAGAACCACAAAAATCATCTTGTAATAAATCACAAAAAGTGCATCTTATAGGGATCTTAGTCATTTAAACCTTAGTCACAAGAAAAATTCCAGTTAATGCTGCAACTTAAGTTTTTTTAACATACACCTAAAAGGAATTTTAAAATCCATATACCTGCAAAGCCATATATCTTTGGCTCCTAGATAGGAAGGCAGACAAGAAGCAAGTACAATGACTTGCAGCCTGCCTCCAGTGAAGGCTTCAGTTAAGAAACATGCCTGAATTTTTAGTATCTCTTGGAGGCTAAAGAACAGCAACTAAAATCTCCTTCCGAAACCTTGAGAGGAGAAAGCCAGGAATATGTTCATGTGGGTAAAAAATCTCCATTTAACATTAAACTTATCTATTATAAACTTTACTCTTACAAAGTATAAAGAAAAGAAATTACTATTTAAATGAATATCATTATATTTACTAGATATAAAGACAACCTCAGAGTTGCATCTCTCATTAATTCTAAACTGAAATAATTTTTGAATTTTTGAGACCATCTTTATTATTTTTTATGTGAGTTTCCATTTCCCTCTTCCTTAAATATCTACTTTTTAATTTTCTCCTTTTAATATATTTTCTGGTAGAAACCAAAAACTAAGTGGGATTGAGTTCTTTCAAAGAGGAAAATTTCACAGATTCTGGATGACAGCCAGGGTATATCAGCTGGTAGAGTTGTTTCAATTAGAGTAAAAAATAAGTATAAAGTGACTAGCACACTGCAAGATACATGATAGGTTCTCTTTTTCCTTCCTTCTTCTCTCCTTTCTCTAAGAGGTATTTCTTGTTTATTTATCAGGTTAGGTTGCATCTCATACAGTTGCTAATGGTAACTAAAAAATAGAATTATAGATATCCAAAATCTATAAAGAACTTACAAAACTCAACACCCGCCCTCCAAAAAAAAACCAAAAAACAAAACAAAACAAAAACAAAAACAAATAATCCAGTGAAGAAATGGGCAAAAGACATGAGCAGACACTTTTCCAAAGAAGACATCGACATGGCTAACAGACACACAAAAGATGCTCAACATCACTCATCATCAGGGAAATACAGATCAAAACCACAAGATACCACCTCACCTCTTCAGAATGGCTAGCATTAACAACTCAGGCAATGACAGATGTTGGCGAGGATGCAGAGAAAGGGGAACACTTTTGCACTGTTGGTGGGAATGCAAACTGGTGCAATCACTCTGGAAAACGGTATGGAGTCTCCTCAAAAAATTAAAAATACAGCTACCCTACCATCCAGTAATTTCATTACTAGGTATTCCAAAGAACACAAAAATGCTGATTTGAAGGGGCACATGCACCCCAGAGTTTACAGCAGCACTATCAACAATAGCCAAATTATGGAAAGAACCCAAATGCCCATCGACTGACAAATGGATAAAGAAGATGTGGTATTTATATACAATGGAATTTTACTCGATGATCAAAAAGAATGAAAACTTGCCATCTGCAATAACATGGATGGAGCTAGAAAGTATTATGCTAAGCAAAATAAGTCAGTCAGAGAAAGACAAATATCATATGATTTCACTCAAATGTGGAAATTAAGAAACAAAACAGATGAACATAGGGGAAGGGAAGGAAAAATAAGATAAAAACACAGAGGAAGACAAACCATAAGTGACTCTTAAAAACAGAGAACAAACTGAGGGTTGCTGGAGGGAAGTGGATGGGGGATGGGCTAAATGGGTAATGGGCATTAAGGAGAAGGAGGGCACTTGTTGCTATGAGCACTGTGTGTTATATGTAAATGATGAATCACTAAATTCTATTGAAACTATTATTATACTCTATGTTAACTAACTTGGATTTAAATATAATTAAAAAAACAACAAAAATAAGAATTAAAGATAGATGAGGTAATATTAATGATAACTGAAAAATAGAATTTTACATAGATGAGGTAATATTACTAATTTATTAAGCTGAATTTTAGAATGAGTAAATCTTTTGAGAGTATATTCTAAGTATTGAAATTATTGTTGAACTAAAGCCTTTATTATGCTGTATGGAAATACTATACTGTATTATATGAAAAATAGTGATTCATAACTGTCATGGGTTGGTCATACTTTGCTAATCACAATATTTGGTGTAATGATTTTGAATTTGTATCTTTCCTATAATACATGTGATTAAAACTCATTTAAAAGCATTGTAACATACATAAAAGCAGAAGAAGAATTTGCCCAACGGCCATCTTCCACAGATAATCACTGGTATTTTTTTTTTTAGTGATTTTCTTACTAGCATTCAGTGTATGTATATTTTTAGAGAAAACTTTGATACTGCTCTATGTACAATTTTAGATTTTTTTCATTCAATATATACAATTACCTCATGTTATTACAAAATCATTATTAGCCATAAAATTTTTAATTCTGCATAATATTCCACCAAATGTATCAAGTGTCAATCAAAAATTGTAAAGAGGCAATAATTGAGCAAAAAATGTTTATTCAAGATCAAAGAATTGCAATCTTGGGAAGATTTGGGCAGCAAAACGATCAGTATGCCACCAGGGAACAGAAGTCAGAAGTTTTAAAACAAATAAGGAACCTTTTATAGACGTTGCTTACAAAGATTTTTGATTGGTAATGGTGTCTCAAAGCTAATCTTGGCTGAACATAATTGGTTCCTAAGGCTAACATTAAGCAAAAGTCTCTTACCAGAGCAAGTTGCACGTGTTCTTGTAGGATCCTTGGAATTTTTGTGACTTGGCCCAGTTCAGAAGTTCCTGGTTCCAACTGGTGAAGACATACATAATGTCCATCTCCTTAATGGCCTCCCAGCTCCATTTGATTCCACCTTTCACAAAAACAACATAGTTAAGGAGTTACCTACAGGTGAATGTTCCGTTTTCTTTTTCCATTTTAGTTACAAGGTACTATTATAATTAACAGTATTTATGTTTTATAGGTTTCCCATCCCCCATATTCTGTCTTCTTTTTCCTTGGGATAAATTATTTAATTGAATTGTGATATTATAGGACATAAACATTTTTAAGGCTTTGCCAAGTTGGAAAAAGGCAATCTCAGAACTATGATTCTACTACAAAAGACATCCAGCAAATCCTCCCCGGGTTTTGGCTGTCCTGCTTGCTTTTCAGATTCACTACAGATAGAGTGGAGTCTGTTTATTTTATCGATGCCATCAAGAGGCATTCAGGCGGTCTGATAATACGTTTTTAATTTTATTGAGATTATTGTCAATGGACACGCAGTTGAAAGAAATAGTAGAGAGAGATTTCCTATACGCTTAAGCTAGTTTTCCCCAGGGGTAACATCTTGCAAAAGTATGGTACAATTCTTATACTGATAATACTCTGTGAAACCTTGAATTCTGTTAATAATCTAATTCCTAACAAGAGGTCCTGCATTATCATGCGGCAGGAGAGCCAAAGTCAGCATGTCCTTCTTCTGCCCACCCCCTCCCTGGAATGTACACTGTTCACCCCAAATCTGGCTATGAGCTCCTAACACACAGAAAATTACCAACAAGCCCTCCCTAACACAGCATTCACTGGTTTGAAGGGGAAGATGTGAACAACTCTAGAAACTGGAAAGCATAATTATCCATTTATCTGTCTCTCCACCACCCCTGAAGGCAGTTATCATGTGACCTTCAGGAAGTACTGTAATTCTGCTGAGACGTTAAGACTGAACCATCAGCAGCAAATATACTCAGGTGCAAATATGGTCACCAGGAGGGCTTGCATCCAGGATAGGAAATTACTGCTAAAGTAATTAAACAGGGAGACCATTAGACTGGGTGGCTCTAATGCCTTGGTACCTTTCCTAAGCAAACCAAACCCTAAGTCAGAGTCAGTGCACTCGAATCAAGAAAGTGAAACTAAGGAACAACCCACCACAGCCAACTAAGCTTTTCCAAATAAGACAACCACTAAAGCTATAACCAATGAAACAATGCCCTTGTTTTGCTTCTTTACTTTCTCTATAAAATCCTCTCCCCTCACTGTCTATGCAGCACTACTAACCACTTTCAGTTTGACACTACTCAATTTCAACTGATGCATGTTCAGATAAACTACTGAAATGTTCTACTTAGCCTCAGTTTATTTTTTAAAACATCCGAAAGGCTTGCAACAGGTTGCACCAAGTATCTACCCTTTAGGCTCCTCTGGGCAATTTCCCATCAGACACACCTTCCCCAGGTTATGACACCAGCAAAATCCCTTCCCCCGCCCTGCGCACGCAGGACCCTGTTACCACATATGTGGTACTACATTTCAGGGCCACAGGTAAGTGAGGCCACACAGAACACAGAACAGCATGAGCCAAAGGGTAATCCTAGCTTTACCCCAGGATTTTCAAATGTACTGTAAATACATCTAAATGCATTGTTACACCTAGTTAAATTTATTATTACTATAATTACATGGTAAATTTAAGGTGTTACTTTTAAGACTTGTAGACTTCACGAAATACCTTAGCTGTTCCAACATGCTTGATGTTGGAAAATTTGAGAGCTAGAGACAAGACCAGTAATTTCAGAGAATTATGTATCTCCCATTCAGCACATCCTTGTCTTAGTGTCCACATCCTTTCTACCACTCATAATCTTAGTGGAATAAATGACAAACACCTGCTGCAAGCAACCTCAGCATCCCTCACAAAATTAAACAAGTGGCTATCAGAGAATAAGAATACACCTCAAGTACGCTAGGCTTTCTGATGGAATTTTATTTTGCCCATCTCCCCATTGCCATCAAATTTGTCACATTTCTGTTAGTCATTTAGCATATGGACCAGTAATAATGCTGCCTCGCTCACGAGAAGCACAAATTTTAAATTAGTAGTGTGGTCAGATTTGGTAGAGTAATTTTCTTTGAATGATATGTCCTCCTCACAATGAAAGTAGCAGTTTCTGGAAGTGCCAAATAACCTGTGAATTTAGTTAGTTTGGAAAAAAAAAAAGTGGCCATAAAACTATTACAGTTGATAAGAATTCCAAACTACACACACACTAAGCTCATAAATTATCAGATGTCATGACGCTTCTTCTATTCATATGACCTCTATCAGGTCCTATCACTCCAGATAACAAATCTGGGTGCTACCTAAAAGTTTTAAAAATGAGTTGCTGTTGTTGCTGTTGTTGTTATGGTAGTGGTGAAACAGTTTCATATGATTTTTGATTGATTCTTTCCTCAAGATGCTCCATCATATATCCTCTTCGGTGCAACAACAAAACACACAGGCAAAAGAGAAAGAACAAGTTTTCCATAAGAAGTACTCCCATGGTTATCAGTATTCTATGAATACTTTTTTTTTTCTTCAGAATGATGTCTCTTATTTTTCAGCCTTTACTTTTATATTGTTTTATTGACATGAAAAGCCCAACTCATATTGGTTTTAGTGCATCAAGAGAGTCATTTTATATACAGACCACTGAGGTGTCTTGCTGTTAAAATCACTGGATTGCAGAAACTGTACAAACTGATGCAGAATATTGGAAGAATATGGCTGGCTTTATTTTCGAAGCTAACCGATACCAGGAATAGAGGAAAGTGTATGAGCACTTGGACATACAGGAAAACGGATGATACTTACAATCCAGACATTTTCACATAACAGTAAGGTCTCTCAAAATATCATCTCAACCTATGTGTCACTTCTCATCAGCAACTACCACACCCTCAGTTTCTAAGAATTGTTTCCCTGTCTATGCTTCAGCTCTGCACCTATTATTCCCTTTATTTGAAATGTTCTTTCCCTCATGTTTAGGTAACTCTATTCATTTAGTCAGTCATAGCTGATAATCCTGGAAAAACCAACCACAACCAATGCTGCTAGGAGAAAAGAGCTGCGTAGTATTAGAGGGGAGAACACCACAACTGTTTCTGCGGGGTGAGAGATAAAAAGCAGGGTTAATTGTATTTATCCAAGAACCAAACTTAGTTGCACAAACACACAATGCGTTTAGGAAAAGTTCAGTGCAGGATTTGTCTACCAAGGTTACACTATGTGGTGCAATGATAAAATGGATGAAAGGAAGTAGACTTAAGCCATGGAAGACGAATGAAAAAAAATCTAATTATCAGGTTAATTAATCTTTTAAAGGACTATGGAAGATTTAAAGTGAGAAGACTAAAGATAAATTTTAAAATTCTTGCAAATACAAATCCAATTTTGGAGGAAAGTATCTTTAAGGAATTATTAATATTCAAACTAGTTTTAATTATTTATAAAAGTTAACTGTATCTTCAGGAATATAGTATAATATTGTATTGTATAGACATTTCCCTTACTTTGGATTTGTGAACAGATGTGTATGTATAAATTATAAAACTAAGATGTTACCTTTAAGACCTTAAAATTTTATAAATTATCATGTATATAATACAATATCATCTCATATATGTACATATACATATATACAGTTCACACACACACACACACACACACCTCTTCTACTTAATTATTTGCCTTCTGGCTTTCAGTGCTAAGGAAAAACTGATGTTTATGCTTATATGGTACATGCATGATCTGGCAAGTAGTTAAAAGCTCTCTTTCTGGAGACAAATCTGGTTTATTTCACTACTGTATCTTACCAGTTTCCTATAGCTATGGCAACAAATTACTACAACATTCTTACCAGAAAACAACGTTTCCCACACACACACACAGTTCTGAAGAACGTAAGTACAAAATGACTATCACTGGGCTGAAATCAATGTGTTGACAGGGCTACGCTCCCTGGGGACATTCTAAGGGAGACTCTGTTCCTTGCATCTTCCAGTTTCCAGGGGCTGCTAGCATTCCTTGACCTGTGGCCACATAGCTCCAATCTCTGCTTCTGTGTGTGTGTGTGTGTGTGTGTGTGTGTGTGTGTGTAAACTATCAATCTGCCTTCCTCTTATAAGGATACATGTGATTGCACTTGTATAATCAAGGATAATCTCCATGTCAACATCCTTAACTTAATTACATCTCCAAAGACCCTTCTTTTTTGCCATTTAAAGTAGCATCCACAGATTCCAGGGATTGAGAGGTGGGTATCTTTTGCAGGGGTGCTTTTCAGCCCACCACATCCACTAGCCACCTTAGTCACCTTTGGTTAGCTACTCAAACTCTCTAAATCTTGGTGTCTTTCTCTGTAGAGTGACAAAAATAAAAGTATTTATAGTGATGACTAATAAAATAATATAAAGCAATAAGTGCAATTCTTGACACGATAAATATCAATAAATGTTGCCTATTATTGTCATTATTTCTATGTTTCATTGCTTTTTTTTCATTAATATCTTAAAAATGTGTTAGCTCTCCACTATGGGGAGGATATTCCATTATTCCTAGTCCATTTTCTTGACAAGACATGAGTCTTCCCCTATTTCCCTGGCCATTCCCTTGGTTTGCTACACTCCGCTCAGACCCCACTGCTTCCATTGGTAACATCAGGTCTCAGGCTGTCAAAATAGAATGTTAATAGGAAGCTACTTTTTTTTATTTTTAATATTTATTTATTTTTGAGAGAGAATGCAGGTGGAGGAGGGGCAAAGAGAGAGGAGGGTGGACTATCCCAAGCGGGCTCTGCACTGACAGCACAGAGTCTGATGTCTGGCTCCAACTCACCAACTATGAGATCATGACCTGAGCCATCTGACACTTAAGGGACTGAGCCAACCAGGCGTCCCCAACAGGAAGCCATTTTTAACATGAGTTTTAGTTAATGAATGCACAAATTAGTTCAAGATTTGCATCCAGTACCAAAGATAATTACCTGAAATCCCACCTCATCAGAAGAAGTTAAACTAAATTGAAGTTTATTCTACAAGATTGTCGTGGTTTTTTTAATGTTTTTTTCTATTTTTTTTTATTTTTGAGAGACAGAGTGTGTGAGCAGGGGCAAGGCACAGAGAGAGGGAGACATAAGATGTGAAGTGGGCTCTACACTGACAGCAATGAGACCATACAGGGTTCAAACTCACAAACCATGAGATCATGACCTAAGCTGAAGTCAGACCCTCAACCAACTGAGCCACCCAGGTGCCCTGATTATTATGTTTTATAAGGGATGTGTGTGGTGTGTGTGCGTGTGTGTGTATGTGTGTGTGTGTGTGTATTCATATATATTTAGTTTATTTCTGTTTTGAGTTTAACAATAAATGCTTATTTTGTAAGAGGAAAAATACAAAATAGTAGGAAATATGCATTATCAAAGATTTAATCCTAAAAGGTTTCTATGAAAGTAGTTGTCTTGAAAGAGTTTTTAATCTTCCTGCATCTCTACATAAAACCTAACCCCATTCTAGGGTGCCTGGGTGGCTCAGTTGGTTAAGCATCTGACCTTGATACAGGCTCAGGTCTTGATCTGACAGTCGTGGAATCTAGCCCTGCATCAGGCTCCATGCTGAGTGTGGAGCCAGCTTGGGATTCTCTTTCTCCCTCCCTCTCTGCCCCTCCCCTGCTTGCTCTCTTGCTCTCAAAATAAATAAGTAAACATTTAAAAAACACAACCCCATTCTAGGACCCCGCCCCCCGTCATTCAACTTATGTCATTCTTGTCTTTCAAGTATGCAGTATAATCTGTAAATTGGTATTTCTTTGCATAATTATTTGATTTTCTCACTAAACGGTAGGATCCATGAAACTTCAGAGTGCATTTGTTTTGTTTGTTGTTATAACCTCAGTTCTTAGTTAATAGCAAGCACTAAATACTTCTGAACAAAACTGATTTCATAGCCTCCATCCTCTGTTCTATTCTTCCTTTATTCAATTGTCAGTAAAATTAAACTATCAATTTGTATGCAGAATAGATACTGGGTAACTTACAGAGAAATTTTAATACTTGTATAATGAATATGTAGATAATGAATTTGACCCTATAGTTGATTTTTTCATTTATTTTTACCACATAAATGATAATTAATTTTAAGCATTTACATATTTAAACTACTTTACAAAATTAAACACCACATTTTTTCTAGATCATACATCAAATATTTTCTGAAGAGATAATGTACGGCCAATACAATTTTAAGAAGCAAAAGACAGAGCTGTTTTTTCTAAAATGTATTTTATTAATATTCCACAACAGAAAAAAAAGTGATGTTCATCTGTTAAGAGCAACACATTAAGCCTCATTACTAAATAAGTCATTTTAGTCACTATCCTTAATCATTTAGGGGGCGGGAGGGCTGATTTAAATTCATCCTAGTAATTAAGAATACTATTTTACTTTAACAGATTTTTTCATTACATACTTTTTGAAGAAGAAAAAGCCTTTTAAATTTCTACTGATGAAAAGAACACCTATTAAATGTTTCATTATTTTGTATATAAGAAAGTCTGCAAGCGATAGGAAGTTAAGCAGATTCACTGAACTATAAAAGGGAAACAAATCACTTTGGTTAGAATGCTCCAGTTCTTAAAAATAGGAGAAAGTGAAATTCATGCTTTGGTTAACAATCTCATAATACGGAGAATTTACCTTTACAATTACATGAATGCAAAATAAATTGTCTAAATGTGTGCATATTGTGATACATGTGGGGTTATACCTAGATAAAAGTAATTTTGCTTTGATTTTCAATGGGTCTTCTCCAATAGCAATGACATTTGAATCATTATTTCTTATTTAAGAACTACATATGTAAGAAAATACATTTCTCCAGAAGATGACCGTGTGTGTGTGTGTGTGTGTGTGTGTGTGTGCACGTGCACACGCAAGTGCAAACACACAATCTAGAGAACTGTTTTTGAGGAAAAAATCAATTCATGAAAGCATATTTTAAGACACTGTGTTTCTTCAGAGTGTTTCCTAAGGTGAAATTCCGATTGATTACACACATATTTCATTTTATAGGAGAATGTGGGAACTCTGATACCTGGTGAAGGAAGAGTACGAGAGCAGCTGCTGTGTTTAGGGGGAGATAAGAAATCGTAGTGACTGCCTGGCAAGGTCACCAGATATACATGTCATTAGACAACAGAGACTGATCTTCATCTGCAACAAAACAGAAAGATGAATTTATAAACTACAAGGGTAATAGAAATTTGATGAGTGAAACTGTCATTTTTATTACATACATGCAAATTGTTACTTCAGAACACAAAATACATTAACAGCTGAATTATCTAAATAAAATGTCAGAAATCCTATGCAGCACAAATTCTTCAGAAATGCAAAAATTGTAATATTAGTTTAAAATGTGACACTGGTGTTGAAACAGATGTTAGGGAAGTACAGATTAAAATTTTATTTAAAATTATCTTAATATAACATTTAAATAACTTATATGTAAGATGAAGGCACTGTATGTATCAAAAATCAAATTATATATTAAATTGTAAAAGGTCTCCAAAAGTTTTTGTTTTTTTTTTTTTAAGTTTATTTGTTTATTTTAAGAGAGAAAGAGCATGGGCGGGGAGGGGCAGAGAGAGAGGGAGGGAGAGAGAGAAAACCAGGTAGGCTCCACACTATCAGGGCAGCCCTACATGGGGCTCAGTCCCACGAACCATGAGAGCATGACTTGAGCTGAAAACAAGTGTCGGCCGTTCAACCAACTAAGCCACCCAGGTATCCAGGGTCTCTGAAAATTTTAATGAGGAATAGATTTTACTTGCTTACAAAATGGATGAAATGTGTCTCATTAAAAATTTTTAAATAAGTGATCTTATATCCATCATCTTAAACTAAATTTCTCTTTATAATCTTTTTCCATGGATGATACTTAGAAATATGAAAACATTCTAATGCTGAAAGAGGACATATTATATTATTCTTCCAGGATGTACCAGGGCACCAGGAGGAACTGGAGTATATCTTAGGACAAAGCCAGGGAAGGCATAAAGAACAGTGCACACACTTGGTGATTAAACCTCTGATGCGGTGCACAGACTTGGTGATTAAACCTCTGATGCGGTACCTACTTTCTGATGCTACTATTTTTTAGTCGTAGTTTTAACTTGTAACCTCCAAGGAAAAATTATTTTTTAATACCATGTCTAATTTTCATTGAATCCTGAATAGTTGGCCATTAATTTCAAGTATATCTAGCATGCTTTATCAAAAGCGCTTTACTAAATTAAAAATGATAGGATTCATTTACCTAAAAATCTCTAGCTGGCAAGCAAACCAACTCAAATATTATCATACATTCCTTACGTCAGCCACCAAGGTACCCCTGTTTTTGCCCTGTATTAGAAAAGTAAATGTGCTCAGTATCGAAAAAAATTGCAAACGGACAATAGATATTCCAGCTAGTGCATATTACCACGTTTTGCCAAACATGGGGAAAGAACAAGAAAAGACATTATAGTATTTAAATCAAAGAGTGGAACCTTCAGTAAAATTTTATATTTTGACAAACATTGTTTTATTGCTACTAGTAATGTAATAGTGTTGTTACTAAAGTTTATCCCTTGATATCTGCAGTTGTTTTATGATAAAAAAACTCAAATTTATTTGCCAAAATATAGGCATAATTTTTCAATTGAATACATTTTACAGATGATACTGATTGATATTTAAATCTAACGTTATTTTGTTTTCCT
The DNA here is from genome assembly GCF_018350215.1 of Panthera leo. Classification (NCBI taxonomy): domain Eukaryota; kingdom Metazoa; phylum Chordata; class Mammalia; order Carnivora; family Felidae; genus Panthera; species Panthera leo. Next base: position 106,504,944 of record NC_056682.1, on the reverse strand, counting down.
AGTGATAGTCTCCCTCATTTTTTTTATTTTATATTTTAAACTTTTTTTAATGTTTTTATTTATTTTCGAGGTAGAGAGAGACAGAGCATGAGCAGGGGAGGGGCAGAGAGAGAGGGAGACACAGAATCTGAAGCAGGCTCCAGGCTCTGAGCTGTCAGCACAGAGCCTGACACAGGGCTTGAACTCAGTCTGTAAGATCATGAACTGAGCCAAAGTCGGACGCTTAATGGACTGAGCCACCCAGGCGCCCCAACAGTCTCCCTCATTTAAAGTCTCAGAATACGGGGGGGAGGGCCTGGGTGGCTCAGTCCGTTAAGTGTCCGACTTCGGCTCAGGTCATGATCTCTCTGCTTGTGAGTTTGAGCCCTGTGCCAAGCTCTGTGCTGACAGCTTGAGCCTGGAGCCTGCTTCAGATTCTGTCGCCATCTCTCGCCCCTCCCCTGCTTACTCTCTGTCTCTGTCTCCGTCTCTGTCTCAAATATAAAAAATAAAAGAAAAAAAAACATAAAAAAAGTAAAAATAAAATAAACTCACAAAATAGGGGGCAGTGCCTGGGTGGCTTAGTTGGTTAAGCATCAGACTTCTGCACAGGTCATGATCTCATGTTTCTTGAGTTCGAGCCCTGGTCTGTCAGCACAGAGCCCACTTCAGATCCTCTGTCTCCCTCTCTCTCTGCCCCCCTACCCAGCCTGCACTCTCTCTCAAAAATGAATAAACATTAAAAAGAAAATTTAAAGTCACAAAAGAGGTTAGTTTTTTTTTTTCAAATTGGTATAGCTCAACATAAAATTTTTCAGTGTGTTTTGAAATTCCTGTAATTTTCTAAATATAAAAAGGGCTTTTTATTCCTTTATTCACTCATTATTAATTCATTTGACAAGTAAACAGTACACTGAAAGCCCACTCTTGCAGGCCCTCTTCCCCCTGTGGGAACACAGCAGGGAATACCATTTATTTCATCCTACCAGCCTTTATACGATACACTGTTAGTGGCTAAAAAGCCCAAAAGCATTCTTTACTCTCACTTTTCATTTTGATCCCTAGTGTATTTATTTATATAGATTTTTCTCCCAAAATTCTTTCTTTCCTCCACAGATTTGAGAATTAAACACAAAATCATTTTCTCTACACCCTCGGATTGTCATCATGACCAATAGCATCCATCTGAGACCTCAGAAGGAGGAATATGAAAGCTTTCTGGATCTAGGTGGGAATTTTAATGCTCCATGTTACAATCCCTGTCAATGCTAACCAAGTTTACAATTTAGAGAACTGATACTTGTGGATTACACTTATTATTAAGGAAAAAAAAAACAACCCTTGCTCTTAGTGTCAGAGGGTTTGGCAATGTTTGTCAAAGGTGCGCTTGAAACTGTATCTCTGTATTTGAGGCTAGAGTGAAGCTAGGGCTCTTGATATTACCATAAAGTAATAGTTTTCTGTTTCTATGAGAAAAAAAATAAACTTTGTAAATTCTAACTATATTTATTACCATTTTGAGTAAGGGACCATGTATGTCAGCTGCCCAAACAGGCCAGGTCCTGCAGTTTCAGGCAGAATGCCACCACACTTAAGTGAGGATCACTATTCTGTACAACTCCGATTAGCTAAAAGCAACAAAGAAACACAACCCAAAACATAGGTTATACAGCCAGGCAGCCATGGGCTATATGAAGTATGGCTGATATTTCCACAGGTTAACAAAGCAAAAGTCCTGTCTTGTTTAGAGTAAAATGGATTAAGAACAAATTTGTGAAGAAAGGGTGCATTTGAAAATTTGACTCTATCAGGGGAAAAGCATATATATCATGAACGTTATCTCCACGTACTCAAACAGAGCAGACTTCAAATCAGTCATCTCTGAGGAAATGGCAACAGGCTATAGGGGAGAACTTAAATCTCAAGTAAATCACTTTCTATCTATCAAGGAAACATTAATGTTTGTTGTCTCCAAATTGTGTCCCAATCAATCAGCAGAAAATACTTCAGTTTATTGAGTTCTGGACTAAGTCTGTAGGATTTGACTGGAAGATGTGACTTGTCCGTTTTGGAACAAGTTACTTAAGGAAACGTTATATAAAATAAATAAGCCATAGGGATGTAATTTACAATGTACAACATAGTGATTATCGTTAATAATACAGCACTATATTGTATATTTGAAAGTTGCTAAGAGATTAGCTCTTAAAAGTTCTCATCACAAGAAAATAAATTTGTAACTATGCGTGGCAATGGATATTAAGTAAACTTAATAAGGTGATCATTTCACAATGTATAAAATTGTATATGTATAAAATAAAATGTATAAAATGTATAAATATAAAAAATATTTAATCATCATGGTGTACACCTGAAACTAATATAATGTTATATGTCACTTATACCTCAATAGAACAAACAAAAAAAAACTATAAATAAGAAACGTTATAAGGGGCATTCTCAAATCTAATGTGTTTTCCCCCTTGTTTTTCCCTTGTCACCAAATACATTTGGTGCCACAGTGTAGTGGAAATGTACAGCAATTGGAATTGGAACATTTCAGCTCATATGTAGTTCTGCCACTTTTTGTTTAATGAAGAATAATACTGATTGATTAGAAATCACACTTATTCAAAAAGAAATAAGGTATTCCTAATGCCATGTGGGTTCCACCACTCATTTTCCTCATGTTCCAAATCTCCCTGTGTTCTTGTCACTTCACCCACACCACTGGGGTGAGAAGATACCATCTGAGTGTTATGTGGCAGAGGAGACAATGGTTCACTGACCAAAATCATCATGATGACTCCAAATGCCACAATGGATGAATGTGTAACCCATTCTCACATTCCTGGGACTTTGGAATGTTTACTTTGCAGCTCAGGGAAGCCACCCAGTGTGGAATGCCAAGGAAAAGGAAGATGCAAAAGAAAGTTTGCAGTATCTTTGCAAAGCTCAATCCAGGCAAGGTTTTGGGCTTTGCTACCTTTGCAGGGTAAAAGAAGAAGGGTCTGGTAAATATGTGTTTTGTAGACGTGGCTGGTGGTAGAGACAGGGTGACATGAGGGGGGTGTTTAGTTTCCTCGTAATTGAGTATCTCTACTTTTATCAGGCTATTCTCCAGCTGCTGAATTTTTTTTTTTTTTTCTTTCCCTCCAAACACAGAAGCCAGTGTGAAAATCAGCCACTTCCTGTTGTTTTTCCTTCCAAAACTAAGAACTGGCAGGAATCTCTGGCTGGAGTTCCAGCAGTAACCAGATAGTCTAATCACTTCTTTGTGATTCTGCAGCTCCTAGCTATGTGAGTGTGATTAATGAGAGCTGAGATTAACGAACGGTTACCTGCCCTAATGTTCTGGGTCCCATCAACTCAGCTCACACCTGTTCCTGCATACTTCCTCCTTCTCTCCTTCACTCATTTTTCTAGTTGTCCTCTGCACAGACTTTATTTATCAAGGCAGAGAAACAGATCTTAACGTGTTTGATTTCAGGGGGGGAAATGACCCAGGGACCTGCTGCCCTTCCCTGAATATCACACTTAAAGCTGAGATAAAATATCTATTTCTTTGAATCATACAGGAGTTAAACAAATGATGTCTGCCCTCCTTTATTCTCCATGGCTTTATCTTATTTGATTTCCTGAAATCTCAAGTTAGGGCTGTTTTTATTTACATAAGAATTGATTTGATTATCTATAAGTGTCTGTTGCTTGTTACTTCATCCATTAATTAAAAAAAAAAGTTGGAATTTAGTTGGTCATGGATGAATTATCTGGTCCCTTGTGGTCCCTATAGCTTCCCATTTTGCCCATGTTTATCAGAAGTACAGAAAGAAGGGCTAGAACTTGGAAGTCCTCAATTAAGCACTTTCATCTGAGTTATTAAAAGACTATGTTACTTGTATTAATGTAAATTATCACTTATTAACATTACGGAACTATTTTTATGACTTAGAATTCTCTAGTATTTAATCCATAGAATTTTCTATTCTTATATGAAAACTATCACTGATTGTGAACTTACAAATATCATGCTAAGTGCTTTGTAAGATTATCTAATTTAATTCTCATAAATAACCCAGGTGGTTACTCACTATTAGCCCCATTTTACAGATGAGACCGATGAGACTCACAAAGCAGAGATAATTTGCCCCAAGTCAACAGAATTTATGGGGAAGAATCTGAATTAAAATCAAGCTTGAACAACTCTAAAATTGTACACTTTATATGACAGAGTTTAGAAATATGTTTGCTTTTAAAAATTAATTGTGATTTTACTTAAATCTGCAATTAATTTTTGACTCTGTCTGGAATTTGCAAATGCTATTGTAACTTACTGACTTATAAAAACTGGTAAATCTAAAAAATACATAGGTAAGGCTATAGTGTGAGTGCCTGACATCCCTGAGGCACCCGCTTCACAGACATCCATCTCGAATAAACATATTGCCGGCTGTATAACACAGCTACTAGTAACACAACTAGATAAGAACCATGCCACTCCACCCACAAAGTGGCCCTTTTTAGAAAGCCCTCTGTGACCTAGATAATTGACCACTGAGTGATCCTGCTTTTCCCTTCCTGTGCCCTAATTCTTGTTTTTACGTTTTAAATACACCAGTAAAGAGAAACTCAAAAGACCGTAGGCACCCCACCCTTAACCCCAATAAAGACTGAAGCCCAGGCTCCCTCCCCCTCTCCTCCTTCTCCTCAGTCTTCCTCTCTCTCTACAGCAGCCTCTCTATGTGGTCTCTGAGGTGCCAGGCGTACCCTATAAGACTTGTTAGTAACAAACCGTGTTTTCTCAAAATTCCTGATGGTTGTTGCTGAGGTGCATCTTTAAATCATAAAAAGAACCACAAAAGCCAGTCTAGACACAAGAATAGCTCTGAAAGGGGGAAATACTCATGGGAGCTCACCTCAAATAGCAGGGACCTAAGTAAGGATCCCAGGCATTCCCAGCCTTAGACAGACAAACACATAAACAAAGGGTATCAACTTCTTGTATTTCAGCTTCTTTAGCCACAGATTGCCTTCCAAATGATAGCAAAAGTTTTTAAAAAATCAATTTCCTACATCACCAGATGGGCTCAAAATGAAATGAGAGTTAAGACTATTCTTCAATGGTATAATCTTGAGCAACTTTAAGCTAGTTATCTAGACATGGTCTCTGCCTCCTAGAATTTGATGAGACAGTGCAAGAAAATCACTTAGTATAGTGCCTGGAATATGGTGAGTGTTTAACAGAGGGAAAGCATTATTTTGTTTTAAATTTTTTTTCATGTTTATTTATTTTTGAGAGAGAGAGTGACAGAGCATGAGCGGGGGAGGAGCAGAGAGAGAGGGAGCACAGAATCCGAAGCAGGCTCTAGGCTCTGAGCTGGCAGCACAGAGCCTGACATGGGGCTCTAACCCACAAACCGTGAGACCATGACCTGAGCCGAAGTCGGACGCTCAACCGACTGAGTCACCCAGGCGCCCCAGCATTTTTTATTATCATCTCATTTTTATATTTCTCACAAATTAGGCCAACTTTGATAATTCAATAGAAAAAATTAAAATGTAGCACACTGAAAACTCTTCAAAAACACTATTTTGACAGAGCTATCTTTCTCCCTCCATTCTAAGCTGTTTAAATGGATGACATTTTCAATAGGCAAAAAAAAAGTATTTCTTTTACTTTCAAAGCTGGAAATTTCCCAGTTTCAAATATTTCAGAGTTGCTATTACAATTTATTAACAATTTTCACTGCAATATTTTTTTTCTGTTCTCAGAAAATACCAACTATGGTATTGAGGCAGCCACATAACTTACACAGATATCAAAGAAAGACAGCCCCCCCCTCCACCGCCCTTGGCACACCTCAGTGTTCCTTGTTCTCCTGTCCAGATCAAGAACATTATCATGTGAACTCTTGGAGTCTCCCAGATATCCTGGAAGATGAGAAAAAAGAAGAGAGATTGATGTTTGTGATGATAAAACAAGAAATGAAGATGGCTTCATTTCTTAAGACTTAGAACTGAACAGAAAAATTCAGTTGCATGTAATGTTTCCTGAATAAATTTAAATATTCAAGGGTTTGTTTGTATTGTTCTTCCCATAATTTCCTCTCACTCTCTCCCACTGATGCACAGATCCGACACGGTCCAAGTGTCCAGAATGCATGTTCAGGTCATTCCTCTATTAGTAATTCATCCATCACCTCCTCCCTCACTCCACACACACAAAGAATGCCAAGGCATCTGAGATAATCATCTTGTGATTAGGCCAGGGTTAAAATATTAAAGATTTTATACCCTTTAATGTCATGGTGTTCCCTATACAGTGACTTCAGTAGTGCTATGGTTATAATTTTGTTAGGGCCGTTTACAGAACTATTATGCACAAATGAAAAGCTCTTACCTCATGAATATCTGCAAAGATGGCAAAGCAACCCTATAAGAAAGGAATCCGAAGGAAGATCATTGAGGGCGCATATCTCTTTTATCCTGAATAACTATACTTCAAAGTCAAAACAAGGACCACGGTGAAGAAGATTAGAGGATTCTAATATTTAGATTATTCTAATATTTAGAATATCTACTATATTCAAGAGAAATTTCATAACAACATAATTTGGTTTAAAGACCTCCACTTCTTTATTTGCTTCAATCAACTAAGTAGCAACTGAGAGCAAGGAGGAGGTGATGGGGTGGATGATGTGCACTAACTACGCAGACCAGTCTCTCTAATTGCCTTGGCCACTGCTTACTCTCGGCTGCCATGTCTAGTGATCTCTTCTTGTAGATCTCTTTCCTATTTTCTGAAGGTCAGGTGTCCCCTCCTGGTCAGCACATGGCATACCAAAACCAGCTCAGCCTACTCAAGAAAGATGACGGTTGGGGCATCTGGGTGGCTCTGTCGGTTAAGCGTCCAACTTCTGCTCAGGTCATGATCTCATGGTTCATGGGTTTGAGCCCTGCGTTGGGGCTCTGACAGCTCAGAGCCTGGAGCCTGCTTTGGACTCTGTGTCTCCCTCTGTCTCTCCCCCTCCCCCGCTTGTGCATGTATTCTCTCTTTCTGAAAAATCCAAAATCAAAAAAAAAAAAAAAAAAAAAAGAAAGATACAGGAAGTCAATGTTAATGCTCACCATGTCAGGAAGGCCACACAGCTCTATTTGCTAATGGGAGCCTGGGTGTTCTGGATATGCCTCATATTCTATGGATTTGTAGTTGCATATGCCATATTCTGACCAGTGACAAAGACTCTCTCAATGACCAAAATTCAAACAGGTTCCTCTGAGTTTTTTTTGTTTGTTTGTTTGTTTGTTTTAATCTTTGTCTAGGCCTCATCCATTGGCCTCAGTCAGTTGTAGCAAGAATTCTACTTGGTCAGTTAAATGACACTCCCCTCACCCTTGATACCTTACTACCCTCAATATCTTATGAAATTCCTTTTTCCTGTCTCAACATCTGATTACCCTGATATGCCTTCACTAAGAATCTTATTAAGTTGGGTTAGCAAGAATCCCTCTACCCCTGATGTCTTCTCTTAGTAAATTTCCACCCACCGACTCCCAACTCACCACCCACTCTGCTCTTAGGCTATACCCTCCCAACTGTTGACTATATTCAGAGTCGAGCCTGATATCTCTCTCCACTCTTGTCATAGTCTTGACACCTATCACAATAGTCCTGAATAAAGTCTTCCTTATCATTTTAACTAGTGTCAGAACAATATTCTTCTTGAACATAAATTACATCCAAAGTAATATAAAACCTTACATAATTGATTATAACTTATTTACAAGTAATTCTTCTCCTTATCAGTGTATTCAAGAACTTTTAAATACTTTTCAAAATGTGCTCATAATTTTGGAATACAGCAGGTGTTTATCTCTTCTGGGCAAGGTAGCCATGTGTGTAGGCTAAAGGAGGTAAATATGTTTCCAAATTTAACTACTTTCAAGGAAAACATTTTTGCAAGCAAAGGAACATTTGTTGTTGGGAAAGCATATTCAAGAATAGCAAACAAATTTTTACTCCTATTAAAATGCAGTATGAGGTATTCTTTTTTTAAGCTTATTTATTTTGAGAGACAGCACAAGAGGGGGAGAAACAGAGAGAGAGAGAGAGAGAGGGAGAGAGAATCCCAAGCAGGATTCAGGATTCTGTGCTCTCAGCACAGAGCCCAATGCAGGGCTCAAACTCACGAAATGTGAGATCATGACCCAAGCTGAAATCAAGAGTCAGACCTAAATTAAGCCACCCACGTGCCCCGGCATGAGGTATTCTTAAAAAACAAATCACTCATCATTCTGTGGGTTGTATATTCATTGAATTTTTCATTATTAGGAGGTAAAGGATACAGTGAATTATCACATAATTATAAAACCTGAACTATAGGGACAGCATTTTTGTGATGCTTCTGGATACCATTGCATTCACTTCGATTAAGGCACTTACCGGAATAAAGCCTCAGGACCTCTTAAAATTACATATTATAACCTTCAAAATCTTAAATTGAGAACACAACCTTTCATTAAAATGTAATATAACTGTAGTAGAATCAAAGCCCATGTTTCATTAAATTTCATGGAAACAAATGTGACCTTACTTTTCTAAAACTATATATTTGCATGTTTCATATGCACATGGAGGTTTTAACAATGTTATTAGTATATAAACAACACTTTATTAATCTTTATGCTTATTAAACCCTTGAAGAGTCTCAAAAAAATACAAATAGAAAAACTTGATAATATTAGAACTAAACAAACATTTTTTGAGTTTATTTATTTTGAGATGACAGAGGCAGCATGAGCAGAGAGGGACAGAAAGAGAGGGAGACAGAGAATCCCAGGCAGGCTCCATGCCATCAGCACACAGAGTCCAACATAGGGCTCGAAACTACTAAACTGGGAGATCATGACCTGAGCTGAAATCAAGAGTCAGACACTTAGCCACCCAGGCACCCCTGAACTGAAAAATCTTAAAACATGTGGAATTGCAGAAAATTGTCACAATAAACCTATGTAAATATAGCAGCAGTGTCAAAAATTATTTAAGTGTTTATTTAATAGAATAGGTAATGCAATATACATGTATAGATAATACATGTGTATATGACACAAATTCAAATGTATGAAAAACAATAAAATAAAGTCCTTTTCATTCCTGTCCTTCACCTTCCACTTCCCAATTTCCTTCTCCAGAGATGCCTAGTCTCACTAAGTTATGAATATTTTCAGAGAACAAAATTATCTAGCTATGTGACCATGGACAAGTTACATTATAAGTCCACAACTCAGTTTCCTAAGCTATAAAATGGTGGGAGAATCTTAAATTAGGTAAATATTCTCTTTACATATAAATTACATTATGTCCTAATCACTATATTGTACCTTGTTTTGTTTTTCTTCCTTATACAGTATTGTATGTCAATTATATCTCAACAAAGTTGGTGGAAAATAATACATGTTGATGGACTCAATTATGAAACTGTATCACCCTCAGACTTATAAAGTTTGATGGTGTTAACTGCCTTTAAAATATAACAGATTTTACCCATCTTAATATTTACAGTAGCTTTCCCTCCATTATTTTTCACATCTTCAAATTTAATTAATTTTTCTGTAGACATACTAATACTAGTAAATAAAGTTTTAACTTTCATATGCTCAAATATGTTTTCTGTTAAGAGACAGGAGAAAAGTAATATACAAATAATTAAATAGCTTCAAGAATCATTCTTGCTTAAAAAAATAATAACTCTCAGGAAAACAGAAATGGTCAGGAACTTTCTTAATCTGATAGAAGTATCTACAAAAAATCTAAAGAAAACATCATACTGAATGGAGTATTCTGGTTTTTTTTTAATGCTTATTTATATTTGAGAGAGAGAGTGTGTGTGTGTGTGTGTGAGCAGGGAAGGGACAGAGAGAGAGGGAAACACAGAATCTGAAGCAGGCTTCAGGCTCTGAGCTGTCAGCACAGAGCCTGACACGGGGCTTGAACTCACAGTCCGTGAGATCATGACCTGAGCCAAAGTCGGCTGCTTAACCAACTGAGCCATCCTGGAACAGTGTATTCTTAATAGCTTTCCCCTTGAAGTAAAAAAGAGTATGACTCTTGTGCTGTTATCTCTTTTATTCAATAATGTAACAAAGGCCCTAGTCATTGAAAAAAGGTATAGCAAAGAATGAACATTGGATACTTAGGAATAAAACTCATTATTCTCAAGCAAATGATTACATATTTTAAAAATCATATGTGGGGCACCTGGGTGGCTCAGTCAGTTAAGCATCTGACTTAAGCTCAGGTCATGATCTCACAGCCCATGAGTTCAAGCCCCAAGTTGGGCTTGTGCTGACAGCTCAGAGCCTGGAGCTTGCTTCTAATTCTGCGACTCCCTCTCTCTGCCCCTCCCCCACTCATGCTCGCTCTCTCTCTCTCTCTCTCTCTCTCCCTCTCAAAAATAAATAAAAACATTAAAATATATATATAAGGAATGGAATATATATAAGTTATGTATGTGTATATATATATATATATATATATATATATATGTATATTGGAATATATATAAGAGGTATATACAGAAAAATATTAGAAGTTAATAAGTGATTTCAGTTATATCACAGGATACAAAAGCCATTTTATTTCCATATATCAGTGTTCCAGTTGTTTAGTGCTGCCCCAAACTTACTGGCTCATATAGAAACAACCATTTTCTTAAATCCCAAGGTTTTGTGGGTCAGGAATTCAGGTAGAACTTGGCTAGGAAATTATTCTGTTGTGCAGAACATCAACAACAGTTTCTGTGGTGTTCTGCTGGTAGATGGACTAATCTGGAACATTCAAGACCAATTTATCCACATGTCTGAAGTCTTGATGGAAATGGCTATAACCCTAGGCTCAGCTAAGGCTGTGGAATACACAGCCTACACATGGCCTTTCCAAAATGACAGTCTAAAGAGCAATCAGAAAATTTGCATGCCAACTCAGAACTCCCAAAAATAGTATATCAAGAGACAACAGGTGAAAATTGCCTGGGCAAGGAAAATGATAGAGAATCATTTTTATTAGCAAAAGCCATTATAGAGCTCATCAAGACCCAAAGAGACAGGACAATAATCTCATATTTTCATGAGGTAACTGACACTACCAGTAACAAGAGGTAAACTAAGCCATGGGCCAAATACTATACACAGATTATCTCCTTTAATTCACCCAAACAATGCATTTCATAGATAAAAAAAATCAAGGCACACACAGATAGAGGTTAAGTAAATTGGGCAAGCCTCAAAAAAAAAAAAAATAACTCATTAAAAACACAACCAAAAAAAACAAGTTTAGCAGTATCTTTTTGAAAGAGAAACATATAATTTAAAGATTCCACATATAAATCAATGCAAATTTCAAAATACATGTATAGATAAGAGTATTAATCTGTAACACAATATATTAAAAGTAAAAACTCTTGGGGAGCCTGGGTGGCGCTGACTTCAGCTCAGGTCATGCTCTAACTGTTCATGAGTTCGAAACCCACATCAGGCTCTGTGCTGACAGCTCAGAGCCTGGAGCGTGCTTCAGATCCTCTGTCTTCCTCACTCTCTATCCCCACTCCCCACTCACACTTTGTCTCTCTCTCTCAAAAATAAAATAAACATGAAAAAAGTTAAAAAGAAATGAAAGTAAAAACTTTAGTGGCAAAATGAAAACTTGTAAAACAGCCATCGAAAGCAAAAAATCCACTTATTTATTTAAAGTACCAGTGAAGCAGTGGTATGAGGATATAGGTGAAGAAACTAATCACACAATAAAATGTCATAAATGCACCATATTTTTAATAGGGAAGAGTATGTGTATGTGCGTGTGCGTGCGTGCGTGTGTGTGTGTGTGTGTGTGTGTGTGTTGTTTGCTTGATACAAAGAACAGGAGGGCAGGGAAATGTAGCTCTCTACCAAGAAAACTAATATATATACATGACTATAAACAGCATTCTAAAGACAGGTACACTGTGTTCAACATGATTTATATATTTAACTCCTGGCTTGAAAATTAAAATCAGCATTGGATCCACAAAAGCTGTTGTATTTTTCTGAGGTTTAGCACTACAGGAAATTGTCAGTAACAACTTTTTTCTCAAGAAGCTGACTGGTTTGTAACTTTACGCAAATTTTCTACCTAGTAAATTCAGTATGAGGCAGGGAGCAGAGAAGAAGGAAGGTTTCATTTACTTGGATGTATATACATCATGGTTAATAAATTGTAACAAGCACTAGTAAGTAAAGAAATAGTTGCTTAAGGAGAACATAGGCAAAGAAGCAGTAATCTTCCCCACTAAATGTACTTCATTAGCACAGTTCTCCAAGGGCCAAGAAATAATGAGACCATGACAGCCCTTGACTGTGAATGCTGCCAAATCTATTTAAAAACAAACGAACAAACAAACATAAATAAAACTACTACAACTGTAAAAAGCCCCTCCTATTACATGTGAAGAATCATTTAGAAATGATAAGTAATTTACATCTGTAAAAGTAAAAAGGACATTTCCACAACTCTGTGTAATTTTATAGCCACTAATTTATATGCACACATATACTTACTACTTAGGCTATATACAACCTTTTCAAAATAGGTTGAATTTTTTAAGCATACAAAAGAGTGTATTTGTAGCTGGTGTGCACAGTAAAATGGGAATTTCTGAACACCCAAAACACTTTCTGAGATGAAGTATATTTCATAGGAAAGATAATGACTTGAGGATGCGCTTTTGTTCAGCCCATTTAAACATTATGAGGTTAACATTATTTCCATTTTATATATCAGCCGACTATGGTTCAGGAGGTTAAGAAATCGTCACAGTCTTGCTGTAGTGTGTATCTGAAATTTCTGCATTGGCTTGCTCAGGCCCAAAACACATTGTCTTCTGACTTTCCGTATAGGCTTTTAGAGTTGGAGAAAGATAATTTCTGGATCCCACTTGCATAAATTAAAGTATTTTGAGCCCTGACCACTAAGTTTGATTAGTTTTCCAAAATAAGTCATTGCAGGTGGGGAGGTGGGATGTGGCAATAAAGTGAGCTATCAACATGAATTTCCTCCTTAGAAGAGAATGATTCAGGGGTGCCTGGGTGGCTCAGTCTGATTTTGGCTCAGGTCATGATCTCGCGGTTCATGAGACTGAGCCCCATGTCAAGCTCTGTGCTGACAGAACAGAGCCTATTTGGGATTCTCTCTCTCCCGCTACCCCTCTCTCTGCCTCTCCCTGCCACCCCCTCTCACTCTCTCTCAAAATAAGTAAACATTTTTTATTTATTTATTTTTTTTTTAAATTTTTTTTTTTTAACGTTTATTTATTTTTGAGACAGAGAGAGACAGCATGAACGGGGGAGGGGCAGAGAGAGAGGGAGACACAGAATTGGAAGCAGGCTCCAGGCTCTGAGCCATCAGCCCAGAGCCCGACGCGGGGCTCGAACTCACGGACCGTGAGATCGTGACCTGAGCTGAAGTCGGACGCTTAACCGACTGAGCCACCCAGGTGCCCCAGTAAACATTTTTTAAAACAGAACAAAATGATTCAGGGCCCCTGTAGCTAGTCTACAATGTGGTCCTAAGGAAAAAAATGTTTTAATCACCACACTCAATGATAAATTAAAGAGCACTTTCTGTTTACATTATACTGTGTTAGGGGCAGTGACAAACCAAAAGAAATAAACTACATTATGTGATTCACCGGAAGCCAACAATGCAATTCGAAGGCATTAAGTGAAATGTTAAATGGAGAATATTTGTGATCTAAAACTTCAAATGAGACTGTCTCGTGAGTTAATTTAGGAATAAGACTTTCCCTAAAAGTTAGTGAGGCACAGAATTATTTCCCACTCCCTGCTACTTCTGCTGTGCGTATATCTGAAATCATATGAAATCATGGTGAAATCGTCCCAACCTTGTTCTCTTTTCTACTTTGCTTGTTCATTTCCCCCCCTAACAATAATTAGGAGGTAACATGTATTAGCTTTTGAATCCTTAGAGTAAACCCATGAGATTTCACCTAGTCCTGAAGATTTAAATACCACCACTGTGTTGATGAATGCCCAATTTATACCTTGAGCTTTGAGCCTTTCTGAACTCTAGACTTGCTTATTCAACTCCACTTGTGTGTTGAAAACCCATTTCAAACTTACCTTGTCGAAATATGACTTGTGATCATTCTCCCTTAATAACTGGCACATACCGTATATTAGATGTTTAATCCTTAAAACTATGAGATAGTTTCCATTAGGCTTCTCATTTCAAACTGTGGAAACCGAGGCAGCCAGGGTACAACACGCCCATAGCTGGTAAGTGGTGAAGATAATTTGCAAACTTGTCTTCCTCCAGAGTCCATCCAATCAACCATGACACTATCGCCACATCTCTTCAGATCTACCTCCAACATCCATTCAAATGGGATCGCTGTTCTGGGTCTTGCCTACCATCACCCTGTAGCATACACATGTATCTCTGTTCAGATGTCCAACAGGTATTCAAACCGTACAGGTTATTTTTTTTTTCTTTTGCTCTTCCTTCAGTGATAAAATGTGCCATATGTCAAGCACCGTTATAAACAATTTTAATGCATAATCTCGTTCACATCTCCTTCTATCCTTAGAGCAAGTAACAAGACAGGTATTAAATTTCTCATTTTATAAATGGAGAAACTAAGGCACAGAGAATTTTAAAAACTTGTCAATGGACAGTAAGTGAGGTAGGTGGAACCAACCTTTTCTGTCACCAGCAACCACATTGTCTCAATCGCTGCACTATACACCTCGTCTTCTCCTGCTCTTCCCTGCCCCAGGAATGCACTTCTAGCCAAGTGATAGGCAAGCCAAGTCCCTAGGACTTATCTCTGATTTTTACCCTTTGGCCAGTTCAGTTATTCCCAACATGCAGTTGTTAAGCATGTCATTTCAGCACTACCTTCACCATATATCTCAAACCTGATTACTTCTCTCCATCTTCACTGTCATTATCCTCTTACATTCCACCATTTTTAAGCTCCTGATGTACATCAATAGCACATTCCACATATCGTGAAGTCCATTCCCCTTATATCAGCCTTATATCCTTATGATGAGTGGTCATTTTAAAACCAAATGAGGCCATGTCCCTACATTTCTAAGGACCATGGCTCCTGAAATTAGAATAAAATCCAAACTCCTCACCAGGGCTGAACATATCCCACAGAATGTTACTCTGGGTACCCTTGCATCCACTGTACTTGCTCCCGTCACACTGGTCTTCCTTCTCTTCCTGGATGACACAAAGTGCACTCCATTTTAGAGTCTCTTAGCCTGGATATCCAGAGTGCAGGCTCTGCCAATCTTACAGGTCCTAGCTCAAATGTCACCATCACCGAAGCAGCACTCCCTCCTGAGCACACTTGTCACGCTTGAGGTCATAACCTGTTTTGTTTTCTGCACAGTTTGTATCTGAAATCACCACATACATTTATTTGTATGTTAATTTTCAGTCTTTGCTAACTAGAAGGAAGGCTACAGGAGGGCAGGGACTGCCTGTTGTCCATCACTTTACGGTCAGCGCCTGGAAGTGTGTATGGCGCACAGCAAGCATTCAAATATTTTTTGAATAAATGAATGCCAAGAATTATCCTACTCTCTGAGCTTATATCTCTTATACTTCTGGTATTTTTTAAGGAAACTCATTTTACTCATTTTAGAATTTCACTTACATGTTTCTCAATTATACTATCCTTACTTGTTGTCTAATTATAATAAACAGTATAAATTTATTAAGGATTTACTGTGCTAAGCATTTTATATTAGTTTTAATTCTCATGGATAATCTATATAACCAATGAGGTCTGCGTTCTCGTTTCACAGAAATAAAACTGATACCAACAAAAGTTAAAGAACTTGCTAAGGACCACAGACATAAACTATCAAGGCTGGGCTTTAAATGAAGGTTTATCTCATTCTAAATGTCAAAATCTTTGGGGGTGCCTGGGTAGCTGAGTTAGCTGAGTGTCCAACTCCTGATTTCAGCTCAAGTCACCATCCCAGGGTCATGCGATTGAGCCCCACATCAGGCTACTTGCTGAGCATAGAGCTTGCTTAAGATTTTCTTTCTCTCCCCCTGCCCCTCTCCCCAGCTTGTGCTCTCTCTCTCTCCCTCAAATGTATATTGTAAATGTCAAGCTCTTTAAGCTTATCCAGTTATGCATCTGATTCAGGTAACTAAGTGATAAAAAAAGAGAAACTGAGGAAAAAATATAAACACAAATGTAAGAAATCAAGAGGAAAATAGTTCAGTTCTATAAGTGTACAAACAGAATAATGACTTATTTGGTTAAGGTGAGTGCCCAGTAAATTAATTTAATACAATAAGTAAGCTCTTGGAAATCTTACAGTAACAGATGTTAGAGTGTAATTATATAAATATCTTCAAATATTTTAAATAAGTTATATTACAGATGGATACTAAGCTATTCAGGGGAACCAGGGTGTCTTAAAATTACATCCCTCACCCAAAGAGGCTGAAGTCAGGGAGGCCAACCATACTTTTCTCTTTCAAGCCCTTTGCAGAGATGTTGGAGAAAGTTTACCATGTGGATAGATGACAGGGATTTTAATTCTCAACAAGGGTGTTCTGCCTACTCAATTTTACCATATAATTATTATGTTCACATCAGTGGCCGCTGGATTTGCCCTAGTAAGTTTTAGAGTATCTCACATAGTTCGAACCAGCAGACTTTAGAAATGATCAAATCTAATTTTCAACTCTTATAAACACTTAAACTGAAATGGAGATAAATAAAAAATTATAATTTGTAAAGGGTTTTCATATCCACACGTGTATTACATTTTATTAATAGCCATTTGAACTAAAAGGTATGGCTATTTTCATTCCCAGTTTTACAGATGATTTAGGCCCAGTGTTGGGACTGGAAGGGAAAAGTCACATGAACACTAACCTGCCATCAACAGGGCTCCTGCAGTACAGGAATAAAAACAGAAAAGAAACAGAGAGTTGGTATTTCTTAAAGAGGATGCATAAGCCTTTTGTCTATAATATGAGTGAGATTTTTTTTTTTTTTTAAGTCTAATGTACTGGAAGCTTTATGTATTTCTCTGAAAACAGAGACATTAAGAGATTCATTTACTAACTAGGAAACATACCAATATTGGTATATACCAATACTGAAAATATTGACAATATTGACTAGAGAGACTTAAATTTATAAGAAAAGTAATTCCTTGGTGCACCTGGGTGGCTCAGTAAGTTAAGCGTCTAACTTCAATTCAGGTCATGATCTCACAGTCCATGAGTTCAAGCCCCACGTCGGGCTCTGTGCTGACAGCTCGGAGCCTGGAGCCTGCTTTGGGTTCTGTGTCTCCCTCTCTCTCTGCCCCTCCCCAGCTTGCACTCTGTCTCTCTCCCTCTCTCTCAAAAATAAATAAATATTAAAAAAATAAAGAAAATTAATCCCTTCCTTTAGTTATAAGAATGAAGAAAAATACTAGGAAAAGCAAGCAAGTACTATTTTTTAAAATTTTCTAGCAAGCAAATACTATTTTTCCCGGTTAATACATATTTCTTCCTTGTTAAGGAATGCTAATAAATAAATAAGAAAAAGAAAGACCCCAATAGAAAATAGACAATTAGAAATTCTAAAACTAAAAGAAGACAATATATAGTTTAGTTTAGATAAAAATGGGATACAGAACTAGATTTATTAATAAGGAAATTAAGCCTATGCAGAGAGGAAAGAACAATTTCTGTTAAAAAATTAAAATTAAAAAATTAAAATATTTTCATAAAAATTAAAAAATTCTGTAAAAATTTTCTGTTAAAAAAGGAGTGAAAGGCGATTGCTAATGAGCAGTAGAATTGCACTGGGGTTTTCAAATTGGGGTAACTGGCAGTAGATATTTTAAGATGAAAACACCAATTAAAAAAAGAGAGAGAAAGAAAGAGCTAAACTGAAATGGATAGACATACTGAAAGGTTAGAAAAGCTTGAAAATGTTCATCAAAAACAGAGACCATTAAAAATTATCTGAACAAAGCTTAATTTAGCGTATTTTGTAAGACTAATTTAACCTGGGTCATTTCTTTTTTTGCCTCTGCAAATCATAAGCAAAACATGAACCGCTTCCCTAGGCTGATATGACATAACCACTGAAGAATTGCCTACCACTGAAGAAAATTCTAATATTATGACCAATCACTGTGAAGAATGAACAGTCATGCTTTCTCACTAATGTAAGTGGCCTTACAATATATCTCTGAGCCTCATTCAATGTTTTGGTTTGAATGTTGTCAGTTTGCAAACCGTGTTTTTTTGTTTGTTTGTTTGTTTGTTTTTTGGTGTGTGCATAATAAATGTTTGCTAACTGCTACTTCACTGATTCACTATTTGAATTTCACTATTCTGAACTTTTGACAGAAACATTTCATTATGTGCCTCACTTAAACCAACAGTGCTTCTATGTCTTTTGCTACAATCTGTGGGTTTTTAATTTTTTTTTTAATTAACATTTATTTATTTTTGAGAGAGAGAGAGAGCAAGCGAGAGAGAGAGAGAGAGCGAGCAGCGGAGGTGCAGAGAGAGAGACACAGAATCTGAAGCAGCCTCCAGGCTCCGAGCTGTCAGCACAGAGCCTGATGTGGGGCTCAAACTCACTCAGGGATCGCAACATCATGCCCTGAGCCAAAGTGGATGCTTAACCGACTGAGCCACCCAGACGCCCCTACAATCTTTGTTTTAAAGTCTATTTTGTCTGACATTGAGTATTGCTATCCCAGCTTTAATTTTGTTTATATTTGTAGGGACACTTTTCAATTTCTTCACTTTCAGTCTCAAATCTGAAGTGAGTGTCTTGTAGACAGTATATAGGTAGGTATTGTGGGTTCTTTTTTAATGCATTTGGACATCCTATTAGGTCTTTTGATTGAAGCGGTCCATTACATTTAAAGTAATTATTAGTAATAGGTATGTACTCATTGCTCTTTTATTGTTTTCTTGTTGGTTTTGTAGCTCTTCTCTGTTCCTTTCTTCACTTGCTCTCTTCCCTTGTGGTTTGATTGTTTTCTTTGTTTTATGCTTCAGTTCCTTTATCTTCCTTTTGTTGTGTAACTATTGTAGGTTTTTGATTTACACTCACCAAGAGGTTCATACATATCAGCCTATTTTTACAGCAGTCTGTTTTAAGCTGATAGTCACTTTTTGAACACATTCTAAAAGCAATATATTTTTACAACTCACCACATATTTTATTTTTGACATTACATTTTACATCTTTTGTGTGTATACCCTTTATCTACTTATGGTGGCTATAGCTGACTTTATTACTTTTGTCTTTTAACTGTTATACTAGTTTTTAACTGTATGATCACTGACTTTACCATATATTTGTCTTTCTGTGAGATTTTTTTCCCTGTATTTTCTTATTTCTAGTTATGGCCTTTTCCATTCCACTTAAAGACCCTTTAATATTTTTTCTAAGGCCAGTTCAGTGGTGATGAACTCCTTTAGTTTTTGGTTGTCTAGAAAACTCCATATCGCTCCTTCAATTGTGAATGATAATCTCGTGGGGCAGAGTGTTCTTGGTTGTAAGGTTTTTCCCTCCAGCACTTTAAATATATCCTGCCACTCCCGTCTGGCCTGCAAAGTTTCCGCAGAAATATCAGCAAATAGTTTTACGCGGTTTCCTTTATATGCATCTATTTGCTTTTCTTTTGCTGCCTTTAAGATTCTCTCTTTGTTTTTAACTTTTGCTATGTTAATTATAACACGTCTCAGTGTACATTTCTTTGGACTCCTCTCTTTTTGTGACTCCCTGTGCTTCCTGCACCTGGATGTCTGTTTCTTTCCCCAGGTTAGGGAAGTTTTCAGCTATTATTTCTTCAAATAAGTTCTCTGTCCCTTTCCCTCTCCTTGTTTTCTGCAACCCCTGTGATACAAATGCTATCATGCTTGAAATTGTCCCAGAGTTCCCTTAAACTATTTTTTAAAATTATTTTCCCCCTTTTTCTTTTTCTGATTGGGTGGTTGCCACTATTCCATCTTCCAGATCATTTATGCATTTTTCTGTATCATCTAATCTGCTGATGATTCTCTATAGTTTATTTTTTCATTTCATTTATTGTATTCTTCAGCTCTGAGTAGTTTTTTCTTATATTTTCTAACTCTTTGTTGAAGTTCTTACCATGTTCCTCCATTCTAATCCCAAGTTTGGTAAGCACCTTTATGACCATTACTTTGAATCCTTTACCAGGTAAATTATTTATCTCCATTTCATTGTGACTTTCTTCTGGGTTTTTTTTTTATTATATCTTGTTCATTTGGAACATATTCCTCTGTCTCTTCATTTTGTTAGATTTCTGTGTTTGCTTCTAGGAATTAAGCAAAACAGCCACCTCTCTCAAAATGAGAGAGTCTTGAAGAGGTGGCCTTGTGTAAAAGTGTCTCCTGTGCAGATTGTGTGTGGTTGGTGGCAGGCTAGCCATATCTGGAGTGGGCAGAGGCTGGGGCATTTCTGGGGCACACTGTGTCAGGACCCATGTGGCAGGATGGCCAGAGCTGGAGTGGGTATAGAATGGGGGGTCCTGAGGTGTGCCTCACACAACCACTCTGGTCAGACATCTGGAGCTGGAGCAACATGGGCCAGGGGTCCCAAGAGTTGGGACAACTGGAGCTGGAGTGGGTAAGTGCTGAGGGGTCCTGAGATGCTTCATGCTGGAGCCACCTTGGGAGGATGGTTGGAGCTGGTATGGGTAAGGGGCCTAAGTGTGCTTGGGTAGCCCTAACAAGGAGGCAAGAATGCCTGGGGGTACTATTAAGGTGGAGGGAGAACAAAAAAAAATCATTGCTTGCTGTCAACTCCAACTTTGGAGAGAGTCCCAAAAGTTTCCCATAGACGTGGAAGATGTTCTAGGGTTAATAAACGGATTTCTGCACTTATAATATACTTGTCCTTTAAGCCCCTGATTTTTGCTGTGCCCAAGAGCAGGTGAGCCTGAACACAGGCCCCCTCAGTGATATCGCTTCCTACTGAAGGTCACTTTCTCATCACTACCATGTCTCCATTTCACCTACCCTTATCTATGTGGCACTCTGCTGTTTGTTGTGTAGGAGTTACTCAATCGGTCTTCAGTTACCCTTCATGATGAACTGCTGTATATGTAACTGTGGATTCACTGTATCCATGGAAGGAGGTGGATTCAGGGTCTTCTTACACCAACAACTTGGACCTCTCCAAAGTGGGGATTCAAGCTAAAACCACTTCAGCAACCAGTGAAAGGGCAGAAAAACCTGAACTGTCATTGACAAATTGCTGGAGGCATTACATAATGATGACAGGTCCAATCCAACAAGAAGATTCAATATTCACAAATATTTATGAACAAAATAGGAGAATCTAAATGTATAAAGCAAACACTAACAGACATGAAGGGAGAAATTGACAGTAATACAATAATATTAAGGAACTATAACATACCACTTAAATCAATGGGTGGATCATCCAAACAGAAAATCAGTAAGTGAATACTGGCCTTAAGTGGTATATTAAACCATATGGACTTCATATATATGGAACATTTTATCCAAATTCTGAATACACATTCTTTCCTTTTTGATTCAGAATAGGGACCTTCCTTCCCTCCCTCACTCCTCCCTTCCTTCCTTAGTTTTTATTTTAACTCCAGTATAATTAATAAACAGTGTTATATTAGTTTCAGGTGTACAGTATAATGATTCAACAATTCCATACATCACCCAGTGATCATCATGACAATTGTACTCCTTTATCTCCATCACCTAATTAATGCATCCTCCTATCCACTCCAACCATCAGTTTGTTCTCTGTAGTTAAGAGTATATTTCTTTGTTTCTCACTCCCTACCTCTCTTGTCTGTTTTGCTCATTTGTTTAGATTTTAAAATTCCACATATGAGTGAAATCATATGCTATTTGTCTTTCTCTGACTTATTTCGCTTAGGATTATACTCACTAGATCCATCCATGTAATTGTAAATGGCAATATTTCATTCTTTTTTATTACTGAATAATATTCCATCACACACACACACACACACACACACACACACATTTCTTTATCCATTCATCAATCAATGGACATTTGGGCTGCTTCCATATTTTGGCTATTAAAAATAATGCTGAAATAAACATAAGGGTGCATATATCCCTTTGAATTAGTTTTTTTTGTTTTTGTTTTTGTTTTTTGTTTTTTTGTATTCTTTGGGAAAATACCCAGTAGTGTGATTACTGGTTCTTAGGGTACTTCTTTTTTCAACTTTTTGAACAATCTCTACATTGTTCCCACAGTGGTTGTACCATTTTGCATTCTCACCAACAGTGCAACAGGGTTCCTTCTCCTCCACATCCTCATAGGTGTAAGGTGATATCTCATTGTAGTGAATACATATTCTTTTCAAGTGCACGTGAAACATTCTTCAGAATGGATCACATGTTAGGTCACAAAACATGACTCAATAATTTAAAGAAACTGAAAACCTATCAAGCATCTTTGCCAACCAACAATATGAAACTAGAAATCAATTACAAGAACAAAACTGAGAAAAAAGAGAAACAAAACATGCAGATGCTAAACAACATGCTACTAAACAATAAATGGGTCAACAAAGAAATCAAAGGGGAAATTAAAAAAAAATACTTTGAGACACAGGAAAATAGAAACACAACCTTCCAAAATCAATGGGACACTGCAAAAGCAGTCCCAAGAGGGAAATTCACAGCAATATAGGCTTATTTCAAGAAATAAGAAAAATCACAATTAAATATTGTAAGTTTATACCTACAGGTACCACCTCTCAAAAAAGAGAACAAAGACCAAAGTTAGTAGAAGAAAGGAAATAAGACCAGAAAGGAAATAAATGAAATCAAATATATATATACATATGTATATACATACATATATATACAAATATATCTATACATATCTACATATATATGTATGTATATACATATCTACATATATACATATACATATATATCTACATATATACATATCAAGGGCACTAAGAGCTGGTTCTTAGGAAAGATACACAAAACTTATTTACCTTTAGCCAGTCCCATTAAACAAAGATGAGAGCCCAAATAAATAAAATCAGAAATGACAGAGAAGTTACAACTGACATCACAGAAATACAAAGGATCATAAGACAGTACTACAAACAATTATACACCAATAAATTGGAAAACCAAGAGGTAATGGATAAATTCTTAGAAAGATACATTATCCAAGACTGAAACACGAAGGAATAGAAAACGTAATAGACCAATTACACGAAAAGAAATTAAATCAGTAATTTAAAAACTCCCAACATACCAAAGTACAGGACTTGACAGCTTTACTGGTAAATTCTACTGAACACTAAAAGAGTTAGTACCAATTCTTCCCAAATTATTTCAAAAACTGAAGAGGAAGGAATGCTTCCAAACTCATTTTAGAAGTCTGGCATTATCCTGATACAAAAACCAGATAAAGACACCAAAAAAAAAAAAAAAAAAAAAAATACAGGCCATTATCCATAATGAACATAGATGCAAAAATTGTCAACAAAATATTAGCAAATGGAATTCAACAATACATTAAAAAGTATCCTACTATGATCAAGGGGGAATTATTCCAGGGATGCAAGCATAGTCAACATCAGCAAATTCATCAGTATCATACACCATAATAATAAACAAAGGTAAAAATCATAAGATCATCTCAATAGATGCTGAAAAAGCATTTGATAAAATCAACATCTATTTCTGATTAAAAAAAACCCTCTCTACAAAGTGGATATAAAAGATAAAATCTCAATATAATAAAGGCCATATACAATAAACCCACAGCTAACATCATGGTCAATGATGAAATGCTGAAACTTTGTCCTCTAATATCAAGAACAAGACAAGGATGCCCACTCTTGCCATTATTATTTAACATAGTATTGGAAGTCCTAGCCATAACAATCAGACAAGAAAGAGAAATAAAAAGCATTCAAATTAAAAAGCAATAAGTAAAACTGTCACTGATTGCTGCTGACATATTATACATAGAAAACCCTTAAGACTCTACCAAAGAGCTATTAGAATTGGTAAATATATTTAGTAAAGTCACAGCATACAAATTAATATACAGAAATTAGTTGTGTTTCTGTACAGTAATAACAAACTACCAGGAAGAGAAATTAAGACAACAATCACATTTACATTTTTCTCAAAAATATTAAAATATCTAAGAATAAATTTAACCAAGAAGGTGACAGACCTGTATTCTGAATTCAGTAAGACACTGATGAAAGAAACTGAAAATTACACAAATAAGTGGAAAGATATATCATGGTAATGTATTGTATGGGTTAATATTGTTAAAATGTCCATACAACCTAAAGTAATCTACAGATTCAATCCAATCCTTATCAAAATAGCAGTGGAATTTTTCACAGAACTAGACAAAGAATTCTAAAATGTGTATGGACCCACATAAGACCCCAAATAGTCAAAGAAATTCTGAGAAAGAAGAATAAAGCTGGAGGTATCACACTCCCTGATTTTGAACTATACTACAGAGCTATGATAATCAAAACAGCATGGCACTTGCACAAAAACAGACATAAATCAATGAAACAAAATAGAGAACTCAGAAGAAAAACCCATGCATATATGGGCAATGAAACTATGACAAAGGATGTTGGGATGAGCACTAGCTGTTGTATGGAAACCAATTTGACAATAAGTTACATTTAAAAAAATAAAATAAAAAATAAACTATGACAAAGGAGGCAAGAATATACAATGGGGAAAAGAGAGTCTCTTAAATGGCATTGGGGAACCTGGATAGCTACATGCAAAAGAATGAAACTGGACCTCTATCTTATACTATAAACAAAAATAAATTCAAAAGGATTTAAAGACCTGAATGTAAGACCTGAAACCACAAAATTCATGAAAACAAACATAGGCAGTATGCTCTGTGACACTGGTCTTAGCAATATTTTTTTGAACTAGTCCCTTAATCAAGGGCAACAACAGTTAAAATAAACAAATGAGATTACATGAAACTAAAAAGCATTTGCACAGCAGAGGAAACCATCAACAAAATTAAAAGGCAACCTACTGAATGAGAGAAGGTACTTGCAAATGATATATCCAATAAGGGGTTAATATCCAAACTATATAAAGAACTCATACAACTCAACACCAAAAAAACATACAACCCAATTAAAAACAAGGCATAGGACTTGAATAGACTTTTTTCCAAAGAAGACATACAGATGGCCAATGGACCCATGAAAGATGCTCAGCTTCACTAATCAGCAAAATGCAACCAAAACCTAATGAAACAGTAACTCACCCTGGTCAGATTAGATATCAAAAGACCAAAAATAACAAGTGTTGGAGAGAATGCAGAAAAAAAGGAACTCTTATGCATTGTTGGTAGGAATATAAATTGCTGCTGCCATTATGGAAAACAATATAGAGGTTCCTCATGGGGCGCCTGGGTGGCTCAGTCGGTTGAGCGTCTGACTTAGGCTCAGGTCACGATCTCGCGGTCCGCGAGTTCGAGCCCCGCGTCGGGCTCTGGGCTGATGGCTCAGAGCCTGGAGCCTGCTTCTGATTCTGTGTCTCCCTCTCTCTCTGCCCCTCCCCCATTCATGCTGTGTCTCTCTCTGTCTCAAAAATAAATAAACGTTAAAAAAAAAATTGAAAGTACTACTTCCATATGATCCAGCAATTCCACTTCTGAGTATCGATCCAAAGAAAACAAAAGCACTAATTCAAAAACATATATGTACCATTTTCTTATAACAGCATCACTTACAATAGTGAGATATGGAAGCAACGTAAGTGTCTGTTAACAGATGAATGAATAAAGAAGAGTAGTATATAATATACATATACAGAGAGACAGACATAATGGAATATTATTCAGCCATAAAAAATGAAATCTTATAATGTGGATGAACCTAGAGCATATTTTGCTAAGTGAAATAAATCAAAGATAAATATTGTATGATTTCACTTATATGTGAGATCTCAAAAATACAGAAAAGGAAAAAACAGACTCATAGATACAGGAAATAAACAAGAGGGAGGACGTTGAGAGGTTGGTGAAATAGATGAAGGGCATTTAGAGGTACAAACTTCCAGTGATAAAATAAATGAATCATGGGGATGTAATGTACAGCACAAGAAATAGAGTCAATAACATTTGAATAACTTTGTATGGGACAGATGGTAAATAGACTTATCATGTGGATCAGTTCATAATTCATAAAAATATCAAATCACTATGACACATACCTGAAACTAATGGGATATTTTACCTCAATTACATTTCAAAAAAAAGAAAGAATGAACTTTTCCCCCTCATTATGTTGTTGTATTTACAATGAATTTTGTTAATACCTGTATTTTTTAATTTAGCCTCAAAACAAAATCATTTTTAATTTTTTTATTAGAAGGCAACCTTTTAGTAATAAAAATAAGGTTCCCCATCCTGATTTATTGTTTGAGAACTGCATATTTACACAGATTTCTCTTAAGATGAATGTGAGGAGTCAAGCATTTCCTATGGCACAATTTGGTATTAGACCATGATGGTGTCATGATTCCTTAGGATTTACTTTAGATTCACTGTCTCATATTATTCCATTTCCCTGTGTTTAGGTGTGGAGAGAAGAGGCTTCCAAGTGGAGAGAAGAGGCTTCGGGCTACTTGGAGAGAGAGGGAAGCGTGGCCATCATAGCCTGCCAATTGACCTCAGATACTCCCAGTCCCAGCTGCCACCTTATTGTCACACTATAAGAATCCAAATGAGATCAGGAGAACTGCCCAGCTGAGCCCATTCAAGTCACAGAACCATGAGAGATATCAAAAGCTACTAGCTTTTTAAAAATTTTTTTAATGTTTACTTATTTTTGAGAGAGACAGAGACAGAGACAGAGAGAGAGAGAGAGAGAGAGGGAGAGGAGGGGCAGAGAGAGAGGGAGACACAGAGTCTGAAGCAGGCTCTAGGCTCTGAGCTTTCAGCACAGAGCCTCACATGGGGCTCAAACCCACAAACCACGAGATTATGACCTGGGCTGAAGTCGGACGCATAACCAACTAAGCCACCCAGGCACCCCTAAAAGCTACTAGCTTTTAATTTTTTAATTTTAATTTAAGATACTAAGTTCCAGGATGATTTGTTCTATAGCAATATATAACTGAAATAGATTATATATCTCAGCATTACAGTAAACATAATTACATTACTTATCCTCTAAGGTATATATTTCAGACTATACATAATAAAGTACCTATATATGCATACATATAAAGTCAATTCTATTATAATCTGACCTAAGCAGTGCTAAAAAAAATCACCAAATTGTGCAAAATCTCGCAATATAAACCACAAAGCCTATGTAAAATGGTGTTGAGCACATATAACTCAGAAACTAAAAAATAAATCTAGGAACCTACTAACGTGGCAGCACAGTTTTGCACATATTAAATGATCAACAAATACATAAATATTACAATGAATATGGTACTTTACCTCCAAAAAGGCCCGAAGGTCACTCGAGGAGTGGGTGTCAGGAGAGTTGTGAGTTATTGTGAATTGGTCTTCAGCACCAAAGGGCAGCTAAGGCACAGCTTGACTGGAAGGAAGTCAGATAGTCAAACATTAAACATTCCCTTAATTAAAAATATACATATACTAAATTTGCAATTTCCCCAAACCCATATTAACCATTGCATATTTCAGCTTTAGCTCATAATATACTTTACATGCATGAGATATAGTCCAGGTAAAAAAATTTAAGACAGCATCCCTACTATCATTAAAACTAACTTTTAATTTCACCAAAATTACTCAGATATTGGCTATAATTTTCAAAAATACTACTTTCTAAAAAAACAGCTAAAAGAAAATGTCATATTATACATCAACAAATTAATAAATCTCTTCACAAAAATGCAAGTGTTCTTCTAAGATATTTTAATATTTTGAAATTCTTTCATTTTAAAGATGCTAAAGAAAATGTTTAAATGATGAGAACCATTTAGAATCAAGACTTTACATATTTGAGGAGACAGTCTCCCATTTTTCCCATTAAACTAATTTAAATTGAAAAATAATTAGCATAAAAATAATTAGCATATCACAGGGATGGTAGATACTGTGGTAACTGGGAGAGGGTGGGAACAAAAAAGAGGTAAATTCTATTAGAGTAAGCCTCTTGACATTTATAGTCCTGTTTTTAAGAGTTTCTATTAGTGTAGTCCTGGAAAGGAAAAAAAAAAATGTATGTTCTATGTAAACTTTTGAGAATTTTTTTTTAATATAATTCATTGTCAAATTGGCTTACATACAACACCCAGTGTTCATCCCAACAAGTAACATCCTCAGTGCCCATGACCTACTTTTCCCTCTCTCCCACCCCGCTATCAACCCTGTTTGTTCTCTGTATTTAGGAGTCTCTTATGGTTTGCCTCCCTCCCTGTTTGTAACTTTTTTCCCTCCTTTCTTCCCCCATGGTCTTCTGTTAAGTTTCTCAAGATCCACATAGGAGTGAAAACATATATCTGTCTTTCTCTGACTTATTTCACTTAGCATGATACCCTCCAGTTCCATCCACATTGCTGCAAATGGCAAAATTTCATTCTTTCTCATTGCCAACTAGTATTCCATCCCAATGGCCAACAGACACATAAAACGATGCTCAATGTCACTCATCATCAGGGAAACACAAATCAAAGCCACGCTGAGATACCACCTCACACCGGTCAGAGTGGCTAAAATGAACAAATCAGGAAACAACAGGTGTTGGTGAGAATGTGGAGAAACAGGAATGCTCTTGCACTGTTGGTAGGAATGCAAACTGGTGCAGCCACACTGGAAAACAGTGTGGAGGTTCCTCAAAAAATTAAAAATAGAACTACTCTATGACCCTGCAATTGCACTACTAGAAATGTATCCAAAGGATACAGGAGTGCTGATTCATAGGGGCACTTGTACCCCAATGTTTATAGCAGTGCTTTCAACAATAGCCCAATTACAAAAAGAGCTTAAATGTCCATCAACTGATGAACGGATACAGGAGATGTGGTTTATATATACAATGGAGAAATTAACCAACATTCTGTTCTAATATTTCTTTTTAAGGACAAAGTATGAATGCCTGAGTGTTTAAGATTGGTTTCACTTGTGTCTCAGTACTTAAGTATTAGTGTTTTAATAAAGACATTTCCACTCTTAAAGAGTGTTGTTCTCGAAATCCTTCCACATAACATTGTTGCTATATTAAATCTGTTTATAAAAAGGGAAGAAAAACTTCAGTCCTAACTAAATTTAAAAGCCAAATGGTTCTCAGAGTAACTAATTGAAGTTGAAATGCACTGTGTCAAACAGGAATCCCTACTATCTGTTACAGGATTCTAGTCTAGTGGCTCACCCAACAGAGGGTACTAGCTCAACAAACTTATCAAAGAGACAATTACAAATTTTGACAGAGATCTTAAGCAATTACAAGGGGGAGGACAGTGACTCTTTCAATGCTGGAATGTCTCGAAAGAGAAAATTACAAATAACTTAGAAGGAAAACTGTGGGGTTTTTTCTTTAAGTTTTGTTTTACTTGATTTAATTTGATATGATTTCAACTAACAGAACAAAATCAGTCCTTGGTCAATTCTGAAATTATCTCAGTAATTAAATTTAAGAGAAACAAAGTTGCTTAATTTATTTTAGAAGTTACTATACTACACAAGTGGGTTATTTCTATTGGATTCGCCAAATCCTAGGACACAATTAACTAAAGTTAAATTTCAAAAAGCTGAAGTCAGCACTTCAGAAAATTTTAAGACAGGTGTGAAAGAAACAGAAAACCGCAGTATCCACTCCTATCTGTTTAGGCCCTTTGGAAAGAGGCTTCACAAGAAAAGGCCAAATTGGTAGTGGCCCCATAACTTTGTGATTATCTAATATGTTACTACAATTAGCCATACAAGGTCTGTGAACCTGGTGAGACTCAGTGCAACAGAGTGTAAGAAGCAAAACCCTTCACCCAAGGGACTGGTTTTAAGTACCATTCGCAGAAGACAGATGCTAACTAAGCTGATAAGATGATGCCTAAGTGCCACAGCGATCCAGTAAGGTTTCTTGAATATTTTAACTTAATGGTTTCAAATTAGCTATAGCCAACATACATATGCAAATAACCACAACATAAATAAACTTTCAGAATAATGTTTTCAACCCAAAGTACACCACGGAAGTCTCACCTCTTGGTCTAAATAAACTTAATTAAAACAGAAGACAAAAGATGGCTAAATAAAATGTCATTTTCAACCATATCATTTCAAAGCCTCGAGAAACTTGTTCGGACCGACGGTGCCACCTCCGGAGTCCGCATCGCAAGTCGCCCGGGTCGGGTGTCTGCGCGAGGACCGGCCCCGTCCGTCATCTGGCGATTACCTCGGGCTGCAGCCGTCCGCGGGATCCTCCTTCCCCGGGTGGCCCCGCGGTCCGGGCGGCGTCCGGAGGCGACGCGGTGGAGGGAGCTCGGCGCGCGGGCCACTCGGGCTGATCCCGAGCGCAGGCGGCGCGGGGAAGGGAGCCGCTGCCGGGCGAGCGTGGCGGGCGCGCCGGGGACTAGCGCGCTCGCTCCGACGCGCACCGCGTCCCCGCTCCCGACCCGAGCGCGCGCTCGCCCGGGGAAAGTTGGGGGTGGGGGCGTGAGCTGGGGTTGGAGGCACCTCCGTCCGCCCGCCTTGCGTCCAGGTCGGCCCTGCGGATCCGCCTGCCTTGGCCTCCTCGAGGTGACCCCGGGCGGCCCGTTCTGACGGCCCCTGCTGGCCGAGGGTGGAGGCTGCCAAGGAGGAGCGTGGTAGCGCCAACCTGGCAGAGTGTGTGAGGGACGCGAGTTGGGCGACTGTTGGGAAAACTCAAAGTCAAGTAAAGTCCTACTTAAGGGAGTTCGCTTCCCACTCCCAGGACGGCTTGTGGGAAGAGGCCCAGTTACTTGTATGCTTCATATAATAATACTAATTATTAGTAGAGTATAGCTACTCTGCCATTTGGCCTCCACATAATGTACATGCCATAACTGCTATTCCCCGCGTGCTGTCACTGCCTTTCTGGGGTTTCTTTTACTTCTCTAATCCACACCCTACTGGACAGACCTACCGTTCTGCTAAGAATAGAACTGAGATTGAGTCTCGATCTGCAGATACAGCTCCACGTGCCTATCGCAAGGTAGGCTGAAAGTCGATGAGTTCCTTCAATGAATGAATACGCGAACCGATGACTGATGAACGTTTTCACATCTGAGATGTGACGTTTTGCTGTCTAAAAATCTGTTTTATTAGACGTCTTTACACTTTAATAAATTCCCATTTTGGTTCCAAGCAGCTCAGAACGTATAAATAACTTATATAATTTATATATTATATAGGAAGCAATCTTTAGTACTTTTTTTAAAGATACTTGCAGGTTTGCTGCCTAGCAGCCCCTCCCTTTTGTGGGAACACTATCCAAATTTTGCTTGTAAATGATGAATCATCCACTCTTAGTCCATTTGCCTCAGGTGATGGCAACTCTTGGCCTGATTCAGTGCATAACCCTAACCTGCTCGATGGTAGTTATTTATTCCTCTGGTAACAGGGTTTATTTCAGAAATATGTCCTGTGCTCCAAAGCAGGCCTCTCAGAGACAAAAAGACATAGTTCTGGAACTTTGTGACTCTTGCAAATTAGAGTCACCTAGCTCTAGAGATTGTGTAATGC
This sequence comes from Panthera leo, assembly GCF_018350215.1. Classification (NCBI taxonomy): domain Eukaryota; kingdom Metazoa; phylum Chordata; class Mammalia; order Carnivora; family Felidae; genus Panthera; species Panthera leo. The sequence continues at coordinate 106,473,160 of NC_056682.1, read as the reverse complement.
TCAGCCACTGCACGTCTGTTTATGCTAAGCTTAGAGCCCCTGTGAGGAAAGAAATATGGGATGCTGAAAAATGGATGCTGATATGTAGAGGGATGCTTCTGAAGATACTGACTTTATAAGGCACCTGGTTCCTCATGCCTTGCAGAGGTGCTCCCCCTGCACTTCCAAATAAGAGATAGTACGTCTCCTGTGCTGAAAAATGCTATAGAGATTTCTCCTCCACAAGTGAACATGTACCCCCATCAGAAATTTCACCCACCTACTCTTTTGGTTGTTAAGTCCCTTATCTAGGGATAAATCCCAGCATGACTTGACTGGGGACATGCTAAACTTGACATGAGTGGAAAGAGGGGTTAGAAGATTCAGGATCTACAGTCAGGAGCCAGGCCAATACTCCTGCGATGAAGTTTGGCAAGTTCTTGATCAAAGTAACCAAAACCTTCAGACTGAATAAGCATGAATTCATTGACTTGGGGCAACTTTCTTTGGACATGAGATACAATACCCTAGGAAGGACCCCAAGGGAATAGGTGAACTCACTGCTAGCATGGCTCTCCAAAAGAGATAGCTAAGCCTAAATCAAATGGATATGTGTTAGCTGCTCTGGAAGACAGCAGAAAAGGCACTAAAAGGAGCTGAAGGAGGTGAGATTGCTGTGGTGAATATACTATTTGAGGGCAAAATGCCCGTCAGTGGATTATATGTCACTGGAAGGCCGGAGGAAACACTGTTCAATGAAGGTCATCAGGAATGTACTGGTGAGAGGGACACCAACATCACTAAGATGTGTAGTGGAGATTCTCCTCTGGGGACATGAATTAATGCAGGAGAGATGTTCACAAAGCTGGGCTCAATGATATCCATGAAGATAATGATTCGGCCATGAGGCCAAGGAGGTAACATTTAATCACCAAGAGGCAGGAAGCTACAATCATCATAAAGACCCCCAAGGTCAGAGGGCAGTCAAAAAGGTTTGACACACAGGGAGTTGAGATTGTAAATAGACCATGGTGTTAAGAAGAGAAGAGATCAACAGCCATTATGGGTTCTAGGTAATAGCCACAACCAGAAAAAGGTTGTGAACCTTGGGGTTGTGAATAATGGGAAAGCAGGAGATGGAAGGAAGTCACTGAAATAAAAAGGCATGATTCAAGTGTGCAATTTATTTCCCAGGAAGGTGGCAATTCAGAAACACTGTTACAGCTTTTCTTCTGGCACTGGGATCCATGTACTTGAATTCCCAACAGACTTGGGAGTATGAACTTGATGATGGGGGATATATCATGGGGTATGAAGAACATGGTATTCTTCTAAACCATTGTAGCCAGCATGCCCTCTGCATCAATTAGATGCATAGAAATACCATTAACTAAACAGCTCCCTGTAGTTCGTCTTATTTAATTACCTCATGCATGAAAAGATTATCATCATCACTCAGCTAGACTTCTTATACTGCAAACTCTTTGACTTTGGTTGAATGAAACTATTAGTAAAAAAATATACCTATAGAAATGACGTCCCTTGAAAATCATCCGTGACTATCACAATTTCAAAAGTGGGAAGAATTCCGAATTTTGTCAAAACTATAAAAACAATGTATTCTGAGGGTGCCTGGGTGGCTCAGTCAATTAAGTGTCCGACTTGATTTCAGCTCAGGTCCTGATCTTCTGGTATGTGGGGTCAAGTCCCACATTGGGCTCGGTACTCACTGACAACAAGGAGCTTGCTTGGGATTCTCTCTCTCTCTCTCTCTCTCTCTGTCTCTGTCTCTGTCTCTCTCTCAAAATTAACAAATAAACTTTAAAAAATGTATTATGGGGGCACCTGGGTGGCTCAGTCGGTTGAGCATCCTACTTTGGCTCAGGCCATGATCTTGTGGTCTGTGAGTTCGAGCTCCGCGTCGTACTCTCGCTGTCGTACTGATAGCTCAGAGCCTGGAGCCTGCTTCGGATTCTGTGTCTCCCTCTCTCTCTCCCTCTCTCTTTCCCCCTCCCCCGCTCATGCTCTATGTCTCACTCTCTGTCAAAAATAAGTAAACATTAAAAAACTTAAAAAAATAATGTATTATGGTTTTGAGATTTAACTTGTGATAAAATACACAAATTTTCTTGAGAAGAAATTCATACCATTTTGTATCTGTAGTCTCATTTCTTAACAGCACATACCTACACTTCAAATAGAAACTCAACTTCTTGCAATATGCTATCTCAAAATTGTGGAAAAAATAAAAGTAGAATAAAGGTAGAAAGAAAAATCTCTTCAAAAATAGATGCCTGTCTTGAATGTATAGCATCCTACAAGTTCACTGTTTTTTTGTATAATCATAAGTCTCATAATAAAATATTCATTATTAGTATTAACAAATTTTAAGTAAGTATGAGGTGTTTTAATTAGCATGAAATTAAAAAAAAATAATAGCCAAGTGTTGTAAATTTTCAAGCAAAACTGGCCCATGTGGCAGTACAAATTCATACTTCCATTTAGAAAAGAACATGACAAGAACCCCTGGGTGGCTCAGTCAGTTAAGTTTCTGATTCTTGATTTCAGCTCAGGTCATGAAATCACAGTTGTGGGATTGATCCCTGCATCCTGCTCTGTCCTGGGTGTGGAGCCTGCTTGGGATCTCTCTCTCCCTCTCCCTCTGCCCTTCCCAGTCATGAGCTTGCTCTCTCTCTCTGTCTCCCTCTCTAAAAGAAGAGAAGAGAAGAGAAGAGAAGAGAAGAGAAGAGAAGAGAAGAGAAAAAAGAAAAGAAAAGAAAAGAAAAGAAAAGAAAAGAAAAAAGAAAAAAGAAGAGAAGAGAAAAAAAGAAAACAACAAGACGGGGTGCCTGGGTGGCTCAGTAGGTTAAGCATACAACTCTTGATCTCAGCGTAGGTCTTGACCTATGACCACATTGGGCCCCGTGCTGGGTGTGCAGTCTACTTAAAAAAAGAAGGTGACAATGCATATTTTAAATTATGGAAAAATCTTTTTGATCTAACTCAATAAGTCCACTCTTGGGAAAGTACTTTATGGAAACACTTTAAAAGAAGAAGAAAAAAAATTGGATAAAGTAGGGAGAAGAGGAAGAAGAGGAGAAAGAGAAAAGACAGAAAAAGAGAGAAACTAAGTGCAGAGAAGCATATGGCAGCAATAAGTATAACAAAGAAACATATAGATACAATTAATATATAATATAGTGAAATAATTAAGCAAACTAAAATACTACCACTTGAAGGAATATTATGCTTCCATTAAAATAATCCTAAATATGATTTCAACATTAAAAAGTATATCTTATATAATGCTAGATTGTAAAAACATGAAAAGTAAAACTTGGTGCAGACTATGTTCTCAAATATTTGCAAGACCAAGTGTAATATGAACATATCTCGATGAAAAAATATTGTTTCTCTTTTAAAATGTTAATGTTTTCATGCTTACATTATATTTAGTGTTGAAATAGTTAATGTTTTATTTACTGATTATTAAAATATGTTAGAGAAAAATTAATTTCTTTGTGTTGTTCATAGTTTTATGTCTTGCTGACTTCATATTTGCTGTTTGAATGCCTTAGCACCATTCAGTGTTATGTCTAGTAGTTGAAAGATGGGATAGTTTTTGTGAATCTAAACTATAGATATGTAAAAATACAGCATATCACTTAAAATCAGATGATCAGATACATTCTCTCTTGTTTTCTCTCTCTCTTGCTGCCCATGCACACACAAACATAAACAAATATATACTTTCTATCTGTCTCTGTCTCTCTCTGACTCTCTCCATACCCTCCCCCACACATGTAATGTATATGAATATTGATATTATATGTGTGTGGAGTGTATATATGTAGGTATATGTATAGGTAGTAATAGAGACATAATTCATTCATATTTCCAATAGTATCTGTGGCTCCCGGCAAGGGATAATATACACAATAATAAAGTTAGTTAAAATCTTTAAAAAATTATTTGTAATTTTGTAATGTTTGAAAAAGGGAAATACACAATGAAAATAATAAATTAATTATTTATAAAACTAACTTAAAAATTAGATAAGGGATTTTTAACTTCAATATGTACAAGGACCAGGCCAATAACATAAATAAAGCTGATGAGTTTTCACATATAGTCTGCAACCAGTTTAACAAGGATAATAGCAACTGAGTGAGACCCAGGGCACAAAAGAAGCCAGGTTTTGATATAAAATTTTCTTTATCTGACATTGGAAAGTTTAAAAAAATGAACACCGTGGGATTCTGGGTGGCTCAGTCACCCCATTCCGTATGTTGAATCTTAACCCTCCAAAGGGCATTAGGAGGTTTAGATTTGGAAGGTGTTTAGGTCATGAAGATGAAGCCCTCATGAATGAGATTAATGTTTCTGTAAAAGAGACCCCACCGATATCTCTCAGCCCTTGTGTTTGTATTGTTGATACAAGAAGTCTGCAATCCGGAAGAGGTTATTCATGCAACCATGCTGGTACCCTAACCTAGAACCTTTAGCCTCTAGAACTGTGAGGAATAAATTTCTGTTGTTTACAAGGTATCCAGTCTGTGTTTTTTTTGTTTTTTTGCTTTGCTTTTAAATTTGTTTTTTAGTGTATTTATTTATTTATTTTGAGAGAGAGACAGAGACAGAAACAGAGTGTGAGCAGGGAAGAGGCACAGAAAGAGGGACACACAAAATCTGAAGCAGACTCCAGGCTGTCAGCACAGAGCCTGATGTGGAGCTCGATCCTGTGAACCATGAGATCATGACCTCAGCCAAAGTCAGATGCTCAACCACTGAGCCACCCAAGTGCCCCCTCCCCACTGTGGTATTTTGTTATAGCAGCTTGAGTGGACTAAGACACCACCATATCTAGTTTGTGATCTCTGATTCTAGTTCACATTCCTTTACTTCAGAAATTTAGATATAAAGCTTATGAAATAAGTTAAGCTCCAAGAAGCTAAAACCTAAGAGCTGAGACCATAGAGTTAACTGGTCTCACAGAGCAGTGATGGTAGGTACCCAAAGATCCTGGATTGTCAATTCCATACAATATATTTGTCTACTAATTAAAAATTCTTTATCATGCCAAGTTGAAAAAAGCAAATGAAGTTTTAATTTCATGTGAATATTAGAATTAAAAAAAAAAACCTTTTAGGATGCCTTAACATTCAGGTGTACAGAATATACAGATTATTGTTCTCTTGGAAATACTGCAGATTCTCCTACTAGGCATCTAAAACTTTCTAAATGCAATCTCTTAAACCCCAATTTCTTTCAAGGATTGAACAACAACAAAAAAGTGTGAGGCATTCTGCCAGTATTAAAGCGAAGACTTTTTTTTAATTACAATTAATTAAAATGGAAATTAATTTTGCCCAGTTGATTTGCATTTTGCATGCAAATGTGGAAACTTTGCCATCCTTTAACACCCTGATAGCCTTGCTATTTGAAACAATTTATTTAAATAAAGCTTTTTGTTCTGCTTTGCTCATTTTTCAAATGTCGCCTCCAAGCAGTGGGATTTCAAAATGTCGACCTCGGTGTCTCTTGGAGTTCTCAGAATAATAAATGATTTGCAATATCATCTATATTTAAAATTTTCTTATGAATAATTGGTCACATTCTCCATGCCAACCCTACAACAGCACTTGCATTCTGAATTCTTTTCAACATCATCTTTTTTTTTAATTCCTAACTCCCTTTTATTAACTTATTGCCCTGAATTTTGCCAATCAACTCAATGGTACTTTAATTTGTCAAGATTTCACTAATGACACTGCTATCATAAGCAAAATATGCTAAAAAGATAGATCCTTTATCTGTGTCCGCCTGATTGTCTACTCCCTTTTCCTTCTTTTAGGCTTTCCCTTTTGCAGCCTGTTTTATAATCTTTCAAGAATTTTTGAAATATCGTTTGATTAACTCATTCTCTGCTTAAAAAGAAAGCAATAATCCTCATTAGTTAGAGTGACATCTGTAAGTCCTTTATTCTTACAGTCAATGTTCTTTAAATTTTGCCCACACTTCACTTAAATGCTAATTTAGAATATCTAGAGAACCATTTTCCCATTTTGGAGTCTCTTTTAGAGAATTAGAATCAATTATTTCCATATATTAGACCATTTTATTTATTATCTTTTAAATCTCATTGTCCAAGGTGCTCCTTTAGGTATTTATTCCCCAACCTGGACTTCCCAGCATGTCCTTTGTCACATATGGCAGGATAATTTGTTGACACATGAATCTACATTTTGCTATGTGTTTATTTTCACCTCACTATTCCAAACTGGTTCCCAAACATACACATTCTTGACTAAAAGGAAATTTATTTTTCCAAAGAGAAAGGGGAACTTGTCATAGAAATGTTTTCCTAGTTTGTATTTTTTTTTTCAGAAGGCCAAACAAGAATAGAGCAGGTGGGGAGAGGGGTAGGGGGGAAAGAAGAAGAAGTTCTTATATGTGACAGGAAGCAGATTAGCAGGTAACAAGAGTATGGCAGAACTCTGCTTACTCCCTAGTACCCAGAACAGGTGGCCACACAGCAGAGGGCACTGACTTGAATTTGAATTCTGGTACCCTCAGAAGAGAGAGCTGACGTACAGAGTTCCACCAGAAGCAAAGATTCTTGTGTGCGAACTTGAGATAGAAGTATTTATCTGCAGTCAATGTACCACATCTGATTTGAATAAAATGATTATAAATTTTTGTATATCTAACATATAAAGTAAGATATACCCCCAAATCATCCATCTTCCAAGACTTAATTTAAATTCACATTGTTATAAGTTTTTCCTGAAATCCTCACAGTTTGAATCATTCCTTCTCTTCTATATTGATGAGATTCCTTCTCTTCTACATCTATAGATGCTTTGCATCTAGAAATAGATGCACGCAATATTGCATCTAGAAAACACGCAATATTGAATTTAATAATTTATTCCTATTTAATTTTTGTTCCTGGTGGTCATATTTTTCCCCATTTCCTCTTTGACATTTAGAACATGTATATATTTTACAAAAGATTCTGTAGTACCTTTCCAATGCAATCAGATTACTTGAGTTTTAAAAGAGAGTGTTCAGCTCTCAAATAGTAATTATGATTTCAACAACCCCAATAGTATTTCAATCTTCTTCTGAGATAAATGACAAGTGAGAGGAGTAGGTTTTGTTCTCTAATCCCTCAGAGTCTCAAGTGCACCAAGATTGCTTGCAATTATGTTGAGCAATGTCGCTAGCTAACCTTGGCAGTTTCCGGCTTTCATAATTTAGTATGTTTTACCAGAAGTGACCTCTAAGTATGCGATATGTCACAATCTTATATACAAATAAATCCTCTGTGACTCAGCTGATATTCTTACAGGGATGTTGTGTTCCATTTGGTTTAGTTTCCTTGGTGTACCAAATTTTTGTTATGTTGGAACTGGAAGTAAAAGTACAAACTTAGGGAAAACTCAAATGAAATTTCGCTATCATTTTTCAAAGAAAATGCATTTTTTTTTCATTTGGGGACTGAGGAGCGTGTCATTTTCTTCTGTCTGAGCAGAAAAAATGACAGACTTCAGCAAAAATGAAACTCCTATGTCAATGAAAGTTTTCCTCAGTTCTGCATCATCCCATAATGTTGACTAACTCTGTTCTTTGGGAAGTTTATCAGAATTCAGATCTGACAGGATCTTAGACTTGAGGTGGATATATCTTGTTTAAATCAGTGAAAGTAAAGAGGTAGAAGTGAATACTAAATTCTTTTTTAACTATTCTGATATAAAATAGTCACTTTGAAAATGTCTTAAGTCCTAAAGAAAAAACACCATATATTCTTACCACATACATTTAATATTACCAAAAGAAGCAAGCGTATTTTCAAAATCCTAATGTACAACCTGATTACAAATACAAATCAATTTTTGCAAGTTTAGTTGATTTTTACAATGTGATACCTTCCTTTAATTCCTTCCTCTGGATGTCCAGTTTTATTGCTGGGTCCTTCAAGCCTCTATTGTTAGAGTAGTAATCTCCCCAGGCTCTGCAATAAATTAGTACTTAATTTAGTACTTAGGTGTTCTTCCAGGTACTTAGCTCAGTATTCAGGTGTCTCACAGCAGGTAGGAAGGTGTTTGTCTTGTTGATAAGAACAGCTTTGGGGTGCCTGTGTGGCTCAGTTGGTTGATCGTCTGACTCTTGATTTTGGCTCAGGTCGTGATCTCACGCTTTGCAGATTTGAGCCCCACATCAGGCTCCGCATTGATAGTGCAGAGCCTTCTTGGGATTCTCTCTCTCTCCCTCTCTCTGCCCCTCCCCTGATTTCTCTTTCTATCTCAAAATAAATACATCAGCTTAAAATATATATAAAGAACAGTTTTGTCTCTGAGTGCCATGGTTTTAGTAAGTGCCTTCTGCCTCCATCACTTGTCTGGCCTTTAGCTTCCTTTTTTTGATTCCCCCATAATGCCACACTGACCCCTAACCGTTTTTCATGTACACTGAAGTTACCTTCTTCCTAGATCTCTGTCCCCTCAATACTTGAATCTCAGGCCACTTACCCATGGTTCTCTGTTTCTTATGTAGCAAATTAAAAAAAAAAACTGTTATCACTTATTTTTAGTTGCAAACTTTACCCTGCAGTCCAGCTGAATTTAAGAAAAAGTTAAGGGAAAGGTAAACTAAAGAAAGGAGAGTAAAAGCACAGAGGTAACAGGATATGAGAAGACAACAGGGGCAGCAAGAGCTATTCCCAGATACAAAAGTCATGGGTGGGCACAGCACCATCCCACACTGAAGCAATGGTGATCTTCCAGGGGGTGCTTGCATTCTAGGCACCAAAACTCCACCAGCTTTTACAATGTTCATTTGTCCTTTTACTTGGCCAGAGACTGCGTGAGACCCACAGAACCCCCTCATAACAGATGAAGAAATGAAATCATATGTGGGGGTCCAACGTCTGTCAAAAACAACATGCCACAACTGCTGTGATCCTCCCTTGAAGGTCTCATAAATGTGTTTTTTTCTGTAGGTAGTTTTTCCATCAGTGCCACTATGACCTATGAGCTCGCCAACCTGGCATGAAAAGTCAAGAATCTTTTGGTGGTTTCAGAATCCTTATGTTAGAGTGCTTTCTCTCTGGTGTTTATGACCCAAGTGTTTCTGCTGTCTTTGGAACTTCATCAGAAAGTAGTTCAAAAGGAAACAATGTAAGGCTGAAGTATACAACAGACAGTTGGACATATTTGGAATCAGTTCAGGAAGCCAGAGTAAAAGCTCCAGGAAGTATCTATCGTGTGCAAAATGCCCGCATGTTTTATTCAGGCTGCCACCATAGTCAGCCATCTTCATTGGATAGTGTGCTACCCCCAAGATTCCAAGTCAGCATAGTACGCATTACTATTTCCTCAGTGGGGGAGTTGGATCCCCAGGCCTAGGTTGCCATCTGTGGTGAACTATTAAGTTATCTACCCAGCTGGGTCATGGGATTTAAAAAGATTTGCACATTCCTTGGTCATGAATCTTGGTTTTGAGCTAACTAAGAAGTGTAGGATACAATGGTATTTTCTACAGTAAATTGTTATTTGAAGGGTGGATGGTATTAGAGTAAAAGTTTGGGAGTGGGGGTGGTGGGGAAGACTATTTTGTTTTGTTGAATTGGAAAGCATGTTTGGTATAAATGGAAGTGAGGCACGTTGAGTCCTAGAGGGCATTTTATTTTATTTTATTATAATTTATTGTCAAATTGCTTTCCGTACTACACCCAGTGCTCATCCCAACAAGTGCCCTCCTTAATGCTCATCACCCACTTTCCCCTCTCCCCACCCCTCATCAACCCTCAGTTCGTTCTCTGTACTTAAGAGTCTCTTATGGTTCACCTCCCTCCCTCTCTGTTTGTAACTATTTTTTCCCCTTCCCCTCTCCCATGGTCTTCTGTTAAGTTTCTCAGGATCCACATATGATTGAAAACATGGTATCTGTCTTTCTCTGACTTATTTCACTTAGCATAATACCCTCCAGTTCCATCCATGTTGCTGCAAATGGCCAGATTTCATTCTTTCTCATTGCCGAGTAGCATTCCATTGTATATATAAAGCACATCTTTTTATCCAGTTCGTCAGTTGATGCCGGGAGGGCATTTTTATGTTCACTGACTTGGATTCTTTTAAATATGTTTCTAGGTTAGATACTCTGCCCCACAGCTTTCTTCTCTCTCCCTTATTTAGGGAGGAATTATTCTTTGTGGAAAAATCACAGAGAAATCATATGATTGATTGATAAATATAATAGCTGCCATTATGGATTATTGAAATTTTACTTTTATTAGAGCCAAACAGAAACAAAACAAAGTGAAACAGGGTCTCATCAATGTGTTGTGTCTCAAGTGCCAAGTTCTCCAGCTAGTTGCCTTTTCTCTACCTTTCGGAGTCTTCTGTCAGTTGCTTTATTCATTGTACCCAGGGTTTTTGGTGTAAGTAGTAGGAAGACTGAGGTCAAATGTGTATACTCCATCCTGTTCAGAGCCAGGAGAGCAGTTATGTTTTATAGGGGCATAAACACGAAGAAAAGGCCTTCTTAAACTCCAGTCCCTGTCTCCTCAAGAGAGTGAGACCACTGCACACTGGGTTTAGTTTCTACTTCCTACCCAGTGGTTCAGAAACTGTCTCCAGGCTCTAAGGTGGGGCAAACGCAGCCTCAATTCTTTGCTTTTCTCCTTTCCTTTGTCATAGTCCTCCCTTGCATGTTGACAAAATACGAAATCTTGTTTTCATATATTTGTCAGTTTTTCTAGTTCTTTTTTTTTCTTTTTATCCATCAGAAGGTAATTCTCTCCAGTTAACTCTTCATGGATAGAAGCAGAAGCATTCCTAACTAGTGTCATTTTAATTAAACTTATTTGCCAATCCTTGACTTATGAATGTTAGCTCTCATTTTCATAGACCCTCTACTCGAAGGTAGGGCTTTGATTCTGTCATAGGAAGCATTAGGAGGGGAATTACAGATGTTTTTGGTCAGTGCTTAATTTAGCATTGCTGGTTGCTTGAGGGTGGCTTTTGATCATTACAGAGCTACAGTACCACATAAGTTTCACCATACGCAAAATGTTGTGCCTCTGAGTACACTTTCATACCATCGTGACAGACTTCAGCCAGAAGATTAGAACACAATGTGTTGTAAATCTGGAAATACATTTTAGTGAAATGAGAAAATTCAGCAGATGATAAACATTTACAGTTCCTGTTCATGGTATGTTTAGTAGAGAAACAATTAAAAATCTATGGAAAATCCCTTTCTGTCATTCTACTTTCTTTTTTCCCAGGCCACATAAAGTCTAAATCAGTCAGAGATGGGTACGAAAATTTAATTTTAATATTTTTATAATTATAATATTGTATGTTATTATAATTATACAATTATTATAATTATAGCATATATTATAATTATAGAATCATTATAATTATCTTTTCACTTTCTTGGGAGAGTTATAGAATATTTCTAAAGGTACCACGTCTACCTATCTTGGGCAGGTGTTTTTCATAGTCCTGTTTTATATGTTTGAATGGAAATGGAGATCATTTTTATGGCAGTGAGTGTTTAGAAATACATAAATGATTTTTTCTTGTGCTTGCAAATATGCTAGGACAGATGATTAAATAGTGACAGTTTTTCACACTAAATTAGGAAAGGGGATCAATTAATTTCAGTAATTATATCAAATTCTGCACAGACAGCCTTAATGCACTTATTCTGCTTTTAATCACCAGCCCCATTCACATTTACAATGTTTGCAGTACAGTGTAAAAGAAATAGCATGGGCTTTTAAGATGAACATAATTGAGTTTAATTCTTGGCTCCATAACACGGCTCACAAGTAAGTCAGACGGCATACATACACACACATACACACACACACACACACACGTACACACACACACACGTACACACACGTATGCTCAGAGAGACCTATATCTATTAGTTATGAAAAATAAGCGAGATAATATATTAAAGTATATTCAAGTACCCTTTTTAGTGAGCACATTGTAATTCTTATACCTGTTAGGTAATATTATGAGCATTATATAATTTTATGAATTTATAAAGGCTAAAATATAACAGTTTGGGTGATTCTAGAAACTGGCAATTCCACAAAATTTCACTTCTAAAGGCTTATAATGTATCTTTGAAGATAAACTGAGATATTAGTGAAACCCTAAATTTATTTGGCCTTCTTTCCTTTGCTGTGTAGTCTCCTGCTTCTGTCCTCTTTTGTCATGACTCAGATGTCACGTTTCCCCAGCAGAAATGAGCATTAGAACACAAAATTGTTCGCATGTTCACTTAATCCTGCAAATATTTATTGAACAACTATGAAGATTATAACAAACAGATGTTGATGCCTTGCATAAGAATGGATCTGTTAGAATTTCATTCTAATTCTGTAGAATAGATGGAAGATCATTTCTCTTAAATATCTGTCATATGCTAGGACTTTTACAAAGATTATCTCATTTACTTCTCTATTAAGCAGTGAGAGTAGTTTTCTCACTTTCTAGATAAGGCAACCAGCTAAGAGGTTAAGTTACCCATTCAAGGTCATACAAGTCGTGTGACTTAACCAGCTTACAAGGCTTGTTTATATTTGGAAGTATTACAATATTATATAGACTATGTAATTCTTATTACCGCCTCTCTCTTTACAAATGAATATGTTTTAATTGTGTTCCTCTAAAGTGTAAAGATTTTGGAGGTATGATCAACACAGGTCTTTGCTTTACTCAGCAGAAAGATTCTGACCAGTAGCTTAAACCCTGAAGGAGCATTTTCTTCCTTTTCATAGATTTAATAGCAGTCTTTTCTCCCTTGATGTCCTTTTCTAGTGATGTACAGGCGTGGTATTTCTTTTATAGATAACAAACACGAGATCAGAATGTGCAGAAGTAAAATAAATGGCGGACGAGGATCATCTGTTGTCTGTAGGCAGCGCGATGGCAGCACTTCCTTTGCTTTACTGCAGACTTGACAGGCATCCCGCTCCCTGATGGTGCAGCTAGTGAGCTTTGGTAGTGGCTGCAAAAGCAGCTTCCAGCGATTAAATCTCAGTCTTTCAGTCAGGAAACTGCCTGTGATGTCTTTTCTCACAACTACTTATGTCTCATTAAAAGCCTTCTTTCTTCTCTGTAGATTCAAATCTGGCATTGCAGAGGAAAAAAAAAAAATGCTCACATGGCACGTTCTGCTGTTCAAGTTCCTTACCTTTATATATGGATTTAAAAATGTTGATAAACTCATTAACAAAGAAGGAGGAAAGAGAGCAAATGTATTTCTGAAAACGTTGACGATTGCACATGCCTTGGAATCCGAATGTATATTCTTGAGCATTTCTAAATTGCATTGCTCTGTTTTCACTGATATTTTCTAAACAAATAATTTATTTCAAGTAGCTTCTTAGCATGTGTATTGCTGTAGGTTGTGCAATGTAGATCAAACCGCGTAGAATTTCTTAAACTTGAAATCTAATTTACATAAGCATAGGCAAAAAAAAGTGTAAAAATCTGAGTGCATTTATTTGGGTCATAAGTACAGGTTGTCTGGATGAAGATGGAGTGTTAAAAAGATGTGAAGACTGGATAATATTCAGATATGTTAGTTCTAGGGGGAAGCTTTTCCAGGCCTGAAGCATCATGATTCTAGATAAGGAAACAGAGATAGAGTAGGACGGGGTGCATTAATTTAAAGAAACACTAGGTCACATAAATTTTAACATGCATCTCCCCCTCATTTTTTTCAGTGTCCCTACTCTGCCCTCTTTCCATTGATAAATGGATCTGTGCTTCTTCTCAAATGAATTGCCTCCGGGATATTAATAGAAACACGTGTGAAACGACTCTGGAAAAAAGAAGCTCGTCCACCTAACTAGAGGCTATGAAAGAAAATAATTTGTGTGCTCACACCTACACACCCAGAACCTAGGGGAATTGTGGCTATTAAGTGATAATTTGATTGAGAAGGACTATGTGTCCTCAAATATGTAAAATTTTCCTGTTCTATATTAATTCTTATGAGCAAATCCATTTATCCTTTATAATGCTGATACCGTGCTGGTGGGTTACACGTCAGCTTCTCACCTTTGCACTGAGTAACAGATTGCTATTTCCTTAAGCAGGTGATTTCAGTTGAGGAAAATGTGCGTTAGTGGAATATTAAAAACAAAAATTTAATTGTGCTTGATAAATAGAGACTGAAATAAACCATACTGAGAAGCTTCGGCTAGTCCCAAAGCAGTATGAGAATCCTGGGTACGTGGTGGATACCTGTGAAAGGACAAGTAGCAAAATTGTGTATGCTTACTTCTCCGAGTTGGGCTGTCCAGCATATGGCTGTAAAAAACACCTGAAAACAGCACTCCAATTGGGAAAAAAATGTTGCCATTAATTCTTCAATCTAATTTCCTGCACTATTCTTTCTCTCTTCATTTATGAAGAAGCCAATTATATTTAACTTACTGCTTGGTATTACGCAAAAGTCAGTGTTCTGCTTTTTCCATAAACTGTTTTCTTTTTATTCTTCAGATTGAATCCTTTCAATAGATCTCTCTCTAATTTCAAATTTATTTTGCTATCTCTGATTTGTGATACACCTGTTAGGTAATTTTTCATTTTAATTATTATATATTTTGGTTCTAGAGTTTCCATTTTTGTTTCGTTTTGCTACTTCTATAGATTCCACCTTAAGTGGATTATTGTGATATTTTCCTTTGGTATATATAATAGTCAAAGAACTTATTGAACTTAAAACCCCAAAGAGTATTGTGCACATAAGCTATACCTGTTCAGTCCTTTCAGCCTTTTGCTGTGGCTTCCTACTGAGAACCTTGAAGTTTCCACATGCATGCAGAGTTTCGATGTAACCTAACAATTTGGGCAGGGTTCATATGGACATTTGGGGGCTCCTTCTGTTACAACTCATTCCTTTGTGGATTCCCTGTTCAACTCCTTGCCACTCTGCTCATCTCTGAGCTTCATCTTCTGACACCTTAAGCCAAATTCTGAGGCTTTTTTTGCTTGGGTTCTAGGTGTACTGAGCAACTTGGATTGTGGAATGCTCTCAGAAAGGTCATATATTATTAAGCTCACTCAGTGTAGTTCCTTTTGTCAAGGGTCAAATGCTCTCAAGTTTCTGCCTGTGTTTTGTCATTTCCTAGTGCTCTCAAATGTTTCTTTTTATTTATTGTGTAGAGTATATAATTGTTTCTTCTGCAAATGTTGGTCTAATACCAACCCTCTGGTATTATCAAAATCCTTCTCCTTACCTAATATTTCCTGATGTGGATAAATTCTATTTATTAACCTTCAAACAATTAACATTAATGATAGTGATGACTAACACTAATGTATTTTATATTTATTTAGTTCTGTAAATATTTTATATTCTTTTACCTCTGTTATGCCATATGGGGATATATATTGTAATAAAGACAAATAAAAGAGAAAAATATTATATTCTTTATCTTTATAGTATTAAAAAGGACAGGGAAAGCAAAAAAATGATTTTTGTTTAAATCATGAAACCAAAAAATGCCAGAAGGTAGTAGTTGAAGAAAATCTGACATTTAATCTTCTAAGCCTGCTAGATCCCATGTCAACTCCACTGGGAACGTATTTAAAATACATTCTCATCTTTGTATTCAACCATAAACCTTCACTAGTGAAATCATTAGTGATTTGTTTTTTTTTTTCTTTTGTGGGATAGGTTGGATTTAAAAAAAAGAAAAGGTAGACCTAATCAATCAATAATGGAAGTTTAATATTCTTTGGGCAACACTGTGAAATTTTCTATGTTCTCAGAACGTATTTTTATGCTTGTTACATGTGAGAAACATTGGTAGGGTTAGTTGTTTTATAGTTAGTGTTTTTGCTATTTTAGAATTCCTCAGTTGAATACATCATTAAATAAAATTTATATAAGATGGAAAACTTATTTAAATTGCTTTATTGAGCTCAGCATGTGGTATTCATTCTCGGGAATTTAAATAAAGCTTCCATCTGTTCTTTTATTCAGACATCTCTGATTAAATTTTCACACAAAATACAGATAAACACAATATATGCAAGCAAGTTATAAAAGTTCCATTAAAAGTTCACGTTCTCATTCAAATGTTATTTTGAAGTTGAAACTCATTACTTAAAAGTTTTTCTCACAAGAATGGGATGTGATTTTGTTGAATTTCAAAGCAGACATCCTGTGATTCCAAGCTTTATAGGGTGCCAACAAGTGGTTGCAGAAATACAGTGTTTGTTATTGTCCATTAAGTATTTTCTAAAAACTTTTTAAAATTTTTTTAAAGAAGAGACATAGGAAGACTTTGTTATATTTGGAGCTTATGGTTTTGCCTTTTTAAAAGTTTTTTATGATTTTTGAATTTCAGGAACACCAATTTATCGGTGTTTTAGCCCAAAATAGGAAAGAAGATTGTCTTTTTTATATTTTGGAAAACATCTCCAGAAAGGCTTACAGTCTAAGAAATAACCTTACTGATTTCAACTATCCTAATTTGGGAGAATTATTTTAAAATGATCAATTATTTTTAAAAATCAATAAAATAAGTTTCAAACATAATAATGATATCTGCAGTTACTTAACATAGTTTACTTCTTAATCTTACAAAGTACATCTGTAGTAATGTTTATTTTTTTAATTTATTTATTTAAATTCAGGTTAGTTAACATACAGTGTAGTATTGGTTTCAGGAGTAGAACCTAGTGATTCATCATTTACATATCACACCCAGAGCTCCTCCCAACACTTGCCCTCCTTAATGCCCATCATCTATTTAGCCCATCCCCCCACCCATCAGTTCTGCAGGGGATAAAAATCACATTGTTGAAAGCATGTAACTGGTCCCAGGTCTTATAATTCAAAATTTGGTAAGTTGGAATTCAAACTCAGTCCTATTTAAATTCAAAACCAAATTCTCCTTCCATAATTTTGTATTGGATCTCATATTGAGCACAATATCCCTCCTTTGACAGATTGAGTTAAAGCAGAATACAAAAAAAAAAAATTAAACAGTTGTGTTTCTAACATTCTTCTCCTTTCCAGTATTTTGCAAGCTTATGCTGTTATTTCTGTTGACGAGAGAAATGGAAAAAACAGAGAGAAGAGGCAGATCCTAGATTTCTTTGTACTTGCCTGGAATCTCCACTCTGATTGGGAGATAGGCATCTGGCAGTTTTCTGTATGAAAATGTCAATGATTTTTTTTCCTTCATCTTTGTTAATACTCCAACCCACCTGACATCTCTTCGCAGAGCTGAAATTTTCCAGGTACAGTCTTGTAAAGGACAGGATGATTTGGTATCACAGTAATTTTGTCATTGTCACTTATCTGAGCGACATGCCCTGCAAACTGTGGCCTGTAAGAGAGCAGGCTTTTTTTGTAACTAATACAGTGCAACCATTGATATTATTGATTTCTTTTGAGCTTTTGGAGATTTGTGTGTGGAAAGTAACATTTGCAAAAATAGTCACAGAATAGGAGTAGAATACATGAAAATTTAGATAGTACAATAATCACATAGAACTGATTTTATTAATAACATAAAAAAGTATATATTGCAGAGTGGGTTTTGCGTTTCAACATAGGTAGGTTGGAATACTACAGATACAGCTTAAAGTGGAGTCACCTACTAAAATTCTATTGAATGGCCTTAATTCTGCTGACCTTAATTCCATCTTCCCTTTATGAGTGAAAATGGTCTCACTCTCTCTGATCCTTGCCTTATCATCAGGTTCAATTCTAAAAACACACAACAAAAACAAAAACAAAACCCCAAATTGGTTATTTCTAAAATCTTATTACAGACAGGCTTTGACACTAGCATTAACTTGAACATTCTAGGATTAAAAAAAAAAATCATGGGGTGCCTGTGTGGCTCGTTAGTTAAGTGGCCAACTTCAACTCAGGTCATGAACTTGCTGTTTGTAGGTTTGAGCCCCTCATCAGGCTCTGTGCTGACAGCTCAGAGCCTGAAGCCTGCTTCGGATTCTATGTCTCCCTCTCTCTCTACCCACTCCCCACTCACGCTCTGTCTCTCTCTGTCTCTGTCTCTCTCTCTCAAAAATAAATAAAAATTAAAAAAAAAAATCATTTGAGGCTCTGAATTCATTTCCCTTTCTTCCACACCATCAGTTGGATATCTTTTCTATTGGGAAACATACCCATATAACTCAAATAACAAATTTAAGACTCTCTTATTCCTAAAATAATGCTTTTGCTAAATTCTGTTTAACTGATATCTTTAAATTAATGGTCCTTTTCACTCTTATCAGTTATAGAATGTTACTGTTCTTTTATAGTTAACTGATTCCTCACTTAGTCTCTCTGTTTCCTGAGGAACTGATCCAGGAAGATCATAAATTTTTCCACTGTGAGGAATTAATTGACTAAAGAGTACATCAGTCTAGAAAGCATGCCTGTCCAGTTCTGCTGTTGCTTGTTTGTAAGAGTTATGACCACAGTACAGAGATACTAGGGAATGATGTTTGTATTGCAAACACTCCAGCACTTACTAGCTTTGAGACTTTCAATAAGCTAAAGAACTTGACTAGCTAGGTTTTCTCATGTGTAGACATTAAGTATTAACATCATTTACTCCTAACTAGTCTGAAATTTTTAAATGTGATGATTTACGTAAAATGTTTAACCAATACTTGGCACGTTGAAAGTGTTAAATAAATGTTAGAAAATCCTGTTCCTTTGTTATTGTTAACTATTACTTTGTTATTATTATTATCTCAAGTTCCAAAGTTTCCCCTTCCCAAAAAACCCTTAGGGTACATTCTGAATTTAATAAAAATATTTTCAGTTTAAAGTATTAAATTAAAAAAAACTATGATGTAATAATTTTCTGGACTTGAATATCTGCCCTGGATTTTTTCTACAGTATGAATTTTTACTATTAGTTTAAAAGTGTATATTCAAAATTGTAGATATTTAAATATATTTTTAATTTTTTAATGTTTTATTTAGTTTTGAGAGAGAGAGACAGAGAGTGAGCAAGGGAGGTGCAGAGACAGATGGAGACACAGAATCCAAAGCAGACTCCAGGCTCTGAGCTGTCAGCACAGAGCCCAAAGTGGGGCTTGAACTCAGGACCACGAGATCATGACCAGAGCCAAAGTTGGATGCTTAACCAACTGAGCTACGCAGGACCCCTAAACATATTTTTAAAAGATACATGAGTATATTGTGATACAAGTAACTCTAAACTCATTTACATAAAATATGACAGATTTTTTTCTGAAATATTCTGGCTGAAAGCAGGGCAGAATATGAGATGTTACCTGAGATTCTTTCAACATCAAAGATATAAACATATACAATTTCTCTAAACCAATAAGCGCCACTTCTTATTAGAGTGTCCTATAAGTTCCAAGAGGCATTTTGTTTACTTAGATTTGAATGATGAATTATATGAATGTTTCAGGACATGCTCCTATTACATCGCTATTCTTTCCTGAAGAGCAGGAAGGACTGTGCAGGGAGGTAACATAAAATATTAAAATTAATAGGATGATATTATGGACATATGTTTATGACAATAAATATATAGTACAAGAAATGGATAATTTTCTATGAAATTTGCCAAAACTACCATGAGAAATAAAAATGTATAATATCCCTATATCTCTTTGGGACATTTAATCGGTACTAGAAAATTACCCTGTCACCCCAAAATCAAATAAAACAAAACAAACACATCAAAGGCAAGATGGCCCACTTCTCTCATAAGTCCTTACAAATATTCAAGAAGAAATAATGCTAATCTTACACAAATTCTTTCTGTAAATAGAAAAAGTTAGTTTAGAAACTTAGTTCATGAGACCAACAAAACTGGATACTAAAATTCAAAAAACACGTTATAAGAAATGATATGATTAAGTACAAGCTAACTCCCACAGACATAGATGTAAAAACCCTAAGTAGTAACAAACAGGACCTAACAATATATACAAAGGATGATTAATTATGTCCAAGAGCAGATAATTACAGGAGTGTTAGTGGGCTTCACCATAGGAGGATCAATCATTATAATGCACCACATTCACAGGATAACAGGAAAGAAACATAATTGTCTTATAGATGCTGGAAATATAGTTTATTAATTCAGCACCTATATATGATACCTATTCTTGATTAACTTATAGTAGAGAGACTAGTTCAGTCAGATAAAGGGTATATGTATATCTATATTTACTTAATATCCATCTCTACATTTTGCTACCCATGAATCTTTTAAAAACTACACACAGCATTATCAAGGCACCTGGGTGGCTCAGTGAGTTAAGCTACTGACTCTTGATTTTGGGTCAGATCATGATTTCACGGTTCCTGAGTTGGAGCCTTGCGTCAGGCTCTGTGTTGACAGCACGGAGCCCGCTTGGGATTCTCTCTCTGCCTCTTCCCCGCTCATTCCCTCTCTCAAAATAAATAAATACACATTAAAAAAAAAAAGTACATACAACACTAAAGTCAATAGCAAAATTTTAATGCATGTCTTTTGATGGCAGAAGGAAATGTACCAAAACCACTGCGAATAAAATAACACGAGGAAAAAATGGCATAAACATTGGAAAGGAATGGTGGGACCTGTCTTTATCCATAAATTATTTGTTTCTACAAAAAAAAACATCAGATTTTAAGTGTAAATTTTTGTAAGTTTCTCAAACTCAATGACATCAAAACCAGCAAAAAATATAAAGTTATATCATAAGATAAAACAAATAAAAAATATAAAATTAAATATAAAAATTCCATACATATACAATTGCACATAACATAATAGTTCAAAACTATTAAATACAAAGACACATATCTCAAGAAGAGTCAGAGATTGCTAAAATTTAAATTGCACTATATTTCTCAGAAAATGTAAGCCTAAAATTGGAAACCTTTACCTTGTTAATTGATTTATTCCATATTATTAAGATCCATTTACTATGTTGCTATTATTCTCAAATTAATATATAGATTGAAAATAATCTAAGTAATGTTTTAAGCACTATTTAAATGGAAATTAACACATAAGATTACTATTCTAATTTGAGAAAACATAGAAAATTGGAGGGTCCTCTACATATTAAGAATGTTAATCATGTAATTACCCTCCCTCACTAAAAGTAAAATCTTTAAGGTCTGATAACCTCACTGGTATTTTAATAAAAAACTTAAAGAATGCAAAAACCTAGAATTTATACAGAAAGCAACAGACCTAGAATAGGTAATGCAAATTTGAAAAACAAGAATAATATTGGAGAAATTATATTATGATATTTCAAGGTTTCCTTTAAATCTTTTGTAAGACAGTGCATTTTTAGCACACGACAAGAACCAAAATCGACCAATGGAACAAATAAAGAGACACTCAAGTGTGTTCACTTAATATATGGCAAAAGAGACATTGCAATTCATTTGGGGAAAGTATCCGTTCAATAAATCGATCATTGACAGAAACATGAAAGCTAAAACAATATAAATTATAGATATAGAAGTTAAAGATTATAAAGATTATAGAAGTAAACATAGGACATATCTTTACGATATTGTATAGTCCAAAACATGTTATGCAAATCATAAAGAGTACTAGACAAAAATTGATAAACAGGACTTCACTGATATTAAGAACTTCAATTCATCAAAATATAGTTCTCAGAAGCAAATAAGCAAGTCACAGACTGAAAGAAGTTATTTCAAATTTATATATGAAAAAAGATTAATATCCAGAAATTATAAATTACCACCACAAACAAGGAAGAAAGCATCTACTTTATATATTGGGCACAAGACTTAAAAATACACTTAACTAAAGAGAACCTCAAAATAGCCAATACACCTAAAAACTCATGCTTGGTACCATGAATTTGGGGGAAATGAAAATGAAAACCACAGTAAAATAGCACTACAAATGTCAGAATGGATAAAATTTTAAAAGTTGACAGTTTCAAGTATTAGGAAGGATGTAGAGCCACTTTCAATACTCTAATTTGTGGGAGGAAGTGCAAATTGACTTAAAAAGAAAAAAAACTCTGGATGGGGTGCCTGGGTCACTCAGTTGGTTAAGCTTCCAACTTTGCCTCAGGTCATCATCTCATGGTTCCTAGATTTGAGCCCCGCTTTGGACTCTGTGATGACAACACAGAGCCTGGAGCCTGCTTTGAGTTCTGTGTCTCCCTCTCTCTATGCCCTTCCCCTGTTCATGCTCTCTCTCTCTCTCTCAAAATTCAATAAGCTTAAAAAAAAATCTTTGGAAACCTCTTAGATGATACTTACTAAAACTAAGCATTTTTCTATTTCATGAACCAGTAATTTCACTGTCCAAAGAGAAATTCTTGCATTTGGCTAGCAAAGATACATAAAATATTGTTCACTGCAGCTCTTGTCCTAATAGCACCAAAGTGAAAGCAACTAATTGCTTCCAAAAGGAAAATGTAAACTGAAACCAATACAAATGTGAGAAGAATGGATGAATAATTTCTGGCATATGCATAGAATGCTATCTTATACCCCCCAAAAAAATTTATATGGACTTATATGCACAATAACCTGCCTGAATCTCAGAGACAATATGCTGAGCAAAGAAATCATATAAAATGAGTCTATCTTGTATTATTCAAATTTATATAAATTTCAAGAACAAGTCACTAATATCTATGGTGATAGAAGTCAGAACAAAGGACACTGACAGGCATAAGTGAGTGAAGAAACTCTCTGACATGGTGAAAATGCTTTATATCTTTATAGGTGTGGCTATTACACAGGTGCATACATAGCATTTATTAAAGTGTTGTTACAGGATCATACATTGTAATGCACATAAATACAAAATCAATAAAAATTAAAAAATGTTTACAAATTATACTTCATTACAAAGTAACTGTATTTTAAACATTGCCTTAGATATAAATGTTAAACACACAGAAGTTTATTTTCAGAGATCCTAAACAATGCTAGCTAATGCTAATTTGGAACATTTGCTTATTTGACAAAGGATATTTGATTATAGATCCTTGGCTGAAAAGAAACTTGTCTCTTTATCCCGTTACAAGCCACCATGCTCAGAAGCTGAGGTTTTCCTTTTTTGACTCCAATCCCAAATAAGGAATCCAACTCCTCTCATTGTAGGGGTTTATAAGTCATCTAGAAGAGTACTATCCAGTGATAGGCTGAAAGGTATTTCCATCATTAAGGATGTCTTGTTATTTATATTGCCTGCTTTTCCCCACTTCGAAGACTCTACTCCCTGCACATCTTCCACTTTTATTTCAGAAGCTCCTTCACGTCCTCCAGTCCTCCTCCACACCCAGCATTAGCTCTTCTTTGGGAGGATGAACAGCAGTTCTTTTAGCAGCATCAGATTATATGGATCTTACAGCAAATGCAAATGTTTTTTGGTATTCTTATTTTTCTTTTGTTATAAACCAGAGTTGCCATCAGGATGTCTATATGAGAACTAAATGAGCAAAACATACATTTAAAAGCACAATAGTATTTTGAGATATAGTCACCTCACACTTCAGTTTTCTCGTCACCTCTGGGATGGTTAATTCGCTCTGCACCTTACACAGTGAAAACATGAGGCAATTTACAAGTCCTATAATCCAGAGTCATGGGGCTTTTGACATAGCATATGTCTTCTTTTTTGTTTCTCTTTGGGATATAAACTGTTGGAAGGGTTTTTGAAAGCATCACACGAGCATATACACTATTTACTAAGGACCTCAGAGGTTGGGAAAAACTGAGACCCTACTGTACCATGTATTCC